>NC_086256.1:11272758-11575031 GCF_021018805.1 Prinia subflava | reverse complement strand
AAATCGTGAATTATGTTGTCAAAGAATGAATCCTGCTGATGGAATCTTTTTTCTGAATTCACTCCGAATTCAGAACGTCAGGTCCTGTCCTGAGGACCAGCAATGGATGAGCTCTCCTTTGCCTACTCTGACTAGCAGAGAAGAGCCCTTGCCCAGAAAATCTGGAAACTTGAGGCCTAGGGTTGCGGACCCAGCAGAAAATGGAACCACTGCTTGTCTTTCTCTGGAGAGTGCTCCAGCTGCCAGGGGAGAAGAGGATAATGGTAAGACCATTCCACAGGCCTCCTGGTCAGGCTTGGCTTAAAGAGAGTAATGTAAAATTCACAGGGAAAGAACAGCAAACAAAAGGAACCACAGCAAAGCAGACTGCTCATGTGGTAGTCCTCCCACTCCTCACACAGATCCCTGGGTACATATTCAGTAGGAGATTGTACCTGGATCAGTGAAGTAGAGATCAGGGAGAAGGGAGATAGTAGTTTAGGGGGAAAGGAAATAAAGAATATATATTTGCCATGATACAGAAAAAATATCTTTACCAGAACAAAAACCTATTGCAAAACCCATGTCCTTTCCCCTTAAGAAGCTTCACAACAAGGTTGCATTCACCACCCTGGTTGCTCTGGAGGCCACACTCTCGGCCAGGGACAGGTTTTCTGTGAGAAGCTCTTTGCAGAGCTGGAGCTTGGCAGCCAGACTCTCAGGTAGCTGCCACAAACACCCCTGGCAAACCTGCAGGGCACTGCAGGCATTGCTTCTGCTTGGAGGTCTGAGTATCAGCCTTGGAGGAACACTGCTGCTGTCCTCAGCCTCTCAAAGTACCCAGGCATTTCTCACCATCCTCTATTGTGCCATCTACACAGTCAGTTACACTTTATCACAATTATTCTGGTAGTAATTTTCCTACAGAATATACTTGAGAGTTAAATATTAATTCAAATTAGAGCCAAGATGAGTAGATATTCATTGGGGGTATAGTGCATTTATGAATATTCTTAAGATCATTTTAAACAATCAGATAAAATTTATTGCCTCTGTTTATTATTTAAATTAAAATTTTACTCCAATATAGTGTTGTCACCCCAGCCATATAAGACAATTTTTTTTTATTATTTCTACAAAAACAGTTTTCCTCTTTTATCAAGCAATTAAATTACATTAATTAATGAACATCCTTTGATTCTAATACCTGTTCTACATTTATTTCACTCTTTAAAAAACTACAATTAATATATTTTAAGCAGACTACATCTGTATTTACTCTGTTGATACTAACAAAAAAGGAAAGTTACACATGACTGAAAGTGGTGGAAAAAAACCAAACCAAAGCAGTGATTGAAATTAACTGTAAAATACAGTTAATTGTTTCTCCCAGGAAAGATAAAAAACATGTGAGAGATTACACAGAAAGTCAAACTGCAAATTCTTCACAAGCCATTGGTGTTTGATATAGCAGTCAGAGGCATTTTATTACAGCACTGCAGGAGAGGAGGATATTTACCATGCTTCAGCATGCTGGGACTGCAGGTGACTTGCTGAATTTCAAGATGACAGGTTAATGGTAAATAAACCATTTTCTCCTTGGCATTTTCAAATGTGTCCTTGAAACCTAAACACCTTTCTGCTATTTGCACTCAGCAGAAATCATGGATACCTAAGAAATTTGTGGTTTAGGATCGCTTTATGCCTAGGCTCAAACTGACAGTCTAAATACATCAGTAATAATTCTGCACTGCTGTGCAGAAGGAGTTCAAACTGACCAAAATATAGAAATCATAATATATTTAAAAGGAATATATAAACTGGAAGTCCTGCTTGATTTTAAGACATTAAAATTCATATTTTCATTTTCTCCCTACAACTATAACTGCTTGAAACTTCATAGCTTTATTAAAAGTACCCCTATCGAAAGTATTGACTCCACTCTCTGGAAATAAGAAATGAGAGGGTCAGGGCCTGGCAACAATCCCAGACTTCCAATGAGAGGAATTTACTTATTAAACTCAATTTCCAAAGAGAAAAATACAGGACTTATTTCAACTTGGTTAAAAAGTTCAAAGAAAAATGAGGTAAACCCAAAGAATGCTGCAGTGCTCATGGCTGAGTTCTTCAGGCTGCAAGGAGGCTGCAGTGAGCATTAAGAGCTGGAGCTGGTGGAAGTGACCAGAATGGCCAATGTGGTGCTGGCTGGTAAGCACTGCTGAAACTCTGAAAACATCACTGATGCCATCTTAAAAACTTCTTTGCTGCTCAAAAGATGTGGATGACAGGAACAGTGTTATTGACAAAACTCAATAGAAAAGAAGGGGAGAAAAGCTTTCAAATATAAAATTCCTGTGATCTGTAAAGTGCTTCTAATGCACTTATTCCAGATTGACATTGCTGCATGGAAGCAGTGTTTGTTAATTCTGGTTTCTAGATCTGAGAAGAAAGAGAAATACTGTGTGTGCTGCGAATGATATATTGCTTTATTTTAGGCACTTTAGTCACTGAGATGCAACGTGTTTTAATACAATTCTGCCTAGCAACATGTTGAGAACTTACTGTCCACATGAGAGTCTGGCAACATAATAAGGAAGAAATCATCATCTTTTAGCTATACCTATGTATGGGAATGTTAGCATAAGTTGGTTTGCTTTGAGTAGTTTACTAAAAATAACATTTTTCTCCCAGAGAAAAGTTCGGCCTCTGGATTAGTCAAAGAGATAAAAATGTGGTGCTGGTAGTACCAAGAGCAATTACAAGCCAAGTTTAACAAGCAGTTATCATGATGTATCTCTATAGTAGAATGTTTTTCAGGACAGGTCCTGTAACTGCGGCTCAGACATAGATGTATCCATTTGATTTTTCAACACAACAAAGAGATTATGAAAGCCCAGTGTCAAGTTTTAATAACACCTCTGTTACTAAACAGCCATAAGACTGAAGGAATTATTTTAGCATAAATTATTTGTTACATTAAAGATGACTGCAAGCACAGCACAGTTAAATTTTACAGGTGCTTTCAAGAGAAACCAGGCACCTCAATTGTCCTTTTCCTTTTCCACTACTCCCCACAATTCATTTTTGGTATTACTACCTATATCCTTGGAGTTTTTGTTTGTGTAAACAATGGTAAAGAATTTATATGTATCACATAAATTTTTCAGCTGTTTTCAGGTACATAAGCATGCAATGGTCTCTAAGGGACCATCTGTAGGAATAAGTATTTGCTCATGATAAAGCTAGTGATAGCAATAATAATGAATTCTTATTCAGAACTTCTTATCAACAGATCTCAGTGTTCTACAGGGAATGTCTTTGTCAGAATATGGCACGTGTACAATTTGCATTTTGTGGGGTTTCACCATTTTCTTCAAAGGATGTTCCATTGCTTAGTAGATTAAAATAGTCTTACTATTTAATCAAAACTTCCTTTGCTGAAATTTCAAGTAATTATTTCTCACTTTGCCACTTCTGGTTAATGAGAACAATTCTGTTCTTCTACACAGTGCTAGAAAAAAAGCTGTAACATTTCTCAGCTGTGGAAAACCCCCTACTATCTCTAATTGCAGACCTAGATAAATTATTGCAACAGTTAATTACTGAATTCTCCACAACTCAATTGCACTTCCTAATGAGGAATCTCTGAGTGCCTGGAAAACGTTTGCATGCTTAATGTAAATAACCTGACATGCCA
The DNA here is from genome assembly GCF_021018805.1 of Prinia subflava. Lineage (NCBI taxonomy): Eukaryota > Metazoa > Chordata > Aves > Passeriformes > Cisticolidae > Prinia > Prinia subflava. The sequence goes on along the minus strand of NC_086256.1, from coordinate 11,571,355 downwards.
TGGGTGAGTGTGAGCCTCATCCTGTGGAGGATGATCAGCACCATGACTGCTGATAGTCCCCTTTGCTTCACACAAAACCTTCCCACCAAGGCGTGCAGCATCAGGGCTTACTAAACTGAGAATTTTAAAGAAACAAGAAGTATATTTTATTTCTTTAAAACATAAATCCAAGATAAAGCACTGAATATATCTCACTGGAGATGTTGATATAGGATTGAATGTTGAAATCTGCATAGCTTTTGTACATTTAGTTCCATGGCCTCAGATATGTTCATATTACATTTCAACTGCAAAGAAAGATGAAAATGGGGGAGTCTGAACAGACAGCCTGTGCTCCTATAAAATGCCTGGGATTCTTTCTTTCCTGTATTTTTTAGAACAGGTAAGATTGAAAGGTGTCTCTATATGAAGTGCTCCTGGATTTTTTTTTTAAGACTTAGTGGTCTATCTTTGAGGCAGAATCAGGCCTTGAGGAGTACGATTTACAAATCCCAATTGACTGAGAATGAAGGAACTCTCTGTGACTATAATCAAGTGTTATTTAACTGTTTTTTCTTAGTAGGAAAAGAATCTGAGCCTAAGATAACTTAATTCCTGTCACTTCCTCCAGTTTCATATCCCCCATTCTTTCATGAGAAACATCAGCACAAAATTATGCCACCAAGACATGTGCTTAAGTCACACTATCACACTGGACAAAAGAAATGACACAAGGAAATTATCGTTAAGTCTACATTTCTGCTGTTTGACTTCTAAAATAGTCAATCTTCCCTTTTTTTAATTATAAACAGATAGAGCTGGCAGTCACTGCTATTTCCTGTAATAACTATTTTGTCTGTTTCCTTTAGTTTCCTCAATTCAGTTTTCTAAATTTTACTCAGAATAATACCTTATAAAACACATTAATGAAATGCCTCATTAGCTGATTTGTTTTGTTACTCCTGCCTTGGTAATGCCACTTAAGTACAGAAACAGAAGTAGACCAGCAATTGTGAAAGACTTTGAAACAATCTGCATGAAGGCACTCTAAGAATTCAGCTCTGAAACTGCTCTTCTTGTGACCATAACGGTTATGTTAGCAGCACTTGATCAGAAAATGACATCAGCTGTTTGTTTTTCCACTGAATTCAAGTATTTTTAGATTTGTTTAAAATACACTCATGAAAACAACATGTCAATAGAACTCAGGAATACAGTTTTACCTGACTAAACCTTGGAATTGTTGTTTAGAATAACCAAAATGACCTTATTTTCTAAAAAAAAAGCATGCTTTCTGGTTTACAAAAACTTGCAAAGCATGGGTAGTTTTAACCTCTTCCTTTATTCATCTTTTCAATGCACTGTAACAGACTTGACACTAAAAGCACTGGGAAGACATACATTGCATTAAGTATGTTTCTCTTGATGGAGATTATGTTGAACAAATAGATATGGAAATATAATATTTTTCCACTTTCTAAATCATTAAGATACAGAAAATATTTACCATTAGGTTTCACGTGTTTTTCTTCTTCATCTTGAGAGGACTTTCATAACGAGACAAGAGGCTTGGATTCTTGGTTATATTATCACATTGCCTTTTTACAAAATAGCCTGTCTTCAGACAACAGGACATAACATAAATCTTTTGTCAACCTGTAATTATGAACTTGCAAAGATTTAAAGAGCAATGCTCCTTCTTAGAACCTGACCAATTAGTTCAACAAGTTTAACTGTTGTAGAGATGTGTAAGTTATTTTAAGAATAAAAACAATCTCTTACTTGGTCCTCAAAGGAGATTGCCTGGGCAACATCTCTGGGAAATCCATCAATCACTATCCCCTCTTCATCAGGGATCTGCATTAATCTCTGCTTTATCTCAGTTATGGTTGTTTCCTTTCACAGAGAAAATAAGTTGGTTATTTATTATCATAAAGGAAGTTTTCTTGATGGTGCACATTACTACAAGATGTATAAACCCTTGAAAGCAAATATGAACATAGGAAACACTGTACCTGAGGGGCCAGTTCTCCAGTAGTAATTATTTTGGCAATTAAGCTCCATTTTCTATTGCTGCTTGTGCTGTGGATTTTCTTCCTTAACAATTCACCAACGGATATGTAGTTAAATCCATAACGTTCTGCTATTTTCAAACTCTGTGTTCCTTTACCACTTCCTGGGCCGCCTAGTGTGAATCATAAGCAAAACATTAAATTAACCTTTCATCAGAAGTACCCAGTCATAAGTGAAATCTTTGCTATTGGCACCAATTTTCCAAGCATTATTAGAGTAAATCTCACAGTTGCATGACCTGTTACCAACCATGTGTCTCATCTACTGGATCACAAACATAACCGTTTGTAAAATGAAATTTTAAAGAAGATTACAAATCCACTTGCAAAATAAAAATAAGTACTCTTTGAGGTTGACCTCATTCTAAAGCCATTCCTGGAATGAAGTTTTTCTTGATCCACAGTAGAGAAGCAGACAAATTAATATTCCCTTCTTAAACTCTGAATCCAGAGACAGAGCCAGATAGTCTGAAGTGTATTCATGTCAGAAAGAATACCTGGTTGAATAAGCCAATTAAATCAGCGAACTAGTCATGAAATGGAACTAATAAAATCTGCTCCTAAATATGCTTGCAAGAGCTTCTGAGGTTTCCTGATTTTAAAACACACACAAAAAAAAAAATCATCTGAGATGTTTCCATAGTGATTTGGTATAAGGACTTTTATTGAACCATGCAATGCCAGCTTTTGGTATTGATGCTTGAAGCATCTGACAGTGAAGAAATTAGGTTCAGCTTGCTAGACAACTTGAAGAATAAAGAGACCCTTCAATATACACAGCACAGGCTGAATGGGTATCAAAACCACAGAAAACAGCTACCTTACATAGCAGGGAAAGCTGCAGGGAAGGTGTGCTGGAGAGCAGCAGCAAGAATGCCTGTAAAACAATCACACCATGTCTGAACTAAAAGGCTATGCTATGAGCAGAGAATCTGGAATCCAATATGTAAAACCAGGGAATTGCTTTCATAGAAATAAATGGTAATGTATAGAAAAATGTATGGTGCTGAAGAGTATAACAAAGCAAACCCAAACCAAATGTTTTGATAATAATTCCCAATCCTAAGTAGCTGTAGTTTGGGGAATTCTTTGAGAGAACACTGAATTTTATTTCAACAGAAAAAGAATTAAGATTTATTAAAAATATACATTTTCTTTGACTTTAAAAAATACAGCAGTGCAATGAAAGTAAATCTGAATACTCTGAGCTTCTTGTTAGTAATCATGTAACTCTTTTTATATTATCTGTACTATTCCCATAAATAGCTTTAAAGCATTTTTATAATCAATACAGTTCTGGCTGCAGGATAAGCTTTACAGTATTTGTACACGTATGCTAAGGGCACTCTCTGTGTAACCAGGCTCCAACCTGCACCCCAATGTCACTGTCACAGGGTGACAGTGTCACCAGCAGTCACTTGGAGCTCTGTGTGCCCCGATGCTGGGACGCTGATGCTGCACCTGCCCTTTGGAACTCAGAGCAGGAGCCATTCCAAGAGCGTGCACAGACAATGTGACAATGTGCATACTGTTAACGTGTTCCCATACCCTGCCTGCACATTAGTTATGCCCCCAGGGGAAAAAAAAAAAAAAAGGTTTTATCAGTAAGTTTAAATAATGTTTCTACAAGCATTTTTCTGTAATATCCAACTAGATAATACAGCTACAATGTTCACAAAACACACTAGTAAAAAAATGAAAGAAAAACTGCATCTTATACAGTAAGATCACAACTGAAAAATCTTTTTCTCTCATTCATTTCACTTGGTATTTCTGTCATAAAAAAAAAAAGTTTCTCTCTTCGTTCAGCAGACTGTGTTGGGTTCTACAGTTATTCCTCCATTTCAGTAATTCCAGGTGATCTAGATGGGCAGTTTTTTCAGCTTGGACTCTTTCTTTCACAGACAGCTCAGTTATCTATCCTCTTTGTTAGAATAAAGAATGTTCCCGTTCTGTAGGTACACAAGCATCTGATACAGTAGAAATCATCTTCTCCACTGAAGTGTCTATAAAATACATCTGCTCCAGTTCCCCCTGCTCCCTTTCATGCTCAGCCTTCCCCATGACAAATGCATTTCAAGTTTGAACCTTACAAGTTTAAAACAGACTATGCTGCACCCAGCAACAATAAAAATGCAAAACATAGGTAATATGCAGAAAATTAGAAAAATTGGAAACAAAGAAAATAGCGCTCGTGTTCTAACAGAGATACAAAAGGTGCCAGAAAACCAGAACTGATACTTGATAAATCATGAGTCTGTAGAAGCATTAAAAAAACCTGTTTGAAACAAGTAGGTAGACTTCACACTCCTGTTAGGGAGAGCTTTTCTTTGCCAGTAAAGAGAAACCAAAAAACAAAACAAAGCAAATGTAGCTCAGCACTTTTTTCAATCTGAACTGCAATCAAAATAGCTAATAAAGTATTCAGTTTAATATTCATAAACTTCCCACACATTTTGTTTTTATCAATCCAAACACATCCCAAACACACAATCCAAATCAATCCAAACACATAATCTCAAAATGGTATTATCTGTTTACAATCTTAGGGGAAACATTCAGGTAACAAAATAAGGGAAAAGTGATAGGACAAAATTTCTTCCCACAGCAGATCATAATTTACTGAACTATGTGTCCATTCCTGACTCTTTGATAACTCACACCGACAAACTGTTCACAAGAAAGGAAAATCACACCACTTTTGTTTTTTGTTCTTTTTACTTATTCTGAGATAGATTATTCAAGGAAAATATTATTATTTTATATATTTCTAGAAGATGTGTAGACTAGGGAACACTTGTTGCATTTAAAATTATGTTAGCTAACAGATTTTAAGTAAAGATTTGTGTTCCCAAAAAATGTTATTAAAGCAGTTTTTTTAATCTAATTTTGCTCATTGTTTCAATTTTGCATATATTGTTGTAAATTCAGAATAAATTCATCTAATGATAAAGTTTTCTGAAAATACTTCCGACTTTGAAATCTAACTGTGGACTAGATCTAACAACTCAATAGGCAGTTGCCTGCTGACAGCACCACATTTGATCTAGCCCTTACACTTTGATCTCAAAAGGAAAGTGTATTCTTTCAATATTAAGTAATATATTTAAGAAAGTGCAGCTTAAAAACATAATCAACTAAGGTGCTAATGACCAGATAATTAATATTTTAAATTCTCTAAAATCAAGTTATATTAACAGTACAAATTTGATTCTTAAAAGTATATTAGGAAGCACATTTTTAAATACAATCACATTTACTAGTGTTATAATACCTTAGAAATCTAATGTTTTAAGTGATTCAGATGTGTGTGCTCCTGGCTGGTTCCATCTGATTTTTCTAAAATCCAGTCATATACTCACTGTGTAGCTTTATAGCTTTATCTTTCACCAGAGATTTCTTCTGCAAACCCAGAAAAAGAACAAAACCCCCACCTTTATAAGTGAGTTCTCCTTAGCCCTGAAGCTACCTGCTTCATTATAAGGATGATAGATTTCATAAAGCAAAGAAGTTGTAAAAACCTTTATGGAAGCATTAAAAAGATCTTGGGCTAATGCATTAATAAAGAAAAGTTCACCGAATATGTGAAGCAGAAGACAGATCTTTAACTTCATTTCAGTCCCTAACAGTGACTGGGACCAGCACCAGCTGAGCAAGGATGATTAGTTATCACTAATTAGACAGAAATACATTACTTAACTGATTCTTTTTGGTTGGCATTTTATACAATTTGAAAATGAGCAACATATTTTTTGTGTGTAATATCTCTTGAAACAAACAGTATACTTCTATTATTTTTTTCTCTTTTATTCAGTTACTCTTTCCAATATGTATTTTTATGTGCTTTCTCAATAGAAAGTTGAATTTGGGAGAATTTGTCTTGATACTGTACAAAAATGGACAATAGCTGCTAAGCTACATATTGTATTGTGTTTCTATCAGATCACACTGTAATAGATTCAGAGAAACTCAGTGGGAATATAAACCTGAAATAGCCTTTGTGGAATGTTTACAACATTCCCTATATAAATGGGAGAAAAGAAAAGCTCTGTAAAATCCATGGTCTGTTCACTGCATGCTGGTGTTCAAGGATTTCACTTCAAATACACCCGCACTCAGTTCCAGAGGTGAAAGCCAATCTCTCTTTATCTCACTTAAATCAAACCTTCATTCATCACTCTACTGCAATTGAGCTACATAGATTTCGATGCATTAAGAGCCTTCTGTGGTCACTGAAAAGGAGCCAGTTCTCCTTTATGAAAAGGAAGGGTAGCAAATTAATTAAGGTGAAAGAAAGGTATGTGTTATTTCTCCATCTAATTGCAATCTTAACATTTCAGCAATACTTAGAGAGACTTGCATGTTGAAAACTGTAATCTTGAAACAAAAGATTAAGAAAATTCAAATGCCTTGCGCAATTGCTTTGGCATACCGCAGATACTTAAAAAAATGCCTGGTCTTCTGTTTTCAATCTATTCCAATATCTCGTTTCTGAGAGCTGCTGGATGCAGAGCCTAGAGGACATGCTGTTCCTAGAGATTCCACTCTGTGGTACAGAGAAGACATTTCTGTTCCCTTTTACTATACTACATATATTCTCTGTTAGAGAAGCGGTATCTCTCTTTAATACGAATAAAGCTTTACAGACTAAAAATGTAATTCTCTATCACCCGGCACCTGTGCTGCAACTCTTTAAGCCATCCAGAGACTCAGATAATTCGGCCTGGTGGTAAAATTTCTAAAGACAACTATCTAGATGATAAGGAAACTGGTGCAAAGAACTTAAACTCACAAAGAGAAAAAAATATTGATTTACACTTAACCTGCAGCTAGTTTTTAAAAACTTACTCTTGTCTGAGGCTGGAAAGTATGAGCTGCTTAGAAAGAACACTGGACAGCTCACAAGAGAGAGCTCTGGGAGAGAGCACGATTAACTAATGTGAACTGAGTGCTCGCTCTCTGTGAAGCTGGGACAGGATTCATTCACCAAAAGGACCTGGGGATTAACTTACCAATGCAAAGAACCAGTGACCCTGTGTTCTTGCTCCCACTGGACATACCAATCATTTGACAAGGGTCTAAGTATAGAGGACAACACTTCCCTGTCACCTTTTTGAGCTGGCTTACAAAATATTTTAAATACCTCTTTTTATGATCAGCTTTGAGTACATCTGAGTGTTTTAGTTCTATCCTGAGCATGCTTTGGAAGAGCACTTTGATTCATATGGTGCTGCTGCCTTGAAATGCACGAACCAGGTTTAGATAAGATGAAATCAAACCTGCAGATGTGCTTATAAGCAAATCATGAGCTCTCCAGCTGCTAAGAGACATCCAGCCTACAGAACACGAGTGCAGGTGCTCACTGTGACCCCTAAAATTCTTCAGCTGGGATGCCATCCCCAGCACTAACAATTCACACTCTTAATTGGCCAATACCACTTGCTATGGCAGATGGAAAAATTGTATTTAAATTCATATAAGCATTCAGTGTATTTGCAGTACAAATCAAAAGGCAAAGTAGTAGAGATAAAATCTTGTCAAAATGACTGCCTTCATACCTATGACAAGGATAATTTTTGGTCGAGGTCTTGCAGGGTCAAACACGTCGTACTCCTCAATTAGCTCAGCAGTTTCAGAAAGGTCAGTGTCACTTTCTATGGAAAACTGTTGGATCGGAGGCAGTCGGTCGTAGCGTCGGTATGGGAAGTTAGAGTTATCAGGCATCACTGTAAAATAGTAAGATAAACTGGGAATTGTGGAAATAGAAAACTCAAAATCTGTTCTGTATACAGATTTAAATAAGTATCATACATAAGGTATAAATATCTCATAATTTTACATAGTGTTTTCTGTTGCTATATTAAATTTTTTTGGCCTCTATTTAACGGATTTATTAAATCACAACCATCCAGAGTCAGTTTTCTCTGGTGTTTCTTTACAGGCTTATCAGGTTTTCTGTGAATATCTGCCTATAGCATCCAGAGTTCAGCAGAGGCCTCTGAGAAGAAAAGCCTTATATTGTGCAGATAACCTCTACTATTAAGCAATATTCTTTTAGTGATACATGCTGTACACAGAGATAGAGATAGTATTCTTGCTGATTATTTTAATGAAATGTTGGATGGCAAGGAAAAATAACTATGGCAACTGAAAGATGAGCTAATTACTCTTTGTTACCATTACAAATAAAATAATTACAGGTATTGGTATGACATCTGCTTAGATTTTATGAGATGTATTTTTTCTAAGAGTTTAGAATTTAGATTTTATTTACTAAATTAGAATACAGCTCCAATGTAAACTAGAAAAACCACGTAGTGTAACTGCACTGAAGTTGGTGAGTATGTCATCCATAAGGACCAACTGAAAGCACAAACCAAGTTCACTGTGTCAGACCTGCCCCTATTTTTGCAAATGTTTCAGGTAGGATACAAGAAATCTCTCCACTGATGCGTTGAACATTTACACAGCAAACATCCATCATTTGGCTGGAAAGTGATCACAGTTTCCTCTCCTGCCTAGCATCCATTGCGGCAGGAGAAAAACAAATGCCAAAAAGCAAGGAAACAGAATTCTTGACTCCTTTGCCTATAGATAATCAGAATGAGGCATAATCTGCTATAGAGGTATGTATAAAATAATTCAGTAGTGGATGTAAAACCACACATGGTTGAAGAAATAGAATTATTTTAAAATTTAATACATTACCATTCCTGAAAAAAGACCTCCGGGACTGTCCTCCATTGAGTGGAGGCAGAGTCTTCTTTTCTGGGCTGACAAAAGTGTCCCATTTTACCTTTTCTGGCCCTCCAAGCTCTTTTACCTTCTGCAAACAGCTTTCCAAATATTCAATTGGGTCATCGGGTTTGTAACACATTAATCCATTCAACAGACTCTGAAATGTAAGATCAGAAATACAGACTATAATGATAGATCCCAGGGAAAACCAAGCACATTTACTTTGTCTTTTACTTTGCACAGAGAAACACATTCCTTGATGTTCAGACTCTCTACTGCAAACCAATGCATAAAAGCAAGGCCTGAAAAAAATCAAATTATTGTGGTTTGCCAATGTCATAAAAATTACTTGGAAAGGAAGCTCATGGCTGCCTTTATAGTTGTCTGTTTGCACTGAAATAAAACCTGAAAATAGCAAAAAAACACACTCTACATTTTTTTAGAAATGTCACAGGCAAGTATACACAGAGCAATGTGAGAGATAGAGAGCCCCAAAATTTACATATTCTTTGTAGTCTAACATCACTAAAATGTATCTTTTCCTAAAGACCACTGCACCCACAAGTGTCTCATCCATATTCTTGTCAACACTTACACAAGCAATGGAAAGAGGATTTTTAAAAATCACGAGAAATACTCAAATATCATCTTGACCAGCATCAGGGAAAAAAAACCCACAACCCCAAAATTCATAGATGCTTCCTGATTTTATTGATCACAGATTCCAAGCTATTAGAAGACCCCTCTCTACAGTATTAATTCTTTACTCATCGTACTCTTGAGCATTGTGTGAAAGAAAGGCTGCCAGGCCCTCTTCTGACACATTTCCTTGACAAAGTGATACATAAGTCATCATCTCACCTCTTCGTGAGACTGCTGCATCCAACAATACATGTCTTTGAGGATGGTTTCTGGTCATTTTGCTTTTCCTAATTTTTGTGTGAATAAACTTGAGGGTCATGGTTGGTATTAGTAGTAAACATAAATAGCTCCAATTCAGGATTTGATCAGTTGTTATCTATAGTTTATACAGTAATTGGTATTTACACACATTTGAACTTATAAAATAGGATATCATTTCTATGCATCTGTGCCCTTACTATAGTACTTAACTGATCACAGCAACTAACGGTGTATTTTTGCAGAAGACACTCACCAATTTTTAAAAATCACTCGCTCAAGCTTTGAGCCTCAACAGAAAACCAGTTTTGGCTGCATCTCTTGTTAAACCATTCACATTCTAACTGTGTATTTAAAGCATTAGCATGCTCCGTGTCCTGCAATTTTCAAATATATAGAAAAACGTCTGGCTTCAGCACAGACAGGGGAAAATACATATGGGTTTGTGTGTGTGTTATATACAGATGACAGGATGTCTGATCGGGGAGGGGGGTTGGAAATCCACATTGCACAAAGAAGTAATTATCAGCCATTAGCAGCAGGTAACTTGTAGGAAGCTAAGGAAAACCTCACTAAACACTTGCGGCTTTTTCCTTCCCCCCGGCCGAGGTAAGGTGCCCCTGGCCCGCATTCCGCGGCGCTGCTTTGCCCTGAGGACGCCCAAGTTCTCTCCCCGCCGGCGGCGGAGGGCGGGCGGCCGCGGCGGCCGCAGGGGCGAGGGGCGCGGCCGCGGGGCTCGGCATGGGCGGCGGGCAGCGCTGCCCCGGCCCCGCCGCCAGCGCTCACCCGGCCCGGGCCGGCGGCCGGCGCTCCGCGGCGCCGCTCCCCGCGCAGGCTACGCGAACCGCAGCCTCCGGCTGCTCCGTCCTTCCAGCCACCTTCAGCCCTGCCCGCCGCGGGGTCCCGGCGCGGAGCATCCCCCGACGGGGCGGAAAACGCCTCCCCCCTGCGCCTCGCCTACCTCGAAAAGCTGCGGGATCTCCCTGCGGGCCAGATACTCCTTCGCCTCGCCGGCGCTCATTCCGCCAGCCGGGGCCGGGGGCGCCGGCGGGGCGGGTGGGCAGCCCGAGCCCCGCGCTCGGCGCGGCGCGGCGGTGCAATGCGGGAGCCTCGGCGAGGCTTCCGCGGGCGGGCGGGCGGAGGGAGGCAGGAGGGAGAGAGCCGCCCGCCTCCCCGTGCCCGCTGCACGGAGGGAGCGGGAGAGAGAGCACGCTTTCCCCCGGCGGGGAGCGAGAGCGTGCGCAGGCTGCCGGGGAAAGTTTCGGGGGGTGCCTGCGGTGAGGCGCCGAGCGGAGGCGGCGAGGGGCTGTGCCTGGCGCCGAGCCGCGGGCAGGCTGCCCCGGCAGCGAGCGGACCGGCTCCCCCGGCTGCGGGGAGCGGCGAGGGGAGGGCTGGGCACCGGTGTAGCGCAAAGGTGCTGGAAGGCTCCCGGTGGAACGCGGTCTCTGCCCGTAGCACGGTGTGTGGCTGTTTTGAGGAGCGAGACGTTTCATACACTTTGGGCTGGCAAAAAGCCACCAACTACGATCAGTCATGAGCATCTGTGATCGGCGAGTCACAGGAAGAGATATGAAATTATCTCTGGTCTAGCCTTCTGCTCAAGGCAAGGGCAGCTCTTGAGGTCAGAGCAGGTTGCCCAGGGCGTTATTCAGTCTCATCTTGCAAAACCTTCCTAGGGTAGCGACTGGAGAGCCACTCTGGGCAGCCCATGCTTGCCCAGTCTCGACATGAAGAAGGGTTTTCTCCTATTCAGCTATCACTTCCCATGTCTCAGTTTGTTCCTTGCCAACCATTGTGAAGACCCTGGCTCCATTTTCATGATGGTCTCCTGTCAAGCCTTGAGAGCTGCTATTATGTACCTTCTAAGCCTGCCACAAGGCTGAACCAGCCCAGGTCCCTCTGCTCATCTTCAAGAACAAGTGCTCTCCATCCCTTACTGTCTTTGTGGTGTCCTCTCAACTCAGAATCACAGAATATATCAAGTCCAACTTGTAAGTGAATGGCCTGTACACGCATCAAACTCACTCCAGTTTGTTAACATCTCTCTTTTACTAGGGAGCCCAAAACTGGGTGCATTATTCTAGATGTACTCTGGGAAGTGTTAAGTAGGGGGTAGCTTCTGTGATTCTCTGTGGTACACTGGAAGTCCGAACAGAGTATTTTGGTTGCTGAAGTGTCCTATGTCATGTCTGAACTTCCAATTAGTTTTTAACTTTATTATCTTTTCTAACAGAATATCATTGCAGTTGCATTGAGGGACACCCTAACACAAATATGTTACATAACTGCAAGCTTATAAACAACACAGAACATGCTTTCTGTATGTACATCCCTGTTTTTCAGACAGATAGGAAAATGGATAGGTCTTAGGTGTCTTTTAAGAAGCTTCTCCCCCACATATATGATTTATGGATCAATATCAGTTTAACAAGCTTCTTCTCAGCTGCAGCCATGTTCCTTGTTTTGCTGTTTCTGTAGTTGAACTGCCCTCATTTTCCTCAGTCCAGCCTCTAGCTTTTTTATGTAGACACTTTCTCCCAGAGAAGATTCCAGTCCTTGTTCATTCCATGAACTGCTAAACAGTGCCCAGAAGGCAGTCCCATGATCTTCTAATGACACATTGCACTGGTTGGTTTTCCAAGTCATCCAAATATTCCCAGCAGCTACCACATAAAGGACAGCAAGTAACGTCCCTTCACAGCAATTGACTGATGGACGGCCCATAAATCACAGGATGGTTTGGGTTGGAAGGGGCCTTAGAGATCATCTAGTTCTGACCCTCTGTCATGGACAGGGACACCACTCAAAAGCTCAAGTTGCTCAGGGCCCCATCCAACTTCCAGGGCTGGGGCACACACAACCCTCTGGGCAAACCTGTTTCCGTGCAAAGCTACTGGAAAACCACAGTCGAAGGGTCTGTGCAGTTTGGTTTAAGAGCCCTTCCTGCTCCAGTTTCTATGAATCCAGCAGTGTCTACTTAGAGAAGCTGCAGTCACTGAATTGACACTTCCCATATGTTCAAGGAAGACTTTGGTCTTCACTGAAGAGTTTCATCAGCATTCTGCAGTTTTTCTCATCCTCTCATAAGATCTGGATGTGGCTTTAACCCTACTTTCTTCTGCTAAAATTTTAATCCATCCAAATGTAAAGTAATTGAAAAGCACAGTGCCTTAAATATGATTGAGTAGGCTCCTATGCATTAATAAAAAGACATGAGACATAATTGCTTCTAAAAGAACCTTAAATGAAAGTTGACAAAAGGAAGATGGAATTAAATTAAATAGATATTTCCTTAACATAAGGTCTTTGCTAAGGAGGGCTAATAGAAGATGCCATTCTATCTAGGAACACAGAGCTGTGGTTTTTGCATTTCATGGGTGTAATTTTTTTTATTTGTTTCTTGATGTAAAAAAAATCATCTGTATTAACATTGTCTTGGATAAATTCCATTTATAAGCTTTCAGAATATATATTTTTATATACTCAACATTTATGGGTAAATTAGTATCTCATCCAATGCCCTGGTTTGGCAAGAGTAAAACATTTCCTTTCACATGCTTTCCATGGCATCTTCCTCAAGAATGTGAAATATGTTTGTGTAAAATCTTGTCCTAGTTGTTTTTTTACTGTAGGCTTCCAGGCATTTTGCACAGATAATGCTAACAGAAAATAAAATAACAGGAATAACTGTCCTGCTATAAAATCATGTGTTATTATTATTATGCACATCTTCATTATTGTTCAAAATGTTGTTTTGCTGCACAAAATCAAATTCTGTGTTGCAGAAATTACCACCTCAGAACAAGTACAGCCATTTAGGAAATGTATCAGACTGAATGTGTGAAATGTATCTGGAAAGGACATTTTTGGATCTAATAATACAGTACCTCCTTCTAGAAGCAAATTTTTATGTGTTTGCTGTCAGAAGACTCCCCTTATTGAAGCAAGGTCTCAGGTGGAAGCTTCTCAAAGGCTCTGAAGAACATTGCCAGTGAAGGATTAAGCAGACATGAGCCAAAGGGGCACAAAAAGCTGCGTTATTTGTTGTGCAGGTAACAGAAAGGGAGCTGTTCGAAGGTGAGCTCTTTGTTGTGTAAGTGTCTGATCAAGAGTGCAGCTGGGAGGGAAGTGGTCTTACTGCCTTAGAAAATAACACAGGATGTAAAAATGCTCAAAGGAATGGGAATTCATTGGAGCTCCAGGGCACTGCCCATTCCTGAAGGTGCAGGCAGCTCTTTAGGGTACTGGGTGAAGCAGAAGGATCACTTCGGTTATTTCCTACCTTTGCTGGAGGGCAAGAGGATACAACAGAAATAACAAAATTTTGCTATCAAAACTATAACATTTCTGAAAATTCATCTTGAAAACTTCTCATGGATCCTGTAGTGTTGGGCAGATTCCATTCTCATTCTTCTTGTTTCCTCCAGGAGCTACATGAAGCTGCACTAAGATGAATCAGTATTTTCAGGGATCAGCTGGAATATGGTGTTCTGGGCCTTCTATTCTTCTTGGTTAAACCAATTACACAACACCCATAGCCTTCAGTCAAACCTTAATTAGGTTCTGTGTTTTCAAAAATCACTTCAGAATACCCCAGTATTTTATAAACGTTTATTTTTTTTGTCTAGTGCCTGTTGAAGCACTAGTGGCTGGATTTGTCACACAAGTTGCTGCTCTGCTAAATGTCTTTATTAAATCAGAAGCAATGTCCTTGGACTGATGTGCTTATACAGGCTGATATGCAGACAGTTTGAATTTGTAGATTCTGTAAGTACACCAATTATGTGCAGCCTTTTTAATAGAATGTGCTGAATTATATGCTTCTGATCCAGAAATGGTATGCATTTTAATGTAAATTTGGAACTAACTTGCAGCCCCATATTGCATTTAGTGTATAAACTAATCCAAGATTGCTAAAATGATCTTTTCATTTATATGAGAAATCTCTTTCTGAACTCTTGCTACAGTATTAACTGTTTTTTTTAACTTGATGTTTCCCCCTTTCTTTTCACCTCTGATAGACCTTTTTTTTTCTTTTCTGCTGGTACCTGAATGTATTACTTAAGTGAATTAAATCACTAATTGAAAAGTAGTGAAAAATTAACCAAGAAAGATTGGATTTCTGGATCTAGATTTTGGTGAGTCTCAGAATTTTGAGGACACCAAGATGAATGGAACATGAGACGGAAGAAAAAAGATTGTGCCACTTAAAAGTTTGAGATGCACATTTCAATCTGCTAAAAAAAATTAAAGAAATGCTGTGATCAAGCTCCTCTTTGTTATGATAAACTAAATAGCTGTACTTGTTATTTTCCAGTTACAATATAATCATTCTTATGACCCTTCCCTGAGCTCTCCAATTTAGCTACATGTATCTTGAGTGGCATGCAGAGGCATCAAACAGGACACATTGCTCTGCTCCTCCAGGCTGCCTGTGACACCCTGGCTGCCCTCATTCTGTTGTGTTCCTGCTGGCAGACTGCATTTGTGCCCTGCTGTGGTGTTGCACCAGGGCTCACCCTGAGCTGGTACCTGGCAGATTCCCAGCAGCTCTGCTTCCCACTGTTTTCTCTCACAGGTTCCTCTGCTGGAGAATCAACACCTGCACTTTATTCTTTCATGTTTGACTTCCTATATTTGTTTGCACCCAGTTTTCCAAGAAGTTGGCGTGCTCAGTACCAGTGAGCTGTCCCCTCTGGGATTCCCACTGCCTCAGCCTGTGTTACCTGCCACCAGGGATTTTCTTTGGTTGTGGTAATCAATGCAAATATTATACAGCACATGAGCAAAACACAGTTCCTATGGGACCAAAACAGAAATTCACTTAGTATTTCCCATTTACACTTCACTTTTGAGGCCAGTCATTAGGCCAGTCATGACATTATTAGACATTAAATATATATACATATTATTTGATTCACTCAGGTTTCTTAAAGAAAATATCTTGCAGCAGTAAGTAAATGGCATCAGATCAGCACATTTTTTCTTCAACAGTCAAAAGGAACCTTCTTGAACAAGTATTTCTGCAGAGATCGGAGATGATTTTTTTTTTTTTTTCAGAAACTGGCATTGACAGGCATGAATTCAATTTCATATAAGCTATATTCCAGTATTTTCTTACCAGTTATGGTTTTTCACTAAGTTTCATGTTAGATGGCCAGGGCTATAGTTCCCTATGCCACCACCCTTAGAAAGTACTGGTCTAGCATATTCCCAGAATATAAATATTTCTTAGAGTCACATTCCAGTTTTTCCCTTTCCTGTCCTTTACATCTGTTTTAAAACTCCAATACAACTTACTCAAATATGCAGATTTACTCTGTTATTTTTAGTGACTACTATTTATAGAACTTACTTGACTACCGTTTTAATGGAGAATGTTTCATTATCATGCTGTGGTATAATTACATCCTGTGATCATTTATATACAGAACAGAAATATTTAGTGAAGTCTTTCAATTGCTTTTGATAAATCTGTCCAAGCATATTGCACAAATGTTGTAAGGATTGTTTACTTTCTTTCTTCAGAAAAACAGCTCTTTTAAATGCTGTTGTACCCCTCTGACCATTGGGTTCTATGTAATTTTGTTTCCTTTCTCATTTTTTTAATAGTTCTTAAATCTCTCCCAAATATTTCTTGAAGCTTCTAGTATTTTCAATAGATGTTTTTCTTATTCTTACGTATCTTGATTTTCAAGGCAAATTGCTGCTTTTTTTCTGTCTTGCTAACATATCTTAAATAATTTCTAATTATAATGCATATTTTTGTAATTAAGTTTTTATCCTTGATTTGGCTTATAATAATTAGATAGTATGAGGATATTGTACAACATTATGTAACTTACTAAAGTCAAGCTTATTACCTCAGAAAGTCCTTAAATCTCTGAGAGATGAAAAGCAGGAAGTCCTGTAGAGGTTTTCTTTGTCCCTAAGACCATGGTTCACCATCGGGGAGAACACAGATTGAGCTCTTACACAGACCTTCCATCTGATCCATGACAGCTTCCTGATGCTTTTTGCTTTTATTTTATGTCAGTTAAAGTGACTCTCCCTCTCTCTCTCCACAGTGTTACAGAAATTGCTCTTTGGGAGGATTATTTTATATTCCTCAATTACCATTTTTCAGTAACTGATTAACAAATACTGCAAATCAGTAGATACTGAATTTTCAAAAACGTACGTGGTGTGGTTTCTTTCCAATAAAGACCTAAGGATCCAACCATAGATTTTAAGGTTCTAATGTATGTATTGTCCCCTGTTAATAATTTCTGTTCATCTAGTTTATTCTTTACAGCTAAGGGAATTTGTATAGCTGTAGGAAAAAAACACCAAAACAAAACACAAAAAACCGCAGCAAAATTCAGTCAATAAAACAGGCTTGAACTGAATAATGACTTGTGGGTGGTGGTGGTGGGAATAGAAAAGAATTCAAACACAGCTATAGGCCTCATCTTGGGAACACTGTGGAGCTCAAGATTGTTAGAAAGTACAAGTTCCTGTTACTTGGCATACATTATTCTATAACTTGTTATTCAGTCATACAGTGAAAATCTTCCCTACTTGAAAATCATCTCTCACAAAGAACATCTCTTGAAAAGATAAGCATCTTGACTATTTTTTTTTAACAGAAAGCTAAATGAATTGCAAGTAATACCAACTTCCTGCATGAAGGGCTTAGAAAAGTCACATAATGATTTCAGGGATTGCTCACACTGAGAAAATTTCAACATTTTTTGATGCTTGTATTTTTACAGCAGCTCAAAACATTGTGGTGTCAAGTCAAAGGGAAAAAAGTATTATTCATTTGTTATAATTTGTTTTTACCTAGGGTCAAGAAGGATTCCTGAATGGGATATTTTCTTGTATGAAAGGCATTTATAAATGCAGACGTTTTTTCATTACTCAAACATGAGGACCATTAATTTTGGTCAGGTACATGGTTGGTGCATGTATGACAAAGAATAAAATAAATCTTAAGAAAAAAAGTCTTGTTTTATGACATGGCAATTTTTTATAATTAGGATTCACAATGCAATAATGTTGCCATGTTCTGTTTTCAAAAGTGGCCATGGTGATAACTGTAGTATTCTGGTAAGAAAGTAGAGTTTCCTATTTTCATATTCAGTGTGTGTCCAGTATTCAGCACAGAGCAGTATCTGCCAAAATGTTGGTCAGCCACTGGGGTTTTCTTCTCCTTGTTAGTTTTTCTAGAGCTAAAGCTCTCTTCGTATTTTATATTTCGTAATAAAGTGGAGAACGACTGTCCAAACCCTCTTTTCTAGACCCAGAAAGGCTGTAACTTTGGCAGGTATTGGCTCACAACTCTGAATTCTACTGTAAGGAACACATTTTGGATGGGGGGGAGGATTTAAATTTTGCTTAAGTCGTTTTTTAATGATCTAATGTTCTTGAACTCATCCCTTTAACTTCTTGTTCTTGCACTGCAATGAATAGAATGCAGTATCTAGAGATTAATATATGCACATTATATAATAGTTAGATACAAATTGGGACATAGAATGTAGGCAAGATAAAGAAATTGCATCTGAAGATACAATGGGGGAAGGTGAGAGACGTGAGAGAAACTGGCAAATGTTTTAACCATAGAAATGTTTTAATGTTAATTTGAAATTCATCCCGTCTTTTGCTGATGTACGAGAACATTGCCTGAATTTAGTCACCAACTTCAGTGAATGCTTTCTTGACAGTGTAACAAATGAGAATTGGATCAAACACCTGTTTTCCATAGAAGCTGACACCCTGCCAGATGGCTTATTAGCAAAGATAACTGTCGATGGAATTATCACATGAGGGTTGAACTCGGGTTCAACATGGCACGGGTTGAAAACTTTTGGCTAAATGGAAGATGTTAGCTTAGTGTTTAATAGAACCTAACACTGTATAGTTTATAACAATGGAAATCACTAACAATCTTCAGCACTTGTTGAATCACCAAGACCTTTCTTTTTCTTGTCCTGCTACCCAATAAAATGAAAGAGCTGTTGAACTGCAGGGCTGCACAGGATCCTTGGCTCTGCCTTACTAATACCTTGTAAGAGATTAGGCAATTGTGCTCTGGAGAGCAAATCCACCTTGGCTGGATGTTGGGAGTCCTGACACAAGGCAGGGTTCAGGAGAAGTTAATTAAGGATCCCTGTTTTAAGGAGAACTTGCAAAGTTCTGCTCCTGTGTGAACTCCCTGTCAGCAGAGGCAGGTTACTATAAAATGACACAGCTGTACAAGTGAGAAACTCAGTGGCTGTGGTTTTCTAATTTATTAAAAATGTTCAGGATATTCAAAAAACCCCTATTTTGACTCTTGTGTATTTAATAAAGTGGTCATTGGCTTACAGTTAAGTTGGTATTATTCAGACAAGACTTCAATATTCAAAAGAACCTTTAAATTACTTCTTTCTTTACAATATACAGCTAAATCACCTCTAAATCAGGTTTGGGTATAGTTTTTTGAATTTCCCTGTAGTGTAGCTGACATTTTTCTATATACATTGATTGAAAATTATTGATTACTGGCTTTCTACTGGAATCTTACTCTATCAGCCTCTGGGCTAGGGAAAAGGGAAACACGACCTGCAGAGGTAGAATGTACAGCTCCTCTAGCTGACTTCTTTTATTGAAATATGAGCAATTTCTGGAGAAAATATCCTGATTTTACCATTCAATATTACTAATAGACACAC
This sequence comes from Prinia subflava, assembly GCF_021018805.1. Taxonomy (NCBI): domain Eukaryota; kingdom Metazoa; phylum Chordata; class Aves; order Passeriformes; family Cisticolidae; genus Prinia; species Prinia subflava. The sequence continues at coordinate 11,551,968 of NC_086256.1, read as the reverse complement.
AGACCTACTTCCTTTCCAAAACAATTTTTTGATATATGAATATATGAGGATCTCCTATGAGAGAGAAAATACATTTTATCTCCAGAATTCACAGGCAATAAATAGCATAATGAATGAAGATTAATTTATTTCACAAAAGGATTTGAAAACAAATATGGCAATTTCAGACCATCATAACTAGACACAGAATTACTGAAGGAAATGTAAAAGAGAGTTCATACTCTTCTAGTTCCTAGATGAGCATATAAAGAAGGCAAAATGTATTGTCTCCTATGCGACAAAAATCAATCCATGGAAAAGAATCTTTATTAAAAATGCTTCTTACAACATGGTAGTATATAGCAATTAATAATATTAAACTTTTTTCTTAATCTTGTTGAAATATGCAGGCAAACAGAATCAGATGAAAGCAAAAATGAATACTAATTAGCAACACCCGAATTTTCGAATAGTGTTTGAAGTATCCAGGTTCGAGATGACATGAAATTAACACTGACTGCCTTGAGAACTTTCTGTAAGAGGTGCTGTACAGCTAAAAGCCTTAATTATTTTTACATTTAACAATGTCAAATGATTACCATCTTTATTCTAAAGCTAAGTAGCAAGGAAAGTTATGTACCCTTGACCTCATATAATAATTTTGATGTCATTATTCTGAATAGTCTTAATTTGTTCTGTTTGTGAAACTTAGATCTGGAATCCTTACAATTCTGTACCTGGTAAAGAGATGCATTATTATTTTGGGGATTTATATTTAACATGCACATGCAGCTAAAATGCAAGGGGTTTTTTTTAGCATTTACATAATATTATAATGAGAAAAATTTTGTTTAAGGAAATCCTTGATAACTAAGAGAGTTCAAGTGCAAGAAGGTGATTTTTGCTGAGATAATACTTTTGCAAATGCATCCATTAAGGCACTGATTAAATGAAACTGATTGACTGATTGGTGTCTTTTCTCCATGTAAAAATCAATCACCTTGAATGAACATGTAAATTCAAATGCCCTTAAAATGTAAAAGGTCATTAACCGCAGTAAATGTAGCTTTTACATTTTCATGGAATATAGATATTTAGCAGCAAAAACAACTAGTTCAGGTCACAGGACAGATACATAGGAATGACAGGCATATATTCATGTATTGGTAATCCCAATTATCACTAGGTCCTTTTCTTGATGGTCTCTTTCAGTTAGACAATCTCATCAGGATATGCTCCTTAGCACAAAGATAAAAGACAGGTAAAAACAAGGGGCTTGAATGCTTTATTTATGAGTTGCAAAACAATATAGGAAAACTTCCATAGATTTCACAACAATGCACTCTTGTGTGGGCAGTTCTTCTCAGTTTGCACAATATCCTCATTAACTTCGGCCACACAATTTGGCTTTTAAGAAAGGAAGAATTTGGTGGGTTGACAAGTCACTGATTTACTTTCTTGCTGAATATGTTGTTTTTTTCCAGACTTTCTGCTTAGTAATAGCTCATTTAATTTTTAAAGTAAAATTCTACCTTGCACTGGGTGCCAGCACTGTCATGGTGAAAAGGCCTTTTACCGACCTGCGCAGAAAAAAAATTCAAAAAGGCTTCATTTTTATAAATCATAGCAAAATCTGGCTACCAAGCACTACGATTTCAATTTATGAAGTCATTCTGGCATTTGTGCTTGGGAAGAGTTTCTGGTAAATGAGCTCACAGAAAGAGACACTTTTAATTTCCAAAAGCATGGAGTTAGAACTTGTAGTTTGTTGAAGGATACTCCATGCTTAGTTCAGCATGAGCACTTTCCACCTGATCCACAGCAGCTTTTACACAATCCTGGTAAATGAAGCTAAAGAGAGAACAAAGTGATCTCTCTGCTTTACACAGTTTGAGAGTAGAGGATTCAGGTTTGCTGATCCGCTGTCAAGCAGCTGCTCTAAAAAGTATAAGTAGGTTTTGTCTAAAAATTTGTTGGGCTGTTTCAATCTACTCCTCTCCCAAAACACCTGGATAAACATTAACAACAAAAGCAACAACATATATTTGCATTTTGAAACGCTAAGTTATTCCTTTCATTGAGAATATTTCTTTAACTTCCTTAACAGCCTATTTTTGGATTTGTCTTAAATTTTGCTTCTCAAGTCATTCTTCCACTACTCAGATTTAATGACATTTCAGTACCCATCACACATTGATCTGCATAACCTTTCCTGGCAATATACTGGATGCAGTTTTAGTCACTGTACAAATATTTAATGTTAATCAACGCTATTGTACTCGGAATATGAATAACCTTTTATAAAGTTGACTCAGGGCTCACTGGAGATCTTATTCCTAATAAGATTTCCATAATATTAACTTTTTCCAGGTAAAGCTGCTGTGCATTCAGCCTTTTTTTTCAAATGTTTTGTTTGTTTTCTCATATAGCTGATGAGTAGTCCTCAATGGAACACAAAACCCCTTGCTTGCAAATGAAGACAATTACTTGAAAGACAAAAGGTTATATTTAGATTGCAGGCTGAAGAGTAGTTGGAGTACACACAATAGCTTTAAGTATTGGTTTGGGAGCTAAAATGAGTCCATCAGCAGCACTGCCCTTTATTTGTGTTAATTTAACCAGCAGAGCTGAGTCCACTTCAGCTCAGTCCCTACAGGGAGGACTTCCCTGAGACACTCAGGAGGGATTTATCATAGAGATGTCAGAACTGGCAGTGGAATAGAAGTGATGACTTCTTAACGATTCTAAAACACACAATGTTCTATCCACTGCTTGAAGTCAAAGATAAAACTGGTTCTAAACTTAGGTTTATTTAGGGCAATTTAATTAAGATTCTTATCTTGTTGCTAATTAAGAAGCCCATGAATTTTCTATTTGAGAACGAACCCTTTTGAAATACTAATGAAAAAATACAATGGGGAGGGTAATTTTAAATAATGTTTTAAATGGATAATACATTGGGGGGTTTACTGTATCTTTCACCATTTTGCTCTTTTAATAATGCTTTGAGAAAATATTTTCAGCTTTTTCTACTGAGAAAAATACTGATGCACAAAGACTAAATGTGATGCACCTAATAAACTACCTCAATGAGCTGCCTCTGTTTCTCCATGTTTTATTTTCTCATACTTTACCCTTTTTTTGCCAACAGAATAAACTTTTGGAATGGTTGGCAACTTCATGTCTTCTGAAGATGAAATACTGGTTTATTACACAATTCAATAGTATGGAAATTCGACACCTGGTAATATTTACATCATTAATGACAGAACAGAACAGAACTGATGACAAGGTAGATGGTTAATTCATTAAGAACAAATGTCAACTGAATTTCATTGTAGGCTTCAAGGTTTTTGCCTATGTTTCTATTCTGACCTCAAAAGGCCTGTAAAACATTATGTCTATAATGCCACTTTGTAAATAACAGCAGCAAATACTGTCTGGTTTGATCCCAATGTAGAGTTAAGCCACTTGATGCTATGGATGAACAGAAGTATGGTCTACTGTGTTTAGCCAGAGTACAAAGGGAATCTATTGACAAACACCTTGAGTACAACTGTTTCAGCTCAATAAAATTAGAATCAAGGCTTCTTTCACATAATTTTCCTTTGGAAGTTCTGTATTTCACTTTCACCATATTAGTTTTGCCTCTTTTTTATCAGTATTAATTTGCTATTGTAAATCTTTTCAAAGTACGAACATTCTGTAGTCAAGCCAGTCTTCCATTAACAGAAGGGAGAAAAAACCCAGATGAGTGAGAACAATCAATAATTTAATTACTGTTGCCATTTTATCAGCTGAGATACCAAACTATAGTGGACTTGTTTTGGCATTTTTTAATCTATTGTATTGACAGTCAAAATGAAGAAAGCAATAAATCTGCATTTTTAAGTGGGATAGTAGAGTCAAGCTATTATTGATGATTCCTGAAGAATCTTTCTTGTTGACTTATGTCATTGCAAGTGCTCCTTTTAATTTTTCTTTTGGAAGTATAATAAATAGAGCCAAAGATAGATTTTTTTTTTTTCTCTTACACAGTAGACAATTATCAGACAGTACATGCAAGTCTAATACAAATAGGAAAGCAGACATAGAACAGTGATCAAGAGTATAGAAGAAGGAAGAGATAGACTATGATACAAATAGGTAATACAATCAAGGTTATTAGCAAAAAATTATGGATATTTAATTGGTATTTTTGGTACAGAAAAAAGCCAAGTTCATGATCAGAAAGTGTCAGGTGAACTCTGGTATCATAAATGCCTGTTTTAGGAGCTTATGGGGTTACACTTGGGATTTCTGCTCCTCCTCAGTGGAAGGCAAGGCTTGTTTGCTCCATGCTGGACAGGAGCAGGCTGACAGATGGTTCATAAAGGGCAATTTCTAGAGGGTATAGATTAGAGGATTAGGGCCTGAGCAACAGGCTGGAGGAGGAAAGAATCTGGAAGGGCACCAAGATGTGCACCAATGTGAATACCAGCTGCAGTTACAGCAGCTTTTTAAACAGTTGTTTTAATTACAAATCATTTGGGGATACACATTTGGTGTCTTTTCTAATTACTCACCCTGAAGTACAAGACACATTGTGGCAAAGGTCAAGCTAAAGACACTCAGAGCATGAAAAGTACTGTTATTAGCAAGGAAACAAAGCAGAATGAAGAAACAGAAGCAGACAGCATAGAGCTTTACTTCTAGACAAAAAAAAAAAAAAATCCTGTACAGGCATGGAAGCATGTAATGAGAGCTGCCTAAGGGAATAAAGATGAAAAAAATGAGGACAAAGCTGTTGGTACTGTCTTACTGGAGAAAAAAAAGGAGAAGTGATACCACCTCCAGGAATAATGCCTGAAGCACTGGCACACTCATACGTTTCTGATGAATACCAAAGCCCAGAAAGATTGAGCCTGTAAAGAAATAAAAGCCAGAAGTAGACAGAGAAATAGATCCACTAGAAAATACACTCAAGCAGGCTAAGGGAATTCAGAAGGCAGACCAGAGACAGACCTAAGAAGGTGATGCACTGTATTACACAGAATATAAATCGGAGGGAATAATGGTCATTCTTTTGGAATGTTGCAAAGAGCTGGTGCAACTGTGTTTGCCTTAACTCAGTGCTGCCTCTGCCCCTGGATGGAAAGGCAGCAATAGGACCTGAACACCTACAATCAAATATTACTCCCTGCAGCGTGGCTGTGGCTGATCCAAACACTGCTCACACACTGCAGATGACACCAGGGGACACAAGAACTGGGAGTCTGCAGCTTTTACATCAGGAGCCAGGTGAACCTTCCTGGTGACTCCAAACCCAGCTACCAGGAGAAATACAAGTGATCTTTCATGTAAGGAAAATTTGCTATGGTTCTTAACCTGTGTTTATATCATTCCAATACCATGAGGGTTTTTTCTACTTTTTCAATTTATTTTCTTAAGTAGCAAATCATATACAGTGACCTTTAAAGAATATAAGTAAAACTACCAAGCCTAGCATGTCAGAGAACGAAAAAATTACGGTCACCTCTAATACAAATTTCAGGAAGCTGACGAGCTTGTAAGCAAAAACAATGATTTTAAATTTTATTCATAGAAAATATGTTCATTCTTTCTCACATCAGGAATGTTTCTTGATAAGCCAAAAGTCACCTTTTGGCCATATTTGACATAATTTTCACATGGTACAAGCATCAAGACTTAACGTCTGGTTCAAAGATGCATCATCAGGAGACAGCCGCTGGCATTTCTTTGTGCAAATTGCATATTACCAAAGGATGAATATTCGTAATAAATGCAAAGAGCAAGGAAGTAAGCTTAACTGAAAGAAGTTCAGTCACGGCCTCAGACTTCTGTGATGTTTTCTGGCCAACTCCACATGGGAGCAGAAAGGTAATGAGGTGCTACCTGAGTCAAGGCAAACGAAATGAACTCATCAGTTTTACCAAACTGCATGAATACATGCTTGGTGAGGTCGTTTAGTATTATCCTTGCCTATCCTTTAGAATTACTGACACATCTTGGCCACATCTGAGAATGATTAAGAGACCTAAGTGGAAGCATTTGAAGGGGCAAGAAAAAGCTTAAGCTTGTCCCTAAATTCATTTAGCTTTCTGGAAGAAGAAGATAAACAGTGCAGCTTACAAGCAGGCACCAAGAGACATTGACAACCATAGCACTTCTCAGCAGGTTCACAATAGGCTCACAAAGGAGAGGGGTTCAGGCACAACAGGAGCTGGTGGCTGTGGTATTCTGAAGGGAGTAAGCACCATCTAATAACAGGTGATTATTTTTGTCAAGGAAACCAGTGATGCTTTAAAACAGCAAACGTGATGCTATTGAAATTCCAGCATCAATACATGGAAATGTGCTCCTGTCTGAGAAAGTCATTACTGGTGACAAGTACATGGAGTGGGAAATAGCTTCCAAGGTTCAGGGCAGATTCTGCATCTTCACTAATGGAAGGCATCAGGCAACTGAACAAAGCAGTGACAAGATGAGATAAAAAGAACCATAGCAAGTGCTTCAATACATTGAAATAAAAATTTGATGATGCGTAAGCTCTGAGGGATGTATGCACTACAGGCAAAGCTGTATCAAAGCTTCATGGAAAAAAAAAAAAAAATCTACCTTTAGATCCCACTCCCTCCCTTGCCAAAGGCGGTCCCTCTCCCGAGCCGTCCCCTCCAATCTCCAAGGAAGCCCTGTGGCCACCAATGCTGATGACACCCTCGGCTCACATCTCGCCATGCCCTGCCCTCTTAGTGACCCAAAAGGAGCGCAGGATTTCACGGAATTTTTGGAAAGCGGCTGAGAGAAAGGGCTGCTGTCACACCCGCAGGAGCCCACCAAGCCAAAGGCGAGATGCGCGGCCGGTGTTTTCCAGCACCAGCCAGGGTGAACTCGTGTGTCCCAGGCAACAGGCAGATGTGCTGCCATTACCGCCTCTGCTCCGCCGGAGCGGAGCGGGCTCTGCACACCCGAGGATGCCCAGAGAGCTCTGTGTGACCAGGCGCCCTGCGCGCCTAGGGCAGGGGCACGGCTCCCGCAGGGGCCGGGACGGGCAGGGCTCGGCCCCGGGCAGGGCCGGCCCGGGCCAGCGGCGCTCCCGCCCCGCGGAACTTGCGCACAGGCCGCCGCCCCCCTTCCGGCATCCGCGGCGGCCGGGCCGCGCAGGAGGCGGGGTGAGATGGCGGCTGCCGTGCCCGGCGCCTCCCGGGTCCGCGCCGCCGCCGCGCTGCTGCTGCTGCTGGGCTGCTGCGGCGCAGCGCTGGCCGGCGGCCCCCAGGTACGGGGCTGGGGAGCAGCGGCGGGGCCGGAGCGCGGGCGGGGGGCGGCGGCCCGGGCTCGGCGCTGCCGGCGTCCCCATCGCCTCAGCCCCGCGGGCAGGGAGCGCTCCCATGGGCTGCCCGCGGAGCTGTCCGGAGGCGCTGGCGGCACGCAGGAGGGGCCCTATCGGTACGACTGGCACCGATACCGAGCCGCGGTCCGCAGCGCTGCTCCCCGGCGGGCGGAGCCGCCCCGGGCCCGCCTTGCACTGCCCCGTGGGCGGAACCGCGGGGTGTGCGTGCCCGGAGCGCCGGGGCTGGGCGGCGCGGCTGGTGCGCGTGTTTCCTTCGAACTGCTGAAAGTTACAAGCCCCAGGCTTTTCATCCTCTTGCGGGTTTCTGAAATTCAGTTTCTCCTTGGCCACGCACTGTAACTTGCAGCGGGTGTCTGATGCCCGATGGACCCGGGGCCGGGGTGCCCGGGCTGGGTGCGGGCGCTCCCAGGGCGGGGAAGCGGCTCGGTGCCCATCCGTGCCCATCCGTGCCCATGGGTGCGAGGCGCTTGCACACGGCAGGTGCCAGTGGGTTTGTCAGGTGGGAGTAATTTCATGTCTCAGCAATTAGCTTAATGCACTGTGCCCACGCTACATCTGGAGTGTTGTTTGCTTTTGAATTCTGCGTTATTAACAAGTTGTTATGCTTGAAATTAATTACAACTAGGACTGAACAACCCCCGCATCCCGAACAATAGAAATATTCTTACAATGTCTGGATGACTAATTAAACTGCAAGTTGTTTGCTGCTTGAAGTACAACACTATTTCTGTTACCGTGTGTTTTGTGCAAGATCACAAGCATCGTCCCAGAACTCTTCAGAGTTAACAGAGTCTGATTTAAGAGTCAGCAGATTGGGATTGTTGCCCCATGACAGACTTATTCCTTTACCTCTGCGAAGTCTTAGCCTCTTTTTGTGTCCTGATTTATGCTCTCTGTTAAGGAGAGGGGCCCTCTCATTGGCAAAAGAAAGTGGGAAACTATGGAGAACATAGATTATATAGAAGGTTGCTGTCATAGACCCTGATTTTGGAAGATAAATGTAACCCCTTGGATTGAAAGTGGGTTAAAACTGCAGATTCTCTTACCTGCTTTTGAAAATTGAACTAAAATGAATCCAAGCCTCTTTTCTCATTAAGGATGAAACTATAGGTCGATAAATCATATTACTTTGTTCTTGGAGTGTCCTTTGGAGTAGACATGTGTGGGCTTTTGGTTTTAACTGAGGTGCAAGTGACTAATAGTTTCTCTTTGTTCTGTAGCAAGTTTCAGGGAAAGATTTGGAGCAGTTAATTCACATGAAAGGTGCAGATGTTAAGAAAAATACCTCTCTTCTAGCTTTTCTAAGGTTTGTTCAGTATTAATGTGTGGTAAACATATGCATTGAACACTATTGTGGAAATAACAAAACTATGAGTGGTCGCTTCTTTCTTATTGCTGCAAAATCTAACATTTTTTTCATCTTTCAGGATCAAGCAGAGCAGTTTTTTAGAAGTGGACATACAAATAACTGGGCAGTTTTGGTAAGCACGGTCCAGGTTGTTTTCCTCCAATAAAGTTTACAGTTTTTCATCAGGAGCCCTAATTGCAACAGTCACTCAAGAGTCATGCTCATTTGAAAGAAATGGAAAGATAAACATTTGGAAATTAATAAATTTGAAATTGTGCCTGCAAATTTATTACACTATAATGAAATTATCTTTTCAATATGACTGAATTTAAAGTACTGCATGGCAGGATTCATAAAACGAAAGTTCTGAAAGCATTAAAATAGTTAAATTAGCATCCTGCATGTTGAAAAAAAAGGCGTAATTCTGATGCTGGGGCAGTCTGGTCTCTTTGACCAGAAAGGTAGAATTTGTATCTCATTTTTGTTCTTGTTCAATCTGTTAACTTGTGATAACAGGCTGGGAATAAAATCAGTTCAGGCAATGTAGTGTTTAGATCAACTGTTCTTACCCTAATTCTTTTTTTCTTTGCCATGTAACTTTTATTAGCTTTGAATCATGCTGCAGAATAGGTTCTTAATCACAATTCAGGTCTTAATGACTAATTTGTTTCAGAACATTATTGTAATTACTCAGTAGCAGCTGTTTGTTTTCCAGATACTAAAACTGAGCAATATAAAAGGAAAGTTAACAGTAACTAATTGAAGGAATAATTTCTATATTCTACAATGTTCAAACTTGAAACCTTAAAACATACTATTTTAATACTATTAACAAATCAATGCTTTTACTAGTACCCATAAAAACACAAAAAGAAGGTGGAAAATTAGGTCCAAGGACCTATACTTTCTGTGCTACAGGTTTCCTGCTGGTTTTATTTTCTCAGTGGTTCATCATTAAGTGGTTCATCATTTTGTAACAGTTGCTACTAATTTTTTAAGCAGTAAAACAGGGAGGGGTTTACTGCTGTCAGGCACTTCAAACCTGGGATCATACTTCAATCCCACCTCATCATTAGCTTGAATTAATGTGCTGCAGCGTGGATAACTGTATTTAGAGGTTGGACACAGCGTTGTAAGGGAGGTCCTGGAGGCGGGGGGCAGATGATAATACCTTGAAATGCCTCAGCTAAATTGGACACAGTTTGTTTTCAGAGCGTTAAATCTAGCTGAAAGGCAAATGTCCCCATGGACTGATTCCTCCAGGCTTTTTTGGAATTCCTAACTGATAGGGTGATAGACACACAATATAATCCTTTTAGGCTGAGTTTTATTGTTACGTAAGTTACAACTCAGTTCTTTTTATGAAAAGAGTAGAGAAAAAGATGCTGTGTAGTGTAACTTGCAGTTCTACATTTAAAGACTCCATAAATGCAGATGTTCTCAGTGCATTTTCTCCTGTGTGTGGCTTATGCATGAATTCAGTTGTGCCTTTGTGGAAGAATACTCCAAGAATGGGTTTGCTATTGAGAACTCCTCCTTTGATCTCTCTTCCATTTGATAAGGAGAAAGCAAATGAAAAAATTTAGCTGATCCACTTACTGTTGCTGAATTATTCCATAAGTGCCACTTTCTATATTTAGTAAAGGTTTATGACAATTTGTCTTGAGTCAGTATGCTAAGAACTTTTTTTAAACTTTAATTTTCAGAATTTTTTGCTTTGGTACAACTAACATTTACATAAGTTATATCATAAGATTCGTGGTGTTGCTATGTTCTTTCTGAGTTGTTACTGTTTTTATAATATTCCTGTAATCACATTCTTCTGATGCAATGTGTCAGGTCAGTTTGTATCTTTACACTATTTAATATGCTTTTTTTCTCATTTCAAGGTGTGTACATCTCGATTCTGGTTTAATTATCGTCATGTGGCAAATACTCTCTCAGTGTACAGAAGTGTCAAGAGACTGGGCATTCCTGATAGGTGAGGGAATCTTGGTGAATCCAGTTCTTGCAAATGTGCTGCTAAAGTTCTCATGCTATCTGAAGCAATAAGGAAATACATTTTTCTTCCCAGTTTAACTGTGTAGAAGTAAAAACAAAGAATGCAAGCACCTCAGTGTGGTTAAAAGTGCAGCAATGTTGTTCCAAAGGAAAAGCAACAAGTTGCATAATAAAATTGCCATTTGGAACAGGCTAATTAGATCTAGCCATTAAAATGTACCACTTAACAAATCGGTGAAAGTGTAATGTGAAAATTCCTAAATGCACTCAGCAATGACAGAACTACTGTGAGAGATGAGCCTTGCTGTACTTTAATTTCCTTTTAGTGGGACTAAACTGTGACTGTACTAAGGTGGAAGATTTACACATCTGTAACTACACTGAGTCTTTAAAGTGTCTGATCTGTAGGAGCAATTCCTATATATTGACAGTTGCCTTGAGAAAATCCATTTTGCATGATATTTTGGAGAAACCATGTTTTTGTCCATACAGATTCTCTAGTGATAGCACAAGGGTTAGAACAGTATCTCTTCTTTAACAACAGGAACAGGAAGGCTCTGAAGTATCTTTTCTTTGTGTTTCTACTGGAAGTTCTAGGGATGTTGGCACAGTTCCACCCAGCTGTTTCAGAATGTAATTTACTTCTGTCAGAACTGTGGAAGTGAACTTAAGGCACCAGCATCCATTGTGCAATAAGCTATATGTATCATATGCTCCTACAAAATTCCTTGTCCTGTTTTTTATTGGTAGTTTAGAGAACTGGTAGTTTCTCTGTCATGTCTGCCTAAAGTGTGGCCTGCTTCATCACTGCAAAATGCATGTTCTGATGCATTGAATTAGTATGGCACTTTTTTGTCCAAGTCCAAAACTGCACAACTGGAGTCCTCAGTTAACTCCCACTCAACTATGAGTAAAATTTTAAAAAAAAGAAAAAAAAAAGGTGTCTTTCTGGTTTTTCAAAGAGTGGATTTTGATACTCAGTTTTTAGATGCATTTTGGGGTTATAAATCCAAGGGAACGCACTGCAGAAGTGCTGTGGGCTGAAAGGCACAGAGAGATAGCTTTTGTTCTTGCACATGTCATTCAGAAGCAGCTGTCCCCTCTCCTGTGCAGCCTTTGAAGCACAGCCCTTGGCACTGCCTCAGAAATTCTGTCACTGGTCACCAGTCCTGCCCTTACCTGAGAACTTTCATCTCCTTTGCATCCTTTTTCATCTCCCTCTGTCTTCACTATTAAAGTCAAATAGGTGTGAGTTTTAGAAATCTGCAAGAACTACGGTGTGACTGAGTGTCTGTGTTCAGTAGCAAGATCCATTTCTTATCCATATCCAGAGATCTGGCATTAATCTCAAAAAGCCAGCCTTGCTTTAGACTACAGTAAAGGGTACTCTCCAAGACATTGGAGGAAACCTAGAGAGAGAGCCTGTTTCTTTAGCATTTACAGCAATTTTTATATGGATTTGAGCGTGTTTTTCCTTAGACAAACCTACTTTATCTGTTTTTTTTCTCTGCTGCAAGACTTCTTTCAAAATATTGACAAGACAAAAAAACCCCAAAACCCACCAACCAAAAGTTCCCAACAAACCTCAAAATCACATCTAAAAATAAGCATTTTCATGATTCTTGGAGTTGATTACTTTTAGTGCCCTTTAAAAATCTCGGATTTTTTTTATTAAGAGCTCTGACCTCCTAGGTTCAGGCAAGCCTGTATAGTAAAGTTGCTGATATCAAATACTCTCATCCTCATCTTTGGTCTGACTTAGTCCTGTAGATAAATGACAACCAGCTGCACTTCTGTGTGTGATTTCTTTGTGATATTGAGGATGCTCATAAGGAAATAGGGTTTAACTGTGCAAAGTTTTACTTGCAGTTCCAGGAATCTTTTTAATGATCCAAGCTATTGTTATAACTGTTGAACAGCATTGTTCTAATTTCTCTTTGACTGCTATATGAAAGTAGAATGTATGAAATGTTTTTTTTCTTATTTTCCACAGTCACATTGTCTTGATGCTGGCAGATGATATGGCGTGTAATCCCAGAAATCCCAAACCTGCCACTGTGTTTAGTCATAAAAACATGGAGCTAAATGTCTATGGGGATGATGTGGAAGTGGATTACAGAAGCTATGAGGTAACTGTGCTTTAATTAAAACACTGAGTCTTTATTTTTTAGTGTTAAAGATTTATTCAGCATCTGTGAAATCTGAGGAAGTCTTTCTGTTCATATTACTGGTTTTGGGCTGGGCTTTTATTGTCAGCTGATGAGTCTAAAACACACAACGCCTCCCCTCCTTGGTACTTGAGTTTGTATTTGTAGTTCATTGTACTAGGAACATGTTTAGTGTGTCTATTTTAAATAATGGAATAGAATAACATAACTGAAATTTCTCTGGAAATGACTGTTCAGTGTCTCATCTTGCCAACACAAAAATTACTGTGAAAATGTTGGTGTACAAGTGAATTGTTTATTAGGTAGATGTACTTCAATTCCTAATCTTAAGCATATGCTTCTAAAATAAAACAAAAGCCATAACTTAATCATTACTGCAAAGCAATTACTGTATAAAAATCTGCATTCTGTCACCCTTCTTTTTGTGTAATATTCCTTCATACCAGGCAGTGTCTCTACCAGTTGAGACAAAATTACACATCAGTTTCTTGGTTTAATACTGCTGTAGAATTATTGCTAAAGGTTTATTGGATTGTATTTAAGTAGATAGTAGATGTTTTATTTCTCTGAAGCTTTGTACAAAGAAGTGAAGACACAGAACTGGCATAGAGCTACATTCTTTTATTATGTTTTTTCCTGGGTATGGATTTGTTGCTGGCATTTGAGCTGTGCATGAGTACTTAAAGAGGAAGTGGTGCTTTATAGAATGTCTTGCAATCACCACTCAAATCTTATTTGATCATTCAGACTTATGTAATGAGTCTTGTGTTTTCTTTCCTGAGTTGCAGAGGGAATTTAAACTTTTGTTTTTCCATGGTAACACACACTTATGTTGGAGCATTTTGTGAGTACAGGAGCAGCTTTGACACAATGAAGCTCTATGCTGACAGGTTTTTAGATCAATGTAAATGTATTTAAAAATTGTAATGATGGTAAATTTATAGGATATAATTAAGGAACAGGCTGATGTTAGTGGAGTAAAGTTAAAGGTGCCACTTGATTCTTAACCTGAAGTAAAACCTTAGACAGAAAATGTTTATGCAGTTTATACCACACCATACTATGTCTGGTTAGACACACTGCATATTTTAGTGTTCCATTATTTAATTTCTGTAAGGCAGCCTATAGCTGATCAATATTTTTATCTTTAGAAAATTACTTTATGCTTCTGTTCATAGGTTACTGTTGAAAATTTCTTGCGTGTTTTAACGGGAAGAATCCCACCAAGCACACCACGATCTAAACGCCTTCTTTCTGATGACAGAAGCAATATTCTAATATATATGACAGGTAATTGCAGGTTTCTGTGTCCAATTTATTGATGCTTGCTCAGTTGGATGGGTTTATTGAAAGCATCAGTAGTCCAAATGCACAAAAGGATCGACCAAAAGATATTTTTCTGGTTTTAGCATGTCATTCTAATTAAGGAAAATGCCTGTAGAGCAGTACCAAGCCATTATAGTTTCCAGTTGAAATGGTGTATGTGTGTTGTTTTTACTGTACCAATATTTTATTTTGTTGGACTGTTTCTGGAGAAAGAGAATTGTGTTTACATTGTTTTAGGAAAACTATCAACTAGGCTGTATATCTTCCTTTAACCTACATCCTTGCCTAACTTCTGATTTTTTCTGTCAGGCCATGGTGGAAATGGTTTCCTAAAATTTCAAGATTCTGAAGAAATCACAAATGTAGAACTTGCTGATGCCTTTGAACAAATGTGGCAGAAAAGGAGGTAAGACATAAACATTGTGTAGACATTGAATATTGAATATCCTGAACATACTCTTAAGTGTTTCTTACTGGTAGGCCTTGCTTACCTGCAGCAGTGATACTGTCAGCTGTCCATAAAATTGTGTGAGAGTTTGCATTCAGAAATCAGAGTTTTACTTTTTGCTTTCAGCTTCCTGAAGTTAGAGCTGCTCAAATGTATTGCTTTGGGCAAACTTCCATCCTAAAAGTGATCAGGGTGAGCTTCTGATCCTTAGGTTCTGAGCAGCTGCCCTGTAACTAAAATCAAAGTATGTATATGGTGTTTAAGTAGAAATGGGTAAGGAGGCTGTTTTGTTTCTTTCAGGTACAATGAATTGTTGTTCATCATTGATACTTGTCAAGGAGCATCCATGTATGAACGATTTTATTCACCCAATATCATGGCCTTGGCTAGCAGCCAAGTAGGAGAAGATTCTTTATCAGTAAGTAGATTTATGTGATCCTGAAGACAATTTTCAAAATGCCTGAGTTAAAAGCACAATTCTTGCTGACTTTTAACTAAAGATTTCCCTTATTCTAATTGCTGAAGGTAAAAGATGTTTTGTGGGGAATTGACAAAACTTGTAAGTGTGCTGTGCCTGCCTGTTTTTGTGTGCTGTCCCAAAGAACCAGGCTAAAGATGGATTTCTGTGCTTGCTGGCCAGTTTAGGCATTGCCTAGGATAGCAAGGAATCTCATGGGAAGACTGCTGAGAGATGTGTGTGAGGAGTATTCAGTCTAGGACTTACTATACCTGATATAAAACAAAACAAAATGCTAACCTTCACCTGCTGTAATTATATCCCAGCTGAATTACAGGAGGAGCCAAAGGAGAGATCCCAGCCAGACCAAAACCAGCTGGTCAGGATTACCTGAACCCACACACTGCTGTAGGATACACTGGCTCTCCCAGCTCTGTTTTTCAAAGTCCACAGATCTGTGCTGGACCTTTAAGAAGGGGTTCCCTGCTTTTTGGGAAACACAGATATTACCAGGATTCAGTTTACAGATAAACTGCATTGTTCAGCTTATCACCAGTAGGTTTCTTCACAGCTAGCCATTTTCTTTGCGTAATTTGTCTAAGAACAAAAAAAATTATGCTTAACTTTTGCAACATGCTGTTACATTCTGTTCCCTCTCCTGAATGCTGAGTTGTCTCCTGCAAATGCCCAATAACTGCTGTGTGTTGTTTTTAAAGCATCAGCCTGACCTGGGGATTGGCGTTCATCTCATGGACAGATACACGTTCTATGTGTTAGAGTTCTTGGAAGAAATTCATCCAGCCAGCCAGACAAATATGAATGACCTAGTAAGTAGAATACTCAACATTCATGAATATGCTAATGACTTTAATAGTTCTAAAACTAATCTATTCTGTCTGTAGGGTTCTTCAAGTGCCTTTTATGCTCCTGCTGTTTCTCTCGGAAGCAGCTTTGGAGGAGGGGTTTTTTTGCCATTGTTAAATGTAGTTGTGTAACACTTCAAGGATTGTCCTCATTTGAAAGGGCTTTGCTGGCTCCAGAAAAAAATAACCAAAATGAGCCAGATTTTGTATTTTTTGCTGAAAAAATAATGAAGTATTCATTAAATATTCATATCAATAGAATGAAGCATTTGCATGTGAAATATTTTAGCAGGAAGCTTCTCAAACCAGGATAGCAGACACTTTGCGGGTGTGGAAAAGCAAGCATTGATGTTGTTTTGCAAAGGTAATTAAAGAGTTAAAAGTCTAACAGTGCACCCACAAATGCCTGCAAAGACTAATTTATCTGTATATCTGCTTAGATTCCAGAGCAAAATACATACAAATCCATTAGTGTTTGCACTTACCTATAGCTGAGGCAAACATTACTGTAGATATCAGGTGTGATGCAGAAGGAGAAGAAGCCAGCCAGATAACATATGACAAAATTTATGAAAATGCCTCTCTAGCAGTGAGATGTATACACTTGTGAGATGACATAAAACATATCCATATTTTATTTGCTCTGTTAACCCTTTATACCTGTTCCAGTGCTAGTTTCTTTGTAGTCAAGGGTTATACTTTGGTACCTTGTAGCTGTAAGTCCTGCTGTGCCACATCACTAATCTAATCCACCCCTTACAAAACACATTGTCATGGATTAATTTCTGTAAAAGGAGCAGCTGCTCAAAAGTTTTATGCCACCCTCTGTCTTCAGAGGATGGTGTTAGTCTGACTGCTACATGTGTGCTAGAATTCTCTGTAAACAACCCACACTTGGCAGATTTTATGTTGCTACAGAATTGATTCAGTGGCTAAGACTCAAGCTTCTTTTACTTCTATAGGAATGAAATTCTGTCCTATAATTTTATAACTTCTAATTATGGAATACAGGTAACTTTAAAATAAATAATAAAGAAAAAATGCAAGTTCTTTATTGATTAAATATCTTTGTCTAGCCTGTTCATTCAAATGTCACTGTAAACCAGAAAATTAATTTCTGTTAATAATAAAAAGTCTTAAAAAGAAAGAGTGCTTTCTACTGTGTAAGACACTCTCTTGGAAGTGGTATAGGTGCTCTGGCCAGCAGGATGTTAATCTGATCATTGTGAAAAGTGTAGAAATTTGTTAGCTGGCCAAGTAGTTTACTTTTTGAGCTCTTTGGCGAAGATACCCAACTGTGTTTCTGCTTATATGCCAAATATTGAGGAAGAGCTGAGGGAAGTTATCCATACTGGTAAATCCCTTCCATCATGTAAGTCATCTTATCATACCTTGATTTGCTGATGGATGCTTGGGGAGTGGAAGAGATGGGACACAAATATATCTTGATTTGTGATAATTTGTTCAAGGTTGGATGGGACTTCAGGCCTGGTCTAGTGGGAGATGTCCCTGCCCTTGGCAGGAAAGTGGAACTAGAAAATCTTTGTCTCTTCCAACCCAGACCATTGTGTAATCAGGTGCTGAGTCATAATCTGCATGCATCTGAGCAAGTGTGACTACTTGACTTTGAGTCAGTGCTTTTCAAGGCTTCATCTAAGAGTTCTGCATTGACATATGGTTAGTCCATGGTAAGGATATAAACCTGGTTTTTTGCCAGCAGTTGCAGGAGGTACTCTATCCAATACTGATTTTTCAAATTTAAATTAATGCTTTCCAAGATCAAGGTAACTTACATTGCTCACTACCTAGCTTTAAAATCAAATGATCTTTAGTTGTTTGATCTTCTGATATGTCAAATGTCTTCTCTTTTTGAAGTACTGTGTATTTGTTACACTGCTTCTATGCCTTTTACTTTTCTCTTTACTTTTCTCTAGCCACTCTTGAAACAGATTCTCTTCACATCCACCTAAGATTTGGATATTGCATTCCTGCAAAGAATGATACATCATTTTTCATAATCCACTCCACCTACTCCCCACCTGCTCCATCTGTGTTGCTAAGGGATAGTATAAAGCTGTGCAAATGACTGACTTTGGGTTTGATCACAATTCCCTGAAAATAAAAACTACATTGAAATGTCATACATTTGAACTTATTTTAAAATAAGATTCAAATAAATTTCTAAATGAGGTCATAAAATAGCTAAATTGTTGTTAGAAAAGTTAAGATAACAAAGTTGGGGGAGTTGTTTAGGTCTGTTTGAAAAAAAAATCTAAAAAATTTGGAAAATTAATATAGGAAAAAATGTGCTTAACTCAGCCAGTGTTTGTGTTTTCCTTTGTTTGTCAGAAGACCTCCGTTATTAGTGTTAATCTGCTGTGCTATAGTGGGTTTGCAGTCCTTTCTCACACTGGGTTTTTAACACTGAAGTCTTCTTCTCACTGCCACTTCATATTTTTGTTCAAATTGGTATCGGTGTGTTGTGGTAGTAAACTGTTGTGGGACAGGTAAGAATTAGTTGGATGCAGTATCAGTTTCCCATTTTCAGTGCTGATACAGGTTTTTTTGACGTTTATACTCTCAAAACATTGGTGAGATACTTACTTGTATAACTGCAGCATTAATTAGTGCTTCAAATAGTGGGATTAAAACAAATGCTTACTTTTTATAGTTTAGTTCAGAGACTTACTTGTTATGTTTGTGCCCTTAATTGGAGCAAAGCTGGAGAAAATTGATAACGTTTTGGTGAAAATGAAAACTTCAGAGGGTTTGTGTGTGCATTAACAAATGGCTTTTGTGTGGGAAGCATGATGCTGATGAGTCTAGTTCATTTTCACCACAGGGAAGATAACAAGGGTTTGATTTGCCTCATCTTTTCTTTAGCAGCCAACAAAAGAGTTGAGAATCATTAAAATAAGAGCTGAGTGTTTGTGTGTGCTTGTATGCTTCAGGTAAAGGTGAAAGTGAGCTGAGGTCTTCCTGGACAAGCAGCCTAATGCCATATGCTTACAGGCTTAGGCTAAAAAGGGATTGAAGAGAAACTGGAATAGAGCAGAAGGGAGGAATGGGAAGATAGAATCTGTCCTCTTGAAGAAAAGCTAGATTGTTTCCTCCCTGGGAAACTTTTTGTAGTGTAGGGCTCTGTTGTCCAAAGAGAATGAGCAACAAAAGCCCGTGCATTTTGTGTCAGGCTGAGCACAGTATTTCTACTGGGAAGTATGGCCTGAAACTCACAGTTTTTTATCAGTCATAAGCTGGGATAATTCAAGTTGTATTTGTACTGAGCTGATTAGGACCTGTGTTTTTGTCATAAGGATGCAACCTTGTAAGAGCTGACCCATGATGTAATTTAGGTATGTGAGCTCTAGATCCTGTGGTTGATGGACCTGTTTGTGAAAATCTTGGAAAATTTAACATTAAGGAAGATGAGTGCCCATGTGGAGAGTGGCAGTTTTAGTCCTGTATGTTAAATCTCTTGTAAAATGTTCTGTATGGCTGGAATGTGAAGGACTCGCATAACCTGTACTGTTACCAGGTGATCTGTGTTGTGGCAAGTGTGGCAGGACTTGTGCAAATGGCTTTGTATTTGTATTGCCTTGAGTGTCTGCTGGGAACATAACAAACTTGTTACTTGCTAGGCATCCTGTCTTGGCAGGTGTTCTAAATACTGCAACAAATCTGTCACTGTTCCTTCTGTTTTTTTTAGTGCTGGTTTTGTGTTTTGGATGTTGCAGTGTGTGGGGGATATAGGGGATCTGATACGTAGACAAAATATGCAGGTAAAATAGCTAATAAGGTATTTGGCTAGTTTGTAGGTGTCACTGGATATCTGTGAACTTAATGCAAATAAAGCACTTTTGATACTTGAAGATCTTGTGTTAATTTGTGAGTTATAAATTAGAAATAAGACCGATGGACTTCTTTTTCTGATCAAAATGTAAATTTTTGCTTCTTTATGAAACCTTCAACATAGCTGCTTATCAACGCTTGTTTAATTTTGCATGCCTCCCTTTGGTAAATATGAAGAATTTATGCCCACTTGTGACTTCTGGAAGGTTATAGCAGCATTGCTGCATCTATATTCAGCAATATATTTGTGCATTTATCAGTTAGATGTAATTGATAGTTGGCTTTCACAGGAGCATTTTTAAACTCCAGTGGCATTATTGTAAGGAAAAAGGTTTTCAGAAATGCTTAATCAAGATGTTCATGCAGTTTAATATGTTTTTTCAACCATTTTTTCCAGCTATGGAGCTTGTACTGAAATTACTGCAAGTTACGTGTATCATTTATTTTTCTTTTTAATAGTAATTTCATTTTGGAAGGAGTATGTAGAGACTGTTGAATGAAGGACAGGATGTGATTGTCCATGCTGGTTTACAGTTTCAGGTCTGTCCAAAAAGCTTGTGTGTTTCCACGCCTGGGCACCGGACCGACCTGTTCCAGCGAGACCCTCAGAAGGTTCTGATCACAGACTTCTTTGGCAGTGTCAGGAAGGTGGAGATCACCACAGAGACTCTCTCCTTGGACCGCCACGTGCCTGGCTTCGAGAGCAAGTAAGTAGTTGTTATTTGGACCTGATTTGTGTAGCTTTGTGCCACAAAAATGAAATAGTTGTGTAACTGCCAAGGAAAAAGAACTCTGACTTCCTGTCATTTCTTACAAGGAATCAGGCAGTTAATATGGACGTGCTACTGTGATGAAGTTGTCAGCTGAAAACTGTTTAAAAGAGTTTCCTTTCCTCACCCTTGTAAATGAATGCTGCTTAAGACCAAGGTGTCGATGTCTACAACAACACAAGTTGTTCAGAATTTTCTGTCTTAACATTTCTGCTTTAGCTCTCAAATATTTACTGCAATTCCTGCTTGTGGTAGCTTGCCCCTCCCCACATAAGCCCTGAGTATAAGCCATCAGGTTAGGTGTTCAATACCAATTGGCTTTTTAATAAATGCTTTGTTTGAGTTCTATGAATTCTCAGGCCTTTGACATTATTTTGTCCTGAGAATTTCTGTTCCTGAGATTCAGTGATTCATTTGATTAAAATTGCTGGTGCAAGTTCATTGGTTGAAGTTGTAACAGGGCTTCCTTTGCTTTGTGGATGAGGAAAGAAGTGTAAACTTCTTTGTATTTTTGGGATTCTGTTGCCACCTATTGGGAAGATGTAAAGGAAGATGTACTTGTTCCATAGGGTTTATTTAGCATTGTACTTCTGTTTCTGTTGTGTCTTTGTGCTTGATGATACAGCTCTGTAGGAGGGGAAACAAAGGATTGAAATACTGTGTTGTATCAGGGACTAAATGATTTTCAACACATACGTTTATGTAAGTTCCTGTCTGCCTTGTTGTTTACTGTTGCTCAAGCCAGTGGATAGCAGTTTTATTTTTTTTAAGATAACAGTAACTCTGGTCCTTATCATTATGAATGTCATTCAAGGTTTAGTGTATTTCATATTTTACTTTCATACTGTATTTATATCTGCATCATATGCATTAGTACATACCATATAAATCTGAACCTAGTTTTGTGATTCCTTAGTATAGGACAGCACTTAGTGGCACTAAATTTGTTTTTTCACTGAAGAATAAAAAGCTCTTGGCAAGTAAAAGACATTTTGCTAGTCAAAAACCACGATAAAAACTTACCTATGTGGGTTTCTAATTTGTGGACAATTGAAAAGAGAAATAGATTTTGAAGGGCTTTACCATTCTGAAACAGGAAATGAGTGGTAGGAATTTTCAGCTTTTTTTTGTGTGTGTTAGTTTGGTGTCAGTAGTGGAGAGATTTTTGGTGCCTGACGCTACTGGACTGCACACATGGAAGCATGTTGAAAAATGAGCACTCAAGCACACAGAGGAATATTATCCTTGTGAAATGTTCTGATATTTAATGAAAGCTGCATTACATTATCATAGCAATTCCACTTAAATCTGTGAAATTGGAAGGGATGAGGACATCTGGTTTAATAGTTCTCCCTTATACAATTTTCTAAAAAAGTACTTAAGTTTTCAGTGTCTTTTTACCATTTGGAAAGAGTTTATAGACAATATGTTTTTAATGGAGGAGAAAGTATGGAATTTGTTTAAAAAGGACTGAAAAATTGTAGTATAGCTCTAACAGACAGTGGTATGGAGTGCTTAATAAATTCCGTAAGCAGAATTCTGAGGTCAATACCTCTTGGGATGACAGCTCTGTTTAGCTACAAAAAAATTAAGAATTACAGCTTAAAGTGAATTTATTAAATGAAAATGTTAATGCTTTTTAAAAATGCAGTTTTGGAGTGTCTGATCTACAAGATCTAGTTATTCTGTTTTTTTAAGAGAATGTTATGAGCATTACACGCACCTATTTCTGAGGGTATTGAGAAGGCAGAACACAAATTACATGATTTTTGAATAGGTGCTACCACTGATTGTCCCAAACTAATGTAAGAATGATTCCTGAATGAAAGAATGTGAGTGCTTATTCTTAACCCTCTCAGTGTCAGCTAAGCCCTTCTGTGCCTTTTGGGAATGCGATGGCTGTTGACACTCTCAGGTAAAACAGCTGGGGAAGGATGGGGCAAGCACAGCCTGGTTTATTTTTTGTTACATTGGGAGACAACTAAACCAAGCTTATTAAAAATGAAATCATCCTTCCAAAATAGTTACGACTAATCTTGTTCATGCCTGACATTGTTTTAAAAGCGGTGATGGAGCAGAAGAAAATAGTAGAGAATTGAACTTGGGCCCTTAAGAGTTTGTAAGATTTATCAACCAAGAGGTATTTGATAGATCACTAGTATATACTACTAGTACATCAAAATTTGTCTTACATTGGTTACTGAGTGTGAAGATGCTCTTGGTTTAATATTTGATGAAGTCTCGAGGCTTCATTCAGCTGAATGTCCTCAGTTTTATTTCCCTCAGTGTTAGCTTCATACCTTTTTTCTTCTCCTTTTACATACTGGTGGCAGTAGAACACTACAGAATGTTTGTGTTACAGAGCATAATCAGAAAATGAAATCCAGGCCTCAACTCTGACACAGTCTTAAGTAGTCTGTGTCAGATCTGATTTGTTTGTTTGAAAGCTGCAGGTGTCACACGTGCAGATAAGGACATTAAAAGCCCAAAGAACAAAAGAGGTAAACCACTGATTACACAGATTATGGGTAAAGAAGATGCTGTCATGTGAGGCATGAACATGTATCAGGATTGTACTGCTGGCAGACTGTTCAAATTCTCATCTTGCCCACTGCTGTGACTTTGCCAAATCTTTTCAATAGAAGTTTGTTCTTTTGTTACACAATTGCTTAGCAATTACTTGGTTGTACAGATCCGCTCCCAAGCCCAGCGTGAGCCATAGCTGTGCAACCAGATCAGAACTGGCAGCTTCACGTGGAGCTCCTGCCGTGACATTTGATGAGTGAGGCCTTTCAGGTTTCCTCTGGCTTGGGCTGAGGCTCATACAGAGAACAACTACTAATTAACCAAGAGAAGAGGCATTCTTTCTATCCACGTAGTGGTAGGTGAATATTTGCGAGTAAAAGCTTTAAAAAATAAAGAGAAGGTTCCTCTGCTATTTCCTTTCTCCGTAGCTGTTTCAGTCTAAGCTGTGTTCACTTCAAAGGGCTTGTTCTGCGGCTGCCTCAGTCCTGACAGGGATCTGTAGCTGCCAATTTTAGCAGAAAATCTGACAGTCTAGGGGTTCTGAGGCTTCAGATGGTTATGTTTTGTCTAAATCCCCTTGCAAGTGCAAAAAGTCAGCATTAAGGAGTAGAAGAAATCTTGCTTCTTTGGAGGAGGAGCCTTGCATGTTTTAGAACATCTAATAAATCAGGAGTGTGTCTTTTAAACTTGGATTGTAACTCTACAGCCAGTTGGAGCACTTTCTCCTTTTCAGTTCTTGTCATGAGGAAAAGACCTGTATCAGCAGAAAGTGTTGGTAAAAATTGGGATGAATATTTCCCTTGAGGGTAGTAAGAAGTGAATTAAAGACAGCACCATATAAAACCATCCTAGTTTCATTGCTTTTGAGAATTAGGCTTTGTATTTAATACTTCTGTTATGAAGAATTGTGATACTACTGGCAGTGACTGTTTTCCTAAAAATAAATAAATTGGTCACTTGTGTTAGGAGGGATGTTTGTGCAACAGGCTAATTATGAGTAATTGGTTAATTTGCAGAATATTACTAGCTAATGTTCTCTCAATCTATTGTGCTTGTGTGTGTCGGTGTCTGTCCTTTCTTCTTTTCCACCAGCTATTTTGAATTTGATGTGCTTAATAATTAAAGCTGCTGTTGTGTGATCCTGAAGCCTTGGGGAATCCACTTTATGAACCAATAGGTAATTTCTTTATTTGGCAACTAGATACTGCTCGGCTCAGTGGGCTTTCCTTAAGATGAGTGTCTGGGTTTGTTCCGAGATCCCCGTTCAGTCTGTGCCGGGTGTCACCAACCCGCAGTTCTTTCACGTTTCCCGAGTCCCGTTAGGAGCAGTTCTGCCGCTCCCGTTCCCGGACACGTTCGCGGCTCCTGGCGGGTCCCGCGCCCCGCGGGGCGGCAGCGCCGGGCGGACCGCGCCCGCTCCCCGCCAGGTGGCGCCTTAGCGCCGGAGCGGCAGCGCGGCGGGCGGGGCTGGGACAGGGACCGGGACAGGGACAGGGACTGAGACCGGGACAGTGACCGGGACCAGGGCTGGGACAGTGACCAGGACAGTGACTGTAACCGGAGCTGGGACCGTAACCGAGGCTGGGACTGGGGCTGGGACAGTGACGGTAATCGGTACAGGGACTGTAACCGGGCAGTCACAGGGACCGGGACCGGGACAGTGACCGGGACCGGGGCTGGGACAGTGACTGAGACCGGGACAGGGACCAGGACCGGGACAGTGACTGTAACCGGAGCTGGGACCGTAACCGAGGCTGGGGCTGCGACAGTGACCGTACTGGGGACCGGGAGCAAGGCTGAGGCTGGGACCGGGGCCGGGGCAGTGACTGGGGCTGGACAGTGACTGTAATCGGTACCGGGGCTATGGCCGGGGCCAGGGCAGTGACTGGGGCTGGGATCAGGGGGACCCTGCCGTGCCCGCCCCATGCCCTGCTTTGTGGGACCCCTTCGGAATCAGGCGGGCGTGGAAACGGGGAGTTCAACTTGGTGCTTGTTCGGTGGAAATTCGATGGGATAATGGGAGGTTTTTATCTTATTTTCCACTTTTCCTATTGGATGACAACATGGTAGAGATGTAGCATGTTTCAGTTTCAGAGTAATGTAAAAATAGAAGAAAACCTCAGAATTTAGCAGGTCTCTACTCATCTGAATTGAATTGCCAGTGGGATTAAGAAGCTGTTACTTCTAGGTCCATAAACATCTTCAGTTGAGTGTCATAATTTTTCCCATGAAGAGCACTAATAGATTACATAGGTACTGTATTTTCCTATAATATCTCACAAATTTATTGTGTTTTTTAGTGATAAGTTTGGATTTCATAATCCATGTGCTTTCTAATAGCCTACAAGTAATTAAAGAAGATGGGTGAACCAATACTTGCTGTTAAGTATTACTGCTGGATTTCCTAAACTATTTTGTAAATATATTTGGAGTTTCTTTGCTTGCACGAAGATAGGTCAGTATATACACAGACATATATACACATGCTCCTATACCTGCTAGTGTAAAAGAGCTTTTCAAGGTAATACAACTGAAATTAGTATGAAGACTATAGAAGGAAAAATTACATAGGAGGACACAGTCTCACTAGTATAATGTTGGTATAAAATAAATAAAAATGACTGACAATATCAAAAGGAACTGCAGGTGTAAATTGTGCTGGGAAGACTTTAAATACACTAAAGTGCTATGCTTGGTAATTACAGTCCTTGTTTAGCAAGGTATTTTTAAAAGTCGCTTTGGACAATTTATTTTTTATTCTCTTGAAAGGATTTTTGACCATGCATTTTCACAGATCTGGGTTTTTTTTGGTAACAAAAAAAAATCTTTTAGAACTATAGCTCTTGTTTCAGATTTTCTTTGGTGATTTTTTTCCTCCCTTTTCCTCCAAATTTTTTGTGGCATTTTTTCTATGAGAAACCTTCAACTGTTGGTAGCAGGTTGTGCTTCTATCATTTCGTATTTTCAGTACAACACTGCTTTGTTAAACCTATATATAGTTAGTTATTTCTATGTATAATTTCAATAGGCAAAGAAACCTCTTGGTCTGTAGAGGAACCATGAAGCACATGCAAGTGAGTGGCAGTATTTTATTGGATTCAGCTTTTGAATCAAGTTCAGTACCTTTGCATTCTTCACAGGTGACTTAGATATGCCAGTTGGCTTGGGCATGTGTAGTGTTAGGCAGTGGACAGGTAATGTCTGAAACCTGCATGGCAAATTTAGTGGGAGATCTTAAGTATATCTAGTAGATTTTGACATCATCTAGATAGCTTGAGAATATCCAGCTATCACAGGATATTTGATCTAGGGGTTTTATTTTGTTTCCCTTTATCCATTCCTTTTTATACCTTTCCTATGTAAAAATCTTATTTTGTTTCATTATTTCTTTTTCATCTCTCCTCCCTGTATGATCTTTACCTGCTATTATTTTTGCAGTTGAGCAGGCTGCTTTATAATTGCAGTCTGCTGAAGTGCTTGTTATTCTTTCTAGTGCTATTTATATGGAGGTCCTGGCTTGATTTTCTTGCTTTGCTGCCCAGGTGATAAATAAAAATTAATATCTGTTCCTAGAGGTATTTCTGTAGCTGTGTGCTGTATATTGCTGCTGAAGAGGACCATGAAAACAGCTGTAGTATTTGGCATAAGTCTGACCAGGAAATACTTTCATGTAATTTTGGCATGTTTTCAGCACTGTGAGATAACATGGGAATTTCAATAAAACTGTGTTACTATTACTTGCTTCCTGTCAGAGGTACCAGAACTGCTGTTGATGGTTGTTAGAATACCCTTCTTGTGTGATTTCTAGCAGAGTGAAGAAAAGCAGGGGTGAAGAGAAGCCAATATCGGGAAACAGATGTGGGCCTCCTAGGTCTTCGGTATTTAGAGGCCAAGCTCACAGTGGCATTCCTAATGCCCTAAAAAATAATCTGGGCACATAACTATTAAATTTCCAAGGTTCAAGCAATATTACTACTTCTTAAAAATATACTGTTAAGCCATATGCAAATGCTTTTAGGCTTTGTGTGTTTTCGTGTTGTGAAAAAGCTTACACTTGATTTTTTTGAGCACCTGAGGGATGACCTTTTGGTTGGTCAGAAATTTCTGCCTCTGAAAATTTCTGTTGCCCAAAGCTGTGGAGGGAAAGGGGCTGTCTGCCTTCACAACATATTTATATAACAATGGTTGAAACACCATAAACTGATCTCAGTCTACGTCTTCCGGCCCTCCCAATAGGAGGGGCCTTTCTCAAGTCAGATGTTTGCTGGACCAAAGGTGTCATCATAGAGCTATTACATTTATTAGTGAAATGCAGGTAGCTGAAGGCCTGTTGTTGGTTTTGGTGAGCTGCATGATGGTGTGGAAGATTGAAATGTGTCCCTGAACTGCTTGTTTCTGAAGGCTCTACTACACTCAGAGAAGTTACACTGCACAGTGGGCATACTGAGAGACCTAGTTCTTTAGCAAAGAAGTGAAATGTAAGTTGTGAAAGAAGAGCTGAACTCAGAAAAAGCATTGCATTATAGCCAGGCATTTCTTTTCTATCCAGCTAGATCTTAGAATAGACCAGTGTGAATTTCTGGTATCTGGGGCGCAAGAAAGTCACAGTTGCATCAAAGGACGGAAAGAAAACTAGAGGTGATTAAAAAAGGCAATTCTGATCACATAAAGCACTGGATTTACAGATGGCTTGCTGAGTACTGTTTAATATTACTTTATAAAATGAAATAGTTTTATGTATTTGGTCAAGAGTATCAGAAATCTATAGAAACAGATGCTGAATACATCTACTGAAGTGCCCTAGCTACTGTGAAGATTATTTTATAAAATTTGTAGGATGGCAAAGTATTATCTCTGTGGTGAGATTGATCTTTCAGGAAAAGATAGTAATGGTGCAAACAAAGAATTTACTGCAAAATGGGATTTATTCAGCATTTTTGCAGGCAGAAGACTGATTGCATGACAGGTTTGTTATTGGTAAATACCAGGAGAAACAAACAAGAAGTAATGAAGCACAATAAAGTCTTTTGTATCCCCTGAAGTGGAAAAAGAAAAAAGGATGAAAGCAGGATGCTTAGGGAGCTGGAGGAATACCTGCTCTGGGGTTGGATATGTTGTATCTTTTGAATCCTAGTGAACGTTATTAATTTAGGTCCAGTTTACTGTTTGGAGATTCCTGGGGTGGCAACTGTGGATGTTCAGCTTTTAGAGACTGGTGGCCACCCACCTCTGCTCTGCCAGTTAAATTGGGCTCAAGTTTGTGTGATGAAAAAGAACTGAAAAGGTTGAAACCCCCTTAGTCATGTGCCTAGAGATCAGAGCTAATTTGGAACATAAAGACAGGCAGGATTTTTCTTTCACAAAATGAACTGGAAGTTGTTAGTCTGCGTATAAGTGTGAAGATGTGTTCATATTCTGTAATGGAGCACCAGAATTTCTTGCAAACTGAAATTACTATTTTTTATGTAACCAAAATATATTTATGTTTCTTATGGATGGGGGAATGGTTCAAATCAGTGGGCTTCCAAAATATATAGATTGAAACCACAGGACTGTTTAGGGAATTTCCCATTCACTTTGTACATACTACATGAAATTAGTTAGATCACAGCATTACTTGAACAGCATTTTGGTGACAGGCAGGAATGAGAATTTAGAAGCAAGTTTGGAGAGGGAGACTGTGTCTTCTTCCCACCCCAGCCAAGTGTTGAGACAGGAATAGTTCAGTCCAGGAGCTCTCAAGAGAAGACAAGACCACGATGGAGTCTAGAATCTCCTTTCCTGTAAGGAAGGGAAGAGTAATTGTTGAGCATTGGTATTCACAGTTGCTTTAGCATAAAAAATTCCTTGAGTTATATGATAGTCATTTTAAATTTCTCTTCCTACTGGTTAAAAAAAGTTGCTGAAGTGTAGCTAATGTACCAGTTTACTCCTCTACTAAGGGAATGGTTTATCAGAAACTGGAACAAATAAAAATGTAGCACCTTCATCCTGCCTTCTGTTGCTGGATTTTTAATTTTACAGTGGTATTTTCTGTGTAATTCTCTGTGTAATTGCTATGTGAAAAACACACAAAAAAATCAATTCTAGAGGGACCAGATGCAGAGGAAGAGATTGAATAATACTTGTAATGTATTGGTATAATTTTAGACACTGATTGAAGGATAAGGGAAAGCTCTGCTAATCTTTCAGATTAATCTTCAACAGATGATAATCTTTAAATTGATGTTATGTTTTCACTCTTTTTATGTTTCATATCTCAATTTTTAAAAAGTGTTCATTAGATTGTTGGGTTTTCAGCAGTCAGTGATAAATGACAGACGTTTAGATTTGTACTTTGGGTGTACAAGTGGGTTACCTCTTGT
This sequence comes from Prinia subflava, assembly GCF_021018805.1. Taxonomy (NCBI): domain Eukaryota; kingdom Metazoa; phylum Chordata; class Aves; order Passeriformes; family Cisticolidae; genus Prinia; species Prinia subflava. The sequence continues at coordinate 11,522,517 of NC_086256.1, read as the reverse complement.
ACCTGTTCTGCAAAGCATTTGAATTCACATTTAACATGAGGAGTCTGAGTATCCTCATCAGGTTAGCCATTACTGAAAGTGGGTTTGCTGTCCTGGGACACGGAATGTTCTTAGGCAAATCTGGGTGCATTTGTCCTGCTTGGGGAAGCCAGACTGGCTTTCCTGTCAGAGCAGGCCACTGAAATGCATCTCCCGGGTTCCGTGGCTGCACCGCGGCTGTTCCCGGGCGCTCTGGCCGCCCCTTGCCCTTACACTCCGTGGTGTGGCAGGTCTGCCCTGGCTGGGGAGGGACTCCCTGCAGGGAGAGATCAGCTGGGCTGTGCCCTGGCTGAGGGCACTGTGCCCTGGCTGAGGACTGCGTGCCCTGGCTGAGGACTGCGTGCCCTGGCTGAGGGCTGCGTGCCCTGGCTGAGGGCTGCGTGCCCTGGCTGAGGGCTGTGTGCCCTGGCTGAGGGCTCTGTGCCCTGGCTGAGGGCACTGTGCCCTGGCTGAGGGCACTGTGCCCTGGCTGAGGGCACTGTGCCCTGGCTGAGGGCTGCGTGCCCTGGCTGAGGGCTGCGTGCCCTGGCTGAGGGCTGCGTGCCCTGGCTGAGGGCTGTGTGCCCTGGCTGAGGGCACTGTGCCCTGGCTGAGGGCACTGTGCCCTGGCTGAGGGCTGCGTGCCCTGGCTGAGGGCTGTGTGCCCTGGCTGAGGGCTGTGTGCCCTGGCTGAGGGCACTGTGCCCTGGCTGAGGGCTCTGTGCCCTGGCTGAGGGCACTGTGCCTGGCTGAGGGCACTGTGCCCTGGCTGAGGGCTGTGTGCCCTGGCTGAGGGCACTGTGCCCTGGCTGAGGGCACTGTGCCCTGGCTGAGGGCACTGTGCCCTGGCTGAGGGCTCTGTGCCCTGGCTGAGGGCTGTGTGCCCTGGCTGAGGGCACTGTGTCCCCGGGGCAGCGCTGACCTGTGCCTGGGCTGTGCCGCTTGCCACGCGTTTGCTCAGGCCCATCTGGGCTCTCCGAGGCACAGGAGCCTGGGGCTCTTGGTGCCAATATGTTTTCCCCATGGCTGCTTTCCTGGAACTGCAGTCTGGGGCAACTGTTCTGCTGGCAGCAGCTTTCCAAAACTGGGGCCAAATCTGGCCTGCAGGTTATCCATCTGAATTTCCTCCCAAGCAGCACAGCACTCGGAAGGATGGGAATGGTTAGATCTTCTATGCAATCAGAAAGATTGTCTAAGTGTAAACTGTGTGAAAGGGGTAGATGGGAGTAGATAAGTTTTTCTTCTTGTTTCACAGTAGGTTTTTAAACTTGACAGGTGGAGTCGTGCATATAATACTACAATTGTATTAAATAATTTTGGTGAGATAAAAATCAGAAAGGGTTCTTGTATACCTAGATGATCTCTGGTCCTTTGTTATCTGCAAGTGAGACGTTACCATAGACATGCTCTAAAATTTCAGTAGTATTTTTGTGTTTGAAATAGTAGGAGAAAAGTTACACCTCTGAATAGTTAACAATTTATAACTCTTTTTAGTTGGGGAGAATATAGTGAACCCTGTAGTTACTCCTTGGTTTATCTCAATTTAACTGTAACATAATATTTAAGCTTCACAGTTCCCCACTGGCTAGTATTTTTTTTTCTGTTGGTTACTTAAGAGTCTGAACCATGACTTCCTGCTAGAATAAAATAGGAATGAAGACTTCTTGCTGTAGGTCTAAATTTTAACTGGGGAATTGGAGCAGAACAGCCACTAAGTGAAACTGCTCTAAATCTCAGCCATAGAGGACGTAACCTCTGTTTCTTCCTCAGCTGTCAAATAGAGTGCCCTAGTTCTTTTTCCTTTGTGTGTGGTTCCCTCTGATATAGTTTTTACTAACAGGTACTTTATTACAAAATATTCTGAGCTGACTTCTATCTTATTAGATGCTTAGGAGCTTTTACAAATGTCTCCATAAAAATATATGGCATATCTGTAAAATGGATAAATCTGCACTCTGCTGTAATGTTTTAAAACTGGAAACTGTGTGTGCACACAAAAAATGTGGTTAGATAGAAAACTGTCCTTAAATCAGAATATTTCTATGTGGTTTGCAAATCTAATGGCACTACTGAAAAATATTAGGCTGTTTATTAATTATAAAGTAATTTAGGATGGACAAGAGAAAATATTAGCTAGCTGTGGCAGGATGACTTCTCATGCCGTAGATTCAAAGATGGTTTACATCAGTGTCACTCTAAATATTTTATAGTAATAATCATTGTATTTATGTGATGTGTCTGTTCAGTTACTAACGAGCAGCTATGTCATGAAAACAGCTTCTCCAGTTGTCATTCTTGGAGATGCTTGCAGCAACACTGGAAGCTGTGGAAAGGTCACGGATGAGGACACATTTCCAGCTGGTGGCAGAGTGGGGGAGAAAAAAAATTAGGGTTTTTTATGTAGCTGTACATATTTTGCAAATAGGGGGATTCCATTCTGGTCACAAAATTCTTATTATATTGCGCCATTGAGGTTTTGTGCAAACATAATTATTTCTTCAACACTGTGGGAGAGTATGCATGAGCCAGTTGGTAATTCTGTGCCTTATTATGACTGTTTTTAAATTCAGATAATAGTAAATATAAAACATTTAAAATTACAGTGCAGTTTTTAAAATATTATCATTATCACTGCACTGAATTTTCTGTACATTTATGTGAGTTTTGTGGCTGAAAATAATAGATGCAAGGGTTGTCTTAGAATAATAGTGATTAGTAGTTTGATGTGGTATTTATTTATGGTAGTACATCACCCAGGAGGTGCTTAGTTGAGTTTTTAGATAGCCTAGGTAATTGTTTCTAACGGGTTTCTAACTGTTCCTTTCTGCTTTCACTGGATGTAAAATGAAGTCCTTTATGAGATACATTGAAACAGGAAAGAAAAAGTGGGGGGAGGGGAAGCTCATTTTACATCTTGGTAATTATATCATAAAATGCAGCTATGGAGGAGACCTAATTGCTGTGTGACTGTTGCCTGTATCTTGCTGTGAGCATAGGAGAAAGCTGTAGAAATCGTGGTGATACGGATATCATTGGAAAGGAGATCCCACCTACTGAGGAATCCAACCATCCTTAATGTGCCAAATGAATATGCAACCTGCACATGGTAACAAACTGAAGTCTCAGTAAAACTAGGGGAATGTAAATTGAAACAGGGAATAATTAATGTATTAATGCATTTTATGCCTACTGTGCTCATCTAGTAATCAGATTATTTTGTTAAATGTAATTAGAATTGTAAAAAGAATATTTGTATAGAAAGCTAACTTAAAGAAACAAAATTGCTGAATTGAAGAGAAGCAAGATTATTTATTTTCACCTGTCCTTGTAAAATAGAAGTGTAGTTTTTAGGTATGCTACTTACATACTGAATTGCAAAAAGTTAATAGGAGGGGAGGAAATCAGGAAATCAATATTATCAGAAATAACAGCAATATGCATGTTAGTCATCTACTTAAGTCAAAAAACATAATGTCCTTCTGGTTATAAACCCTGAAATTAAGGCAAATTTCCATAGCCATAATAAAAGACAAAAAGATGAATTATTACTGTCGAAGCAAATGGGTATTGGCTGCAACCCATCCCCAGAGAAAGTAATACAAATTCATTTTCAGAGTTGAATTCTGTGAAACAGTGATTTTCTTAGCTTGTAAAGCCTTTTTCTTTTTGCTCTTGTTTTTGATACTGCTTAAGAAAATCACACCATTAAAAGTAATTAATTTTAGCAAGAGTTATTTCAATAGCCCACTCTGCTGAACTGGATCAAACTGTCTCCAGCACAGCCCTGCCTGTAAATATTACAAAGTCAGGAGCCAGGTTCAGGTGATTATCTTGGAGTAAAACTTTAGTCCAGTAATCCTACTTTTGGACCTTGTTTAGTGAGTGAAGTAGTTAATCTCTTAAGTTTGGTCTGGATTTTTTTTTTGAATATTAAGTCCTGTATGTTCATTAATTTTGTGTCATTTATTCAGCTCAGTCTGATGGAATGACTGTGTGTATTACTTTTGGTGAATAAGATGGTAAGTTCTCCTGAGAGGTTCTTCCTATCTGGAGCAAAAATGATAACCTTGTCCTGTAGAAAATATCAAGAGCGCATCTCCTTTGCATTAATACAAGGAAATGCAAACCTTTAAGACCAAATCCGCATTGAAAAATTTAGCCCTAAACTTAAATATTCTTGGAAAAATAGATTTAAACTAGAACTTAAGGAAGAGTGTTTGGAAATGGCTCAAACCTTTGCAAATATGTCATCTGTTTGTTGGCATATGCAGTTTATTTCCTTTAGGTTATAGATCAACTTGGTAACAGACTGTGTGCTGATCTTAAGAAATACTGGATTAAAGTGACCAGAAGTATTTTTCTCTGTGGCAGGAAGATTTGGACCAATGCTAATCCATGGTGGAAAATGCAGTAAATAAAACAGTTCTCATTGAGTTTAGTTGTGTCCTGCTTAGTCTGTGTGAAACAGCAGTGATTACTTTTCTTTCAAGAAGTTTCCACACATCATCATCTGTTTTTCAAGCATTGCTGTTTTTAAAAATTGGCTTTATCTTTCACCTGCGTAATATGCAGGTTAAAATGAAGAAAGAAATGTACTCAGACATTTAAAAACAAACAAACCAACCCCCTGAAAACTCCCACTTTAATTGCTAGTTTTCAGAATTTAGCAAAAGTTACCATTTTTTTATTTGCTGTTGTGAAATACCAGGATTTTCAACTGGTACAGTATCCAGCACCTTAGTGAAAGAGCTATTGTTACAGAGCAGATAAGATTTAAAAAAAGTCATTGGGTTTGATGAAAACCTGCATGAACATTGAGGGGAAAAAAGCCAGAGTTACCATAGCAACCACCAGTGCTTTAGAAAATAGCTGAGTAAAAAGAGCAGAAATGTAACAGAAAATATGAGGGCCATTTCATAAAGCATTAAAAATAAAAACTAAATTTAAGGCAAATATGATTACTGCTCAGCTTTTATCTTAAAAATCCCTGATAAGCAGCAGCTTCTCTTTATTTAAAAACAGGACCGCTGTTGATAAAGTTTTAGTATTTAGTCCCCATTAGACCCTGTTAAGGTGATACTTTTGTGAATTTGGTTAAAAATGATTGAAAGTTTTATGAGTTGTTGTTTGTTGGGGATTTTTTCTTTTTTTTTTTTTCTCTGCAAATGGTTTTCTGAGCAACTGCAGTCTTAATCTGTGCAGAAGAGTGGGCTCTGAAAATGTCCTTTATGATATAAACATGACCAAAAGTCCTACTAATAAATGTGGTCCCACAGTGGCACTACTGTGAGTTCTTCATGGGGTCAGCTGATAACATAGCACTGTCCTTCAGGACAGGAGTGGCAAAGGCATCTTTAAACTTCATGGACATAAAAATTTTGGGAAACAGCTACATTAGTAATTTTAGGGATGTGAGCTGCCCATTCATAGCACCTTTCCTTAAAATCACAGATACCGTCTGTCACCTATGCCTTTGTATCTGAACCTATATTCTGATATCAGTGATTAACTTAAAGGCTGAGCTTTCATACTTCTTTTGTCTTTTTTGTCTTTTTGAATGGAGTCAGCATTCTGCAGTGCACTGGTATTGGGTAAGAGGTCTGGTGTTTTGCCTATATATTGCTTCAGAGTTGTGCAGGATTAGATTTTATGTGGATGAGCATCAAATGTACATGGGATAAAATGGCAAGTATCTTTTCTTTCCTAATTCCTATGCAGCTGTTGTCTTAAATTTGATCTCAGTCCTCATAGAGCAAAATGGCCCATGTTAGAACCTTAATCAAATAAGAAAAGTATGAAAAAAATCACTTTAATATTCTGTCCTGAAAACCAGCTTCATATGAGGATTGAAACAATCTAAAAGTTTGAGAATAAAAAGGGAAACAACAAACATTCTGTCCTTTCTTTATAATACAGTCTGATTCCATTCTTGCCTTCTCTTCAAAGGACTGTGGTGTCTGATCAGCCAAACTGTGTTTGGCTGCAGCACAGTCACCCTCTCCCATTGTTAGAAGATGATTCTGTGTGTAGTAGGAAATGATACTTAACTGTCCTAGACAGAGCTGTAGCCTGGGGCTTTGCGTGCATGTCAGAGCAGTTGTTACTGGCATCTGTTTCTTTTGGAAAAAAAGGCATTGTTTCTGAGCAAACAGATTTTGGTTATGTTATAAACTGCGAAACAAAAGTATTTTCCTCTCCTCTGGTCTCGTATGGAAGTTTACAGAAGGGTAAAAACTTGCATCATTCCCCAATGTCTTCCTGTGCATCCAAATGAAACATTTGTGATGGGTTCTGTATAGTAAAGTGGGTACAGCGTTTTTTCTCCTCTGCTGTTGTCAGAGTAACAAATACACATCTGTATGGAAGTGAGACCTGAAACTGATTAAGTTGAAATCATGAAATCATGAATTTTGTAAGAAAGAAAGGTGGTGTGAATTTCTGTAAATGCTTAACGTCCCTTCTCTGCAAAATTCACCTGGAAGATCTAGAGATACTTTGGCACTGATCTCTTGTTTAGTTGCCTCATCTAAAAACGTTCTGTAGTGCTCTACAGCACGACTTCTGCTCCAGATCAAATGCAGCAGACTCCTCACTCCAGTGTGTGAGTTCTTCCCTAGGAATAACTAGGGAAAGGATGCATCCTGGACAAGATCAGTTTAGTGTTTCAATATAAACCTTACATGGCATATTTAATTAACTCTTGGCTATTATCAGGTTGGGGTTTGACCTGATAAACTTTTCCAGTGTGGCTGAACTTCGTGTAGTTGTTTTGTGCTGGGGCAGTGGATTATAAAAGCAGCCAGGTAATGAGCACAAACTGTGGTGGAGCAGCCCGGAGCCAGGACAGAGGCAGTGGAGGTGCTTGTTCTGCTGCTTGTTCAACTGGACAATGTCACGAGTGGTTGCTGCTGCCAGATGAGCCATCACTCCTGCAGGCAGAACCTTTTGCTATGTGCCTGTCTCTGCCAGGGATTTGATTCAAAAGTCCTGCAGAAATCTTCCAAATCTTAGTGTGTGGCCTTGTTACCACCTAACAATCTGTTCAGACTCTGGAGTTTATATATGATATGCTCTGACAAGGTACTGTTGACATGTACTTTGAATTTGAAACTCATGTTTTTGAAGATAGTTACCTGTGACATCTCTGTGAAGTTCCTGCAGAACTTAATACAAGCAAAATAGGTATTGTTGTCTTGCATTTTTTGTGCTGTGTTTTTTTAGACGTGTGGAAACTTAGCAGTGTAGTGCTATTAGTGGGTTGTGGAGGCTTGAAACATTGTATTGTGAGATATAATTACTGTCGGTCAGTAATGCCGTGAGGTAGGAACACAACTGGCTGACCTCTGACTATTTTGGTAGATGAAACTAAACCCCACTAGGTGGTGCAAGTAAATAAACCACCTTGCAAAATACTTCTCTCCAGATGAATAAACTTGGGGAAAGGGTGTCTTTCACCAACTAAAATATATTATTTGATTGTTTGGGTTTTTTTCATTTGTGGTTTTGTACAATAGTTATTAAAATTTAATATTTAATGCTGCCTTAGCCTGATCTTTTCCACATAACAGCCTTCCTATGAGCTGACTGAGGCATTTCCAGACTTGGCATCTGCTTGGAGTTTTGCCTCTCAGGATCTCTCTTGTTGCAATTTATCCTGTGTTTCGCTTTGGGTTTGCTTACCTTTATAGCTCTACTGTGTACATAAAGTCAAAACTATTTGTTAGTTCAAAGAAAAGATTTCAAACAGTAAGGTATTATCAATTTATAGGGGAGTGAGTAAGGTTCTAGTAGAAAATAATTTTGACATCTCATGCATGTGGTTAGTCCGTAAGGGTGAATGTGTGTGTCAAAGAGATCAGTAGTTCTATTATGTTTTATTTAGGAATGAACAGAAAAACACAAAACAAAATTCCAGATTTTCATTGTACTCCTGAGGTGACTATAATATAACCATACCAGCTTATGTTGTGCTTGCTATGCCATTGTCTTAAATTCGGTCTATATAACCTTCCAATATCCTCTGCTCTCCACTGAAAACACCGCTTGTGCACTGGTGGTTTTGCTGAAGATGCAATGGCACATACACGGTCAAGATATTTTTGTAGCCATAAGATCAGTAGCAAAAGCGTTTCAAATAACAAGAAATTGCACATTCTTGAGGTAAGTGGAAGACCCCAGGAATTTCTACCTGTGGTGAGCCATCAGCACTCTCATTTTCTTGTCAGTAATTGTATTTTCCCAGAGTTTATATGGCTTCCCTGTAGGCTGCAGGCTGCCAGCTGCTGTGGGAAGCTGAGCCTGTGCCTGTGCCCAGGGCAGGTGCTGCAGTGGGTGCGGTGCTGCCCAGCACTGATCCCCGCAGAGCGCAGTGCAGAGAGACGCTGCACCAGCACTGTGCACTCAGGACTGTCATAAAACAGCAGCTGCAGTCACTGAGCAGCCCCCCAGTGAAAGTTCAGTGTGTTAGTGTGCAGTCTATTTACTGAGATGGAAATTTTTCATTTCAGAGCAACTTAGGTATTCATCAGTTGGGATGAGTGCGTTTGCTGCATTCGTCCGAGTGTTGACAGATGCGGCAGGAGCGGGGCTTTGGGTGGGTGTTTTGATTGGGGGGTTTGTGGGGTTTTTTTGCTGGATTTCTTTTTCTAGGAAATAAGACATTAAAGTATGAAAAGCTTACGCCCATGAAATCTCAGTTGACCAGCAGCCGTAAAGAATATATACCCTAACCACAAACAGTCTGAGTTTTGCAGTAAGATTCTGTTGTACTGTATAGCCTCCACAGAAAAATTGCAATATTAGTCTTAAAATGCAAAAAGAAAATATTTTTTCCTTAGTTTCTTTGTGCACAGGACCAGCATACTCAGTTGCCATCATGCACTTTTGGCTATTACTAACTCCAAGCCAGAGTAGAGCCATATGTTGATGCTCATAGAAGGGCCTCATGGTATGTCTATTAAAATACTTTGATATTCCTGCTGTACAAAAATCCAGTGCCAATGGTTTTGGTTACTTATATTGAAGTAGTGTGTGGGAATCCCACTCATGAGTGAGGATCCATTGTAGCTGAGCAATGAACATCTACAAGAAATATGCTTACCTTACACCAGGGTGTTCCCATTCAGAGTACTCTAACAGTTTTGGTAACAGGTACATTGAACATTCATGAAAATATGAGATTTAAAAAGAAGTTTGTTTTCCACAAAACATGTAAAACAAGAGGTTAAAAGGTACAAGACAGAATGTAATCTCTTTACTAGATTTCATATATTTGATGATGTAGCATGTAAAAACCTTTAGAATGAAATCTTTCGGCTCTTGCCTGCTTTGTGGTTTTCTTAATTTGGAGTTTTTTTCTTAAGCATATTACTGTGTAATTGGAATTGTTCCATCATTTCTCTAACTGTTACTTATTCCATCTGAAGGTGTCAGAAGAGAAATCTGGCTTCATTACCTCTGCAAAATGAACTTTAAATTTTGCCTTAGTTTCAAAGTTGCCTTTTACGCATATGTGTCTACACACAAAGCCACGCACACAGACATATATATAAATATATTTTTAAATATATATATATATATATATGTATGTTTGGGATTGTGAAAGACCTTGCGAAAGCACCAGAGAGTTTATTCTTTTACATAAGGTGCACTGAGAGGCCGAAATTCTAAAAACTGAGTGACAGATTGGCATTGTGATAATTTCTGCTTTACACAGCCTCTTGGTGCTGGTATCTACTGATAATGTACACTCAACATTCAGATTTACTGATGCAATGTTCTGTAGATTATAAACATTTGCAGAAAAGGACATAAATAATGGAAGAACCTACCATAAGAATGAGATAAAGACAGATTAGGTTAAAAATACTGGGCCTCCAATCTTAGTTGAAGATATTAATCATTTTTATGTAAACCCTTGCATTTGTTTAAAAAGAAATAACATGGAACAATCCTCTGACAAAAGAGTGAACTTGCTATTTTTTTTTTGTTTTATTGTTGAACATAAAGCCAGGTGAACACATTTGTTGTATATACTCCACTGTTGTAAGACAGTCTTAGAAAGTCATGGTCAGCTTAAATTTGGGTATGACTGAATACTGAAGGTTTAATTTTCAAAGTTTAAGTCCCATTTTCAAAAACAACTATTTCATATTAGTCTTTGTTAGACATTTTTGTTAGTGTAGTAATTCTACTAACATATTTTACTGTCAGCTAGGTCCAACCCATCTAGGTGTTGTTGAAAAATGTGCTAATTAATTTTTTAGGAACTTACATTTCATAGAAGTAGCTTTTGCTTTATTGCATCATAAAGAAGGTCTTTGATGATTGCTTAAACATTGCTTGGCATTCACCATGCTGCAGAATTGATATGTAAATAAAAGCAAACTTTGTAAATAAGCTTTTCTCTATTAAAATGGTTTTATGTCTTTAGTCTTGCAGTAAGACAAATCTGTACAGAGAATTTAAGGTAGCTGAGAAGAAGGGAAGGGGAGGGACATGCCTGCAGCCCTCAGAGCTGTTTGTGTTGTCCCTGAGGGACTGCAGAGAGAAAGGGTGCTGATAGCCTGTGGCACGCTCCGAGCTGCTGCATCTGTCCCTTCCCAGCAAGAGAGGGTGAGGGAATCGCAAATCTGGACTTGGCAGGTGTCTGAGGTGCCAGATTTTCTGTCAAGTATTTGGATTAGAAACCAGCTGTGAATATTAGAAGTTTGGCTTCTCCAGACTATTGCTTGGCTTTGCAGCTAGGAGTAACTTGGAAATCGAGATAGATGTCTTGTGTAGGTGTAGCTGACAAATACTGGAATTAATACAGCACTGAACTGAACACAAAAACATAAAGTCCCCCTTTCTGTCCCTCAGGCCTCAGACCTAGTGGCTTGCCTGGATAGGCAGGGGAGTTCCCAAGTTTGTGTGCCTGTTGGGAGGCTGGCAAGTGGCATACCAAGTGCAGGATGAGTATGATTTGCTGCTTCTGCTTTTTTCCTGGGACCACTTAAATTGTATGGGCTTAAAGGCTATAAAGTTTGTAAAGTCACTGAACTTAATGTAGAACACTCTGGTTAGTATACACTAGTCTGTGATAGAGAGGAGACAAGTCCTTTTTGATTCTAATACTATGAAATAAGTGAGGACAGAGAGGCAGACCATAAAACACTAATATGAGGAAAAAGGATGAATGCTTTAAGGAATCAAGCATTAATGGATTCTTTATTCAACCTCAGCAGAATCAGTAACCTGCAGTACCTTGGCCTCAGAGAATATGATGTCTGTTTGTATTTGAGCTGGAGGTTTCATCTGCCATTAACAAGAACAAACAATTCAGAATGCAGACAAAAGTAGTGCACAAGTCATCTATAAATAAAAGAAAATCATGATCCCAGAGATAAGACTGATAAAAAGCTTAAGAGCTACATACATTCTATGTAACTTTCTATGAAGCAAAGCCCTTCTAAAGTGGTAAGCAATGTATTGTTACATAGGAACATGCATTGACAGGAGAATAAAGCATTTACTGCTGGCTGACTGGAGTGCTACTCAATTCTATCTGCTGTGGTCGCTTTTAGGACTCTTTGAGTTGGCTACAGAAAGGAACAGCACTGGTGAAAAAGGGGAAAACAGTTGATTAAGTTTTGTAGCCTAGTGTTCTGCAATTCTTGGTGTATCTTGGTTGTCTGCATTATGGAAATGTGTTACTGATCATGTTGTAGCAAAAAAGATCAAAAGCAACATCTAGTATTCAGGAGAGACATGATTGCACAGTAAACCATTTCTCAAAAGCCCAGAACTGTAATTTTTATGATTAATTTTCTAAGCACCTAGGGTATAGCATGTTTTAAGAAAATCTGGGTCTATTATTGGTGCCAGTATATGCTCTTCTATACAGTTGCAGATAGAAATACAGTTGGTGCCTTCCCTTGTAACATCCTGTCCATAGGGCTGGGATCTGGCAGGTGGATCAGCACACCTGGAGGTGGTGATCCAGTGCCATCACCATCACTAACACAAGCTGCCTACTGAGCCACACGAGGAGGAGTCTGATCAGCACATTGAGCAATACTGACACCATTTCTCTTTGATGCTACCTGAAACACTGTGTCTGGCATTTGGCCTTCCCCTTCAATAAGGATTTTGAGAGGGGTTGCCAAGATGCTCAGGGCCAAGGGCACACATCGTGTGAGAGAGGTGGTTGACAGATTTGTGCTTGCTTGCCCTTAGAAGGCAGAAATGTAATAGCAGGCTGCTGTCTGGAATGCACTCAGAGAGGTGGTTAAGGCAAACTCTTCTTGTGGTAGCAAGAGGCATCGGCTGTAGGTTGTGGCTGGGGAGGTTCAGGGTGTGCATGAGGAGAAATGTTTGCAGAGAAGGGTGAGTCAGCACAGAGAGGTTGTGGAGGTTGTGAGGACTGAGCTGGGCAAACCTGTGGCTGACCAGACCTTGTGTTGAGAGGCTGAACCAGATGGTCTCTGAAAGTACCTTAGAAACAAGATTTCTGTAATTCTGTGTGGTTACCTCCCTTGATGGACTGGAATAAAGGGTCAAAAAAGCAAAATAAGAAACTTGAAATGAAGGGGGTAAGGTAAGGTCTGAGGTGTGAGGATGGTTTTGGGGAGAGAACACTGCTGCTTTGACAGATTCGTGTACTGAACTGAGCAGTCTCATGAGAAATTATAGCTGGATAGTACATTATGTAACTCATGAACTGAAAAACCAGAAATATATACTGTAGGTGTAGAAATATTGGGATTTAAAATATGTGTATTATGGGGTTTTAGAAGGTGCTTGTTGAAGTGTAACAATGCAAACCAGTACAGATGCATAGTTTAGTTTGAATATGTGCAGGAAGGAACAGTAGTATTAAACACAAAATGAACTTCGCTATAAAGACTAATTGTGGCTACTAAATAATGGAACTGCTATCCTGGCACATTCCCAGGTTAATTCTTTGATTTAAAAACATCTTCCTACTGATTTTCCTGACTTGCAGTCCACATGCAGGTGGTCTACATAAAGATCAGTCACTGTGGATAAACTTTCAGTTGTGAAAAATGAACAAGCATGCTTTATCCAGCTGAAAGTATAATTTCAATGTGTACTGGTAGCGGTATTTAAACTGCATGTGTGATGTTGGTGGCATGGGAGGATTTGGAGTTTCTTCTTTGAGATTCCTGTGAAATTCAGTCATGGGTTTCCAGGCACAGAGCAATAATAACCTGTGTCATTTTTAACCACTCTTGGAAACATTTCCCATGCAAAGGAGAGAATGGATTCAAGTGGCAAATATGCAACCTTGGTTGTTAGGGACAACACAAATGCAATTCAAACTGGATCAAATATCAATTTGTGGGTAAACGCTCAGTGAGGTGGACACTGGGCAGTGTCCTCTTTTCTCTGGTTTGAAGCATCAGTAGAAGCTGCTCTGATATTGCTGGATTTGTCTTAATAAACATGTCCCAAGTTTGGGAAATTTGTCACTTGTGCACTTTTTTTCCCCACAAAACCTGCCTGTTGTGAGAATGAATTAGCATTAAGCAATGATCACCTACTTTTAGCTGTGGACTCAAATGGTGATTTTCAATGATAGAGGAGAGACTTAGTGGGTCTTTTTATCTCCAACTTTTGATTAGCATTTTGTGCTTCAGCAGCATCATCATGTGGAAGTTTTAAATTAATTCAAAAGAGATTTTCTAATTTACCTAAAATGTGGAATAGTTGAGATAACAAAATGAAGCCCTATAGGTCATGTGGTTTCCAGCAGCAGGAAAGTCAGTTCTGCTTACTTAAGCTAATATTCTTTTTAATTCCTTCCCTGTGTCTTGCCTCAGAATAAAAATAGGAGCAGGCAGAATAGAGAATCCCTTCAGCAACATTTTTTGACAAAAGTCATTGGCTAGAAAAGAGGAGATAGGCAATACTGGTCACCCTGTGTTAAAAGACACTATAGATTTCTGTTACCTCTTTTTAGGATCTTAGGATGGCTAAAAATATGTGGCTTGACAAAGGTTAATCACCTGAAATTCTTCAAATAAGAAATGGTGTGGATCACAGAAAGACAGAGGAAACATTTGTTTCAGTCAATTTTTATCCAGTTAATGAACTCAGTGTGTCTGGCAGACACTGAGAACACCAGCAGACCTTTTTGTGATCAGGTCCAAGAGAAAGTGCTGTGCATTCACAGACTTCAGCTATTTTTTAAACTCCAGGAATAAGTCTATGTGACTAGTTTGGGTCAAAATCTTTCACGTATATTTGAAAAGAAATGAGCAGATTACAGAAAGTATTTTGTGTTTCTGAACTGTGAGGTGTTTTACTATTTATTCCACAGGATATCTCTCCATAAAGGCCAGCACACTGAAGTAGTTAATTTTCCTCCACAATGCAAGTCAGTACCTTCCTTCTTCAAGAAATTATAAAACTGATTGTGTCTAACACTGATTTAGTTTTTCATTGCATCAAAGATAATTTTGCTGTCAATTTTTTTTCCTTTATCTCCATATTCTATTGTTCATTTTTGTGCAATCTTCCTTTGAAGCTGTCTTTGATAGTCTGCCACCTGCTGCAGTAGGTGCTGCAAGCATTATTGAGTGGAAGTCACAGCATTTGTGGATGAGACTCTCGGCTGTACCTGTGAAATGCCTGTAGTTTTCCACCCCAGCTCCCTCCTCTCCTCATCTTTGGATGTGCACTGAAGGTTTTGCCATCCAAAGGAGTTCAGACTGCAAAGCAGTGAAGGGCAAAGATGAGTGTGAGCGTTGTGAGCCAGCCCTGCCAGGTCCTGCAAGGTCAGCCCCCAGCTGCCCAGCGTACCAAAGCCCAGGAACAGGGTAGAGAAGGAAGTTGTTTGCATTTTAGGGCTTCAGAGGGAGACGTCCACACTCACCTGAATAAACAGGTTGTTGCAGCAACAAAATATCCACTGAGTTTTGACTCCTTAACTAAAGAAACTGTTCCAGGAAGGAGACATTGTGATCAAGTTCCTTGGAAGGATGATGGTCTCAAGTATTTACTTCTGTTCTTTGTGACTGTACATGTGGTAAACATTCATGTAGACAAATCTGGCATTCTCTTAGAAAGATGAGAAAAGCATTGATGAGCACACTTTTGAGAGAAGAGCAGTTAAGCATGATCTCACCTTTTCAAGCACTGCTGTTTTCCACGTACCTTAGTGCTTCTGTTGTTTAAACATACTCAATTCTTAAATATGTATGAAGTTTGGATTTAACAGATAGATCAAGTACCTGGCATCAATCCAAGGTCTAATTCTTAATCTTCTGTACTATGGATATGGTAGATAAATTTCTCAATGGCCAATTTTAAAAACTATTCACTCAAACCCGACATAGCCCATTTCAGCCTCTCTTTAATAGGAAAGCTAATAACTTTTTCTGATGTGGTGCATAAAGCTCTGGTATTTTGTTTTCTTTTTATTGCCAGATGCAAGTGTGTTCATGTATTTACAGTCAATAAAGCTATCAGTGCTATACACAGGTTTAGATTAATATTTTCAGCCTTTCAGTCTTGGGTACCAGGTTTAGGCACTGCTGTGTTTTTTGCATCCCTGATGCTGACTGTCCGAGCAGCTGCAATGTTTCTGCCCAGAGCAACTTCTACAAGTGGGACAGCCCATTCCAGCATTTTCATTCACATTATTCAGAAGTCATGTCTCAAACTGAGTCAGTGCTCAAGCCAGGCAGCACTTGAGCAGTACAAATTGTTTGTGTCTACAGAAAAGAAAGATGGTCATCCCCAACCCCCTTCTTCTCATGCATTTTTGTCTCTGATAGCCTTTTGTACCCTGTTCACACTCTGACTTGCAGTTTGTATAGCTTCCAAGAGAGTTGGTTCCTTGTTAGGACTTACCATCAAGGAACAAGAGTTTCAAAAGAGATGCAGTATTATCTGTACATGGGTCATAGATGTGAAATTCTGTGACCTGTCTGAGCCATCGAGTCTAGAGAACAGATAAGAAGGAAGAAATGCTGGTCTTAGTCCTGCTGTCTGTTATAATTAGTGAATGTTTATATTAACCCAGAGAGTCAGGTTTTATGTTACCTAGACTTTTCTGTCTCTTAAATGCCTTAACAGCCCATTTCTGCCATGAGCAAACCAGTTTGTGATCACATGTTGTACATTTCCCCCCCTGTATTTTTGTAATACCTGCATGAGATAAAATACATCTCTGCCCTAAAGCCACTGCAGCTATTCTGTGTAGAACACCATGGGCTGGGTTAGCACTTGTGGGAGAATGTGCCACCTCCTCATGCTTGGAATTTATTTTTCTTTAGCAAGACTTTCTCCCTTAAGAGTGAGCATGCAAATATAAATAATAAATAAGATATTTCATCAAATATCTTGACACATTTTACTGGATTTAGATTCACTTTCCACATTTTCTGTTTCATGCTCACTTTCCTTCATCTAAGAGCAGTCGCAGTGGCAGTATAAAAATAGCTTTTAAATTGAATTTTTCGAGATCCTCCTCTTCTGCTATCTCTTACTGCTTCCCACTTCTCTTCTGATTTTACATTTCTTTCTAGTCTTCTCCCTGAAAATCAAGATCTCCTTATGCTTTGCATTACCAGCTGTCAGGCATGATGCCGTATATGTTGATATGCCACTGTGTTAGCTTGCTTTGCCACTGTTGGCAGCACTCTGCTGTCATGCTCAATTGAGACAGAAAGGACTGTTTCTTATTGGAAAATTAATTCATTAAAAACAACCTTTGTTTCTGTAATAGAATTGTTTTGAAAGAAATTAAACATACAAAGAAAACTGTCTTACAACAAATTGGCCTTTACTTTTATAAAGGTTTAAGTGTCAAATATGAATGAACTAAACACAGTGAGGCCAACTAATTTAGTGAAATTACAGCCTCAAATTACCATATGTGATTTAAGCACAAATTCCATCAGCTGAGATAGTTTTTGTATTTGGATTTTTTTCCTGACATAACTAATTTTGAGCAAAAGGGAATGCCTCCCCAGGCATCTGGAAATTACCTCTGGAAGGAGTAACCAGTTTGCTTATGTCCCGCTGTGAAAGGGAGAGACAAGGTCAGAAGAATTGTATTGGAGATGATCTTTATCCTGACGTGTTCTCTCCCTCCACCCTGCAAAACAGGAGGAAGTAGAACATCCTGTTCTCCTCCCTAGGCCTTTCTATCCCCTATATTTTTGAAGAGGACTGCCTTTTCCAGGTTGTTCTGCCAGTCTAGGAGTGCTGGTGGGCTGCTGTTCCTAGGGCTAAAATGAAGGAGCAGTTTTGCAGCAGGTTTCTTTTCCTGGGTACAAACTGCCCTGGTGGGCTTTCTTTGATCCATGGCAAACTGACCAAGGTAACCAAGATAACTTCCCCAAAGACAGGATGAGGCTGTGGCTGTGTCTGTGAGTCAGGCTGATGTCCTGTCCTGCAGTCACATCACGGTCACTGGCAGTGTGGCCCCTGTTAGCAGTGTGGCCCTCCCAGCTGAGAGTGTCTGGGAAGGGTTCAAGGCTTAGCACCTGCCTGGAGCAGCCAGTTTGGGATGCAGCCCCTGCTCTGGGGGAGAGAATTCAGCCTCTGTGGGCTCTGTCGTGGGGTTTGATCTTACTGGCCATGAGCTGTCTCTGGTCTTACTCAAATGACTGGTTCAAATACATCCTTTGTGCCCACTTGCAGGGGATTTCAGGCTTATCTGCAGGACGGAAGAATCAAAACCCTTTTGTAGATTTGACAGTTAGTACATCACTAAATACATGTACAAAAAGTTCATGCGAAGATTTTGAGAGAGCAGTTCTGAACTTCTCTTCCAAAATACCTCTGTGTGTGTGAAAATATTTTATAGTGTGGATGTATAAGAGTAGATGTTTATTTAAATACATTAGAATGTCCTAATCTATATCTTATAATTTATTTATATATAAAATGTAGTGTAGTTCAAGTGACTTGATTTTTTTTTCAGAAAGTAAATTAGAGAAAAATAAAATGTCTTTCTTGATGTTGAAAGGTTCCTATCAGCGTAATTTCAATTTAAATCTAATTAATTTAAAATGCCTGTTTATACTACTCTCCCCTTCCTCTTTTTTTTTTAGTTAAGCTTCCTAAGGCTTAAAATTATCTTGATAATTTTTCTTTATCTTTTTAAATCCTTTGTCATTTGAAGAAAGGTCTTTTTTTCCTGCCGTTGACAAGGAGTGTGTTTGACAATGCAAGGGAATGCTGATTCTGTCTAGACAGAAAAATTGCCAAATGTACAAGGTCCTTGACAGAACAGACAGACAAGCTCTTTTTATTTTTTTTCATTTCTGCTAACATTCAGTTTATAGTAATTTTAGCTGTTACTTTCAGCTTCAAGTGTTTAATTTTGAGACTTGAGATACTCTTTTTTTTATTCCCCCAGATTTGCAATGTGCCTGTAAAAACTGTAGAGATAAGCATTCAAGATATTGATGAATATTGTACTGTTTGTACAGTTCTTTCATATCTAGACCCATGGCTAAAAAATGGCTTTATGTAGCTGGTATCCATAAATCAAGGTTGTGTCAGCTAACAGGCTCCCAGCAAACAGAAGTAATCTCCAGTTCACACTGACTGTGGTGTATTTGCCAATCAGGACCAATGATAGAAAGGAGGGAGGAATTGAGTGGCGAGATTCCTTCTGCACACTGTGGTGGAACTGCTGAGCCCCCTCTAAGCTCTGATGGTTGTGCTGGACTACAACAGCAGTGTATTTCATGTTAAAAGTATGAATTCATCATTGTCATAATAATCCACAAGCTCTAAAAACCATATCAGTAAATGAGCTCTATCTGTAGACCAGCTTCAGTAGTTCAGAGCCTGCTTATTTAATTTTTCTTAAGCACATTAAACGGTTCTAGGCAGGCTGTCAGTATGATCTTTGAAATATTGCTGTGTGTCTTTTGTTCTCTGCTTTTAAATTTCTTATACAGTAAGACCGTCATACTTTCATACTCTGTTCATTACAAATTTCTGGATATTCAGACTCTCATTTGAGCTTAAAGCCTTTCAAACCACAGCAGAAATCCAGCAGTGGAGGAGGGAAGAGATGTGCACTTTGTCCTCTCTATTTCCACAGCCTGTTGACTCCAGTGTAGACACTCAGCCTGTAGTTTCTCACTCTTGCCTGGCAGCTGGTCTGCAGGTCAATTAACCCAGCAGGTAGGGATCCTTTCTGACTAGAATAGGTATAAGGTTTGAGCCTAAAAATAATGTCCTGGCCACAGTTTTTGTCTGAAAATAATTCTGCATCAGCTTTAGAGAAGGGCTTTGTTTTTGTCAGGATCTTTTTTCCCCCCTTCATTTCTTGTCATAGCGCTCAAATTCTTATATTCAGAACTCTTCAGAAGAAAAGAGGAATGGCTGATGAAAAACTTGAGTGATACTTTGAAAATGTAGCACATGCTGTGCAGTTCCAGTAGATGAAAGCAGCATGGTTGAAGGGTTTAAAACATGCTTTCATATTAATTTACTATCATTTAAATATTCTTTTAAGAGACTGCTTATGGATTCCGATTTTTCAGCTGCAACCAAAGTTTAAAGGGTTATGATGTATATTCTTGGTGAAGTATTCACTATTTTTTTTTTTCACACTAGCTTTTTTGCTTTTTGGTAGCCAGGAGTACACACTGCTGTGCTGGCAAATGTGTTAATGTTTGTGGTGGTGAACTTCTACCACATGTAAACACTGCTGTGGACTTGCAGCAGAAATAGGAAATGGTGAATAATCCCTCCTGCCTTTTGAGATGGTCGTATTTGAATTATGTTGGCAGGACTGAGTGAAGAAGCTTGTGTTGTTAACAGTGCTGAATCTGCTCTGTAAACGCATAAGACTTTTTATACATGGGGATTTCAATCCAGGTTTCACTAGTCCTTGTTCACCTAAAAAGAAATTTAAAGGTTTTCTTAGATTTCTGCTGCTAAATTTGTGCTTTATGTCAGCGAAAAAAATCCACAGTGTTACGCACATTTCTGTTTACTATAAATTTGTTCTTTCACTCAACTTTAAAAGAAATATATTCCATTGCTGTCATAAAATACACCTTTTTTTTTTCATGTTAAGCAAAACAATATCAGTGAACACTTAATTTCATTAATTTAAGTTGGTAAACATTGTACTAACTTTGACAAATGTGAACTTATTTTCTTCCCAGGTTTCCAGAGGAAGAGTTGGCAACAGAGCCACTAAAATATGCTGAACAACTTCCTGTAGCTCAGATAATACACCAGGTAAGTCTTTCTGTTTTAAAAATCCCTTTGAAAATAAAGAACATCTGTAATACTTAAACTGCTTTTCTAGGTCACACAGAATTAATGTCCTCATGCTGGAAGTATGTATAAACAAGATACTCTTGTTCAGATGACAACTATTAAATTATAAAAGTTTCATTCTGAACATGGCAATGAAAAGATGCTTGCTGTATGACATGGTTAACACTTCAGAGCTACTTGTTAAAATTGTTGTGTGTCTGCTGATAGAAAAGAAAAAAAAAATCCATTAATTTCTCCAAATTTGCATCTTGACCTAAATCATATTCCCCTTCCTGAAAAAGCAGCCAGTTATGGAGTCATTATTGTGGAATAATTGTCAAAATGAGTTGAGCAGGGAAAACAGTCTCTCCTCCTAATACAATTCTGAATTAGCACCATTTGTATTTCTAACCATAGCAGTGTGATCATACCTTCTGCTTTGAACAGGGGCTTTTTTGTTTGCTTTTTGTTTTGCACAATTTAAAAAAAAGTTTCTATTTTTCCTAGATATTGTCTTTATTTAAATGCAATACTGTGCTATTGATTTAAGTGAACAATTGAGGGATGATGTGGACATGCAAGCTGATACTGAAGTTTTTATGGTTAACACTTCTCCCCCAGTTCATGGCAAGGGGATGAAAGAGATGTTTTCTGTGCAGAAGATTCTATATTCCCTTCTTGCTTTTGTCTCAGAGTTCAAGGCCTGGTTTTCAATCCATCCTGATGGAAGATCAGGTACCCAGTCTGCATTCAGGTGTCTCCTCATTCTTTGCTGTCGGCCGCAGAGGGCTCTGCCTGCTGTGTGGAAAAGCTTATGGCCAGATAACATAGATAAAACTTGTGTCAAACATGACTGGGGAGACTCAGCATCCCCCTTCCTGGGGATGCCTTCAAGAATACAAAATTACCTACTCTGTTGCAGTCATTTGAAATTTTCACAAAATAAAAGAAGTAATTGTTAAACTTTGTAGATGTGAGTCCTGTTTCAGGGACAAGTAACTATAGTTTTCTTAAGTCAGGACCAAACAGGTCACATTACTGTAACAGTATCTTGGCTGTATGGAATCTTTCAGGTAATCAAGTATGCTCTGAAGAATTGACTTGAAATTTGGGGAAGATAATGACAGTTCATGTGGGGAGACTGAATGGTTCAGTCCATTCACTGCCTTGAGATAAGGAGAACTTCCAGACTGAAAACTGGGACTTGGTACTGGTGAGAGTAGCACTAAGCCAGATATGCAATGTTAGATAAAGTTGTGGTTTCAGGCTCAGCTGTTTTTAAACGCTTGAAGATCAACGGGAACAAATAAAAGACCACTAAGTCCCTTAATAGAATTTTGGAAACAACTTTATATGTATTAATTATTATCGTAGATCTTCCCAAATACCTTTGTCAATAAGTGTTTTAAAGCGTTGAGTCTCATGCTGCAGGCAGTGCTGATTTTACCTTAAAGGAAGCATAAGCTTTATTTTAAAACCTTAAAGTGTACAAGCCTTTCCTGCAAGTTGTAAACACAAGGGATTTTAAAACTTTTGGCTGAAATCTGCACCTTCGGGAAGAATTTCTGATGTGTTCAGAACATGGAAGATTGGAAATCAGGACCAGTTTGTATGTCAGGAACTCCCTGGTGTTGTCAGAGCTTCAAATGACCCAACAGCCTGCAAATGTCACATTTAAAATTCTCTCTTCATGCCTGACTCTCTGCATAAATGAATTAAACAGCAGAGCAGGCAGCCAGTCAATATGTTCTTAACAGTGAGAGTGAGCAATGAAACAGTTTGGGGGTTGTTTGGAATCAGTAAATAGAAAGTGCATGGAATGGCTCACCTAGAGGAAAATCTCAAATAGGAAACAGAATTAACCTTTAAAATGGTCGAGCAGACGAAATGTCATAGCAATATTTTTACAACATTAGGTAGGTAATAACCACAGAGTGTTCATTTGGCTGCTGTGTGTTACCCTGCAATAGAATATTGTGCTGTGAAAGGCAAAACGCTGGGTTTATGTGCTCTTATCTGTCTGGTAAACTTGCCAGTAGTCCAGAGCTGGGGTCTGCACAAGGCAGCAGAGCAGACCCAACAGAACTGCAAATGTCTTGGGTGCAGAGGAGCCAAATGAGAGGAGCATTGTTTCGCTGTGGTGGCAGGAGCTTGGCACCATGCCCTGGCTGGGGTGAGGCTGGTGCCCAGCTGAGCACCGCTGCACCAGCATCGCGCTGAATCAGCTCTGCAGAGAGCCCCTTGTACCCCTCTGAGGGACCTGGCACAACTGGGACAAGTTGTGCAGGAGGCTTGTTTATATGAAAAAGTTTTTTTTTCCTTTGCTCTAAGAAAAAAGAAGTAAATTATAGGAAACTAAAAAAGTAACAGGAGTAAAACCAGTGAATAGTATTTGTGGTGTTATGATGTGATATCCAAATGGGTAAATATATACTCTAGGCATACATAATAGCATCAGCACTGTGTATTTATAGCATAAATATACATTAGAATTTTGCAGTGGTGGACAGGTATCCTAAATCAGTATAAAGTACGTTTTAATTATACTTGTTAGCCAACATAGCCACTAGTGCTATCCAACTTTCACTGTAAATTTATTCTCCTGAACACTACTAAAATGCTCCTTGTGCTTTTACTGAAATGAAAAGCCTCTAGTGCTTGGTAAAGGAAGGCAGTCATTAATATAAACTTGCAAAAGCTGAGCTTTCAGAGTAATGCCCACATGAGACAACCTTTTTAGTGAGATTCTCTCTGTACAGCCATGCATGCAATGCTGCTACTTACAGTAAGTTTATGCTACTTAGAATAAGGCAAAAAAAAACCCACAAAAATACCCCCCACCAAAACTCAAACCAAAGAGAGGAGAAAAAGGAGAGATTACTTTAATTCTGCACTTGTCTTTAGTTAAAACAGGTCTGGTGGAAGAACAGGGCAAACTGCATTTGAGAAGATTGTTTCCATTTATCTTAAGTGATATTCATTGCTGGCCTTGCAGTTCAGCAAGTCATTTTAATAAAAGTGCCTAACTTCAGCTTGGAATGTCACCGTGTCTTAACATATTTGACCTAACCAGGATTTAGGATATTGAAGAGACTTAAATTGTTACAGGTGTCTTACTGATGGAAGAATGTTTTATTGATGAAAGGCACATTTCAGCAAATAAACACCAGATCTCCTGATGGTGTTATAATTGAAAACAAAATGAAACAGCAAATTCAGACCACAAGCAACTTGTGTACTTATTTTAGTCCATTTCAAACCATTAAGCAGATAAATGAACATGCTGTTAAACCAGGATGGTATTTCAGGAAAGTGACTTGCAGCCTGTAGTGGAAATCGCACAATTTACTTGAAATCTGACATCGTTTACAGTTGCAGATTTACTTAAAAATAAAGAGTTCCTTTGGTATTTTTTCATGGGGGGAATGTTACATGTAATATCCAATTAAATTAGATTGAGTTTCCTTTTGGAGATATAAATTTGTTTGGTTTGTAGACGTTTTAACCTGTGCTTTTCTGTTGCCTGTCCATGGGAAGCCTCAGTGGAAATGCCATCAGTAATTCCAGGAGGTGACTGGGAAGCTGTGCTAACCTCTGAGGAAATGTCTCTGTTCCAGGGTTGGGAGCTGGGCTCAGCTCAGCCCGGGGAGCGTTAGGGAGCTGCTGCAGCCACTCTGCTCCGAGGGCTTGACTGCAGTCACCACAGGGCAATTAAATAGGGAATTTATGAGAGAGGATGGGAGGGGGATCTCCAGATGGTGGCCATCAAAGATACTGCAGGGTTGCAGTTCTGCAGTGAGTCTTGCAGGAAGGCCTTTGTTTCCATCATTTCTGTGCTTCTGTAACAAGTTTGCAGCCATGATCCACCCCACCCTTCCCCCAAATAAAATCTTTTTGCTTTGAAGATCAATTTTTTGTTCATTCTCAGGGTCTCATTCTCACGTTGTAGAGGGCTGTTTATTGCTTTTGTTGATGTTATTCTGGTTTCATGCTGATTTAATTGACAGAGGTTTTCTTTAGTAGCATTTGCCAGAAATTGTTGAAACAGTATTAAGAAAATAGAACACACTATGTTGTATAGATTTTTTTTGAAGTATCTTTTTATTATCTATAACACAACAATTTTAGCTCTCCGACTTAAAATGTTTTCACACACATTAAATTAAAGTGGTTTTATGTGGCTTACGATCTTTGTGAAACGTTCAATATGAAAAGAACCCATCATGTGCTGATGCAGTCTTGGAAATACAACTTTAAAATTCAGGGATCACACTGGTGCCTTGCCCATTGCCTCGTACCTGCCCTTTGGCAGTCTTGGTTCCTATAAATGTTTTATAAAGCCAGTAGTGTTCAGAACCTTGGTTAAGTATGCAAGGTGTTTAATAGCACAGCAGTAACCCAGGTTTTCATTTTTATTTTTGATGCAGACAGTAGGTTTTGTTTATGAATATTAATTTATTAAAAAATTTAAAGCACTTTGATAAGTGATACTTGCATTTTACTGAGTCTTTACAGGCTAAGAGGTTCAAAAGCAACTTGTAATACTTAGATGTCTCAGGTTCAATGTGTAAAGTTTTAGACACAGCTATTTATACATTCTTTGAAAATCCAGTCATGTAGCTGTGTTTGAAAATAACTTTGAAGCATAGCTTGCTTTTTAGAACTCTAGTCATGGTATTCAGCTGGATGATGTCAGAGATAAAATACAACCTTTCACCAAAAGGTCCAGGTTCTGCTGCACCTGCTAGCACAGACACAGGTCTGCTCAGGCAGGGATGCTTTTCTTTGTCAAAAATGGATTTTGTCAGGATGCTTGAAAATGGATTTTTTCGTACCAAATACTAAAAAGCACACTGACTTCAGAGTCCAGTTTTATTTTAACAAAATACATCACCTGGCTTCCCACCAGAAGGCCTTGTGACATGTCAGCCTGCCCTGGGACACCTGCCTGGTCAGGCTTTACCACTGCAGTCCTGAGCAATGTGCTGAAGACAGTGTTGTCCCCTTACCATGGCCACTGCTTGTGGCCACTTTGGAGCTTTAAAATTCACTCCCTAAGATTTCTTTTACTACTAAGTTTGATTTTAAAAATTGAGTAGCAGAATCTTGCTTTGTGTATGAGTCATGTAATGTATTAAAATGGTACAGTCCTCTATTTCTCTGAGTCACTGCAAGAAATCACCAGACCCAATCTTGACTTGGTTATAGATGGTACAGATTTTTTACTGGCAAACCATTAAACCAGAGATTTTTCAGGCTTTTTTTTTCATCTAGTGAACTACTGCAGATTTGGGAGTGGTACTCGGGACCTTCAAATGTAATCCAGTAGTCGACACAAACAGTAAGGTTGTCTCTCTTCTTCTTCAGAAATTACATAGCTCATTAGCCACATGAAATTTCATAACATTCCTGAAGTATGGCATATCTGAGAGCAGCATAAAGTATTTCTCTAAAATAGAGAAAATGTAATTTTAAAATTTGCTGTTGTTTTTCTCATCAGGTTTTTCCTATCACAGAAAACCATGATGTGGAGTTAGCATAAATTACTGATCATTTGTTTTTCCTGACAAGACACAGCTGCTTCTGTTTTGTTATGTTTTTCATCTGATCATGATCTTCCCTCTTGGAAGGAGAGATGTAGTAAAGCAGTCTTTTCTCTTCCATCTTCCCATTAAAGGACTCTTGTGGGTGATCACTCTCTGCCTGTCCAGGACCATTATTTTACTGTTTCTCAACCACAGGGGAAGTTCTGCTGGTTTATCTCTTTGTTGTTGAAATATTACATGGAATCTCTTCTTAGTCTTAAACAGAATAAAGATAAGTATCTTAGAATTCTTTTTCTTTCAGTTGCTGCCCCCCAAATCTTAAAAATTTAGCAGCAATTATGGGGAACTTCATTTCTGTAGGGCTGGAGTGCCAAAGTATTAATGCATGGGGATCACTTCCTTTGTCTGCACACAACACCGCTCAGCAGAGCCAGAAAAGAACCTTGAGTGCTTTTTGTTGCTGACCAGGCATTACAGGGGAACTGAATGTAGTATTAGATTTTTCCAATTATAGCTGAATACAATGGATTGAATAACTAAATGCATTGAAAGGTATCTTGGATGAGGAACCTGAACAGTCACTTGTATGGTTCTTGTTTTAACTGTTTCATACTAGAAATACCACATTGAAGATGTTCTGTAAGCCAAGAAGGGGAATTTTTACCTGTTCCAGCATCCCAGAGACATTTGAGATGGTGTTTGGTAGCTTCTTGCCAGAACTGTTGCATGCATGCTTTACCTTTTCTTCCCTGTTTATGCATTAGAGCATGCAACTTTACCACCTTCCTTGCATTTTTTAAAAATGAAACCAAAGTATATTTTAAAGCCAGTAAAAGAATGACCTGTTTTTCCTTTTACATGCTATTAAGAACAGCTAATTGAGCAGTTATCAAAATGTTCTGTTTGACATATGTGTACTTCATGAGCTCTGGGCATCAGTAAAGTCACATTCCAAGATGTGTGCTGTCACATCTTGGAATGTGACTTTATCCCCTCTTCACAGAAATGGCTCCCAGCAAGGTGACAGAAACCCCCAGGCCATGCTCTCCCTCCAAACCAGTCTCTTCTTCAGGGAATTGCAGGAGCAGGCGTGGATGCAACTGATGCAGTGTTTTCAAAATGACTTGTTTAGGCTGTCCAGCTCCTGCAGTTTGGACAAAGACGTTTTAACTCTGATCTGTCAGTTTTCTGAGGTCACGTCTCTTTTCTCTTTCCCAGCCTGTGAAACCCTGACATGTATGGATTGGCTTTTTATCTCCATTCTTCTTTGGCACAGGATGGGAGATGAGTTTGACAGACAGCTTGGAGCAATTTAAGGGGCTGCCCCTCAAGTGGCCACACTCCACTCTCACCAGTCCTGGTAGAGTCCTGTTCTCATTAAGCACAGCAGTGGTGCAAAGGACTGCTTGAAAAAAAAAAAAGGCATTTTTCATCCTGGCTGGGTATGTGACTACAGAATTTCTAAAGCCAGCTAGGATAGGTAGTATCAGCTGAAACTGATAAAGTGTACTTGTATTCCTGAAAGTTTTTGTTTATATTTCTCATGAGCAGATGAGAGTAAAAATAGCTGTTACTGTGGAAAGTTAAAATGGGAATAAATTTGAGGCTTTTGTGCATATCATGGGAGTGCTCAGTTAGCCCTTGAGAATACTGCTAATATGAGGCTTTATATGTGACTGTAGCCTCATCCATTTTGTGGATTATGAGACATCAGTTTCATACCCACCAGCATATAGAATTGTCAGATGTGCTATTAAAAAATATATGAAAAGATACCCTGGCTCTATAGTAGCTATAATTGTTAGATGTGCTGCACTGGATTTGCAGCTTCTTTAAGAGGTAATTCCTGTAACCGTTCCTTTTTAATAAGCACTATTTAAGATGTAAAATGAAGGAAGATGTTCAGGAAATGACTGTAACATGACAGGCTTTATAGAGTGCTGTAGATCTCTGGGGTTTACTCATCTGAACTTCAAATAACTGCATTTCAAGGGTCAGTAGAAATGGTATGGCCATGGACTCAAATATTATTATATTCCGTATATTCAAAAAATTGATTTGCTTCTTTTCAGCTGAAGCAGCCATGTGTTTGAAGATCCTGTGTGCACAAACCTTTCAATATGCACTATTGATGTTTCTGTGTCTTTGTTTTGGCATGGGACTGATTGTGCCATGATCCCCTTTTGTTGTTCTTCATGGCCTGCTCACAAATGTGATTTCAAGGCAATGGTTGCTGTTTCTATTGTGCTTTATCTGTGCTCAGAGCTTTACAGGAACAGACAGGTTCAAAAATGCTTATAGCTTGAAGTAAACTTCACGTAGCAGGTTGGCAAAAAGCAAACCAAGGTTAACAGTGAGAGGTTCTGATTTGCAGACTAAGGCTGTAAAGGACCATTATGTTAATCTCTTCTGACGTTCTGCACAAAGCACGCAGATACTTTATTTATATTCTCCCTTGTGTGTGGCTGTATTGACATCAAGAAGGATAAGTAGAAAAAAGGTTTGAGCAGAGGCTGGGAGATGTTTATTCAAAACATCGTAATTATGGGGACAATAAAACCGAGGAGGACAATTAGGGCATGTTAGAACATATTTATAATTACAGCAAATATTCACAGTATTGCAGCTGGAACTGAAGAACCAACATGAACAGGTACCATGGGTCTCAGTTACTGACATCATGGGAACTGGTGCACCCTGCTGTAGGTAAAATATCAATAGCTCTCTCTTTGTTTTGGGCAGATGATATTAGAACTGCTGCTGGCACTGCAAATGTAAGGAGGCTATTTTTAAGTGAGTTCTGTTCTTTGAGACTCTCTGCTCTCCTCTGTGGCCATAATAAGCTTGGCTAATACCAGCTTTTTTCCTAAAATCATCTCTTCAGCCATTTTCACTCTCAACATTTTAGTCCTCTCTTAAGCATATAATTCCCTTTTTTCATCATTCCTTGCTTCCATGATATTTTTATGTGATATATTGGTCTGCATTCATTCACATTTGTTATTTATAAGTCAAAATTCATAGATGTTCTGAGTCTTTTTAGATTTGTCTGCACTGGGTCCCATTTACTTGCTGTTCCTTCAAATATTGGGAAAGTGAATGCTATTTAGGGCAATGAGGTGAGTTGTCTCCAGCAGGGATAACTGAATAGGTTTTTCAGTACATAATGGTATGCAAATAATACACCTCTGCCTCTCATGGGAACAGACTAAAATTTGCACAAGCTCTCTGTGACCTTAATAGGTTTGTAGACCCTGTGCTGCTGAAGCAGAGTAGGTGGTGTACAAATAGTTCAGGGGTGTCTCAGGGCTGAGCAGTGCTGTGGAGTAACTGTGGATTTAGGACGTGGTCCACACAGCTCAGTGTGGGGCAGGGTATCCCAGAAACACCATCCAGCTGATGCCAAAGCAGTAACACAAGCAGTAGGTTTTAATAATAGTCACTAATAATGAAACAGATGATGCTTAAGACGTGCTAATTCGTTGTGTTGCAAGAGTGTCTTCATGCACAAGGTGAGGCTGCAAAACACAGTAAAATGAGAAGTAAGCTGCCCCATTTGTCTGCTTTTATGTTTATGATGTTTTATATGTAAGAGTATCTTTTAAAAATTTTTCTTCTCTTTATTTTTATTACAGGTTCTAGAGCAATTCAGGAAACAGATGCTGCATTTAAAATAACTTTGATTTAGTGAGGCTTTCTGTGCAAGAGAATGCATCCTTCCTAAAACTTCATTTTACTTAAATTAACTTGTATTTCCACTGAGGATGGCTTATATTAAGCACAAAGGGAGGCTTAGCGGTTTAGACTTCCATCAAATAAACTGCATAACTAAAAAGAGAAGATGCCAAGCCTCACATACTTGTACTTGAAAGAATTGTGTTCTCTCTCGTGGGAACTCGAGATTAGAGAAATTATAAAGGCTTTGCATAAAAACAGGGAGTTAGAATTAATTTTTGCTTAAGCGGGGAAGTGTCAAAAGCCTATTATGGTAATTTTTCAATTTTGTCTTAACTGTTCACACATTTTAAAATAGTTGTACAACCGAGTGGAGGCATAATTGATGTGTTGTGGTTTCTTTTTCCTTTCCTTGGGCCATCATAAAACACAGCTTAGGTGCACTTAGGCATGGAAGAAGTAGGTGTGCTAATTAAGTAGATGAAAATTTTCATATCATAGTGAGAAAATTTACCTAATGGATTGGAATAGTACTCTAAGAATGGTTCCCCTATTCTTAATTACATCCAAGTACCAGGTATCAATATTACATGAAGACAATTAAGCCACAAAAACCTTAGTGAGAAACCATAATTCCTAGCAGTAGAATTATGGGGTTGTAGAGACTATCATGTTTATTATTATTATCATCATCATCATCATCATCATGAACAGTAGCATTATAAGTCTACATTTAAAAAAAATTACTTTATTCATTGTCTTTTAATGTATAGTAAAGGCTGAAGATATGGAATAAAGAGCTACTGCTACATTTATTTTTTTAATCTTTCTTAAATTAAAAAAGTATAAATCTTGTCTGTGTCAGAAAAACTGATAAACTCTTATGGTGTAGTAATTCAAAATTTATTGTTGACCTAGAATAAATTTTAGGACCTCCCTAGGTAACAGAAGACTGATTAATCAAATACTTTTAATGGTAAATTAAATCTATTTTTCTTTGTTAAATACAATATTAACAGCAGGAATACTGTTCCAGAGTTACTTTCATTTTGGTGATCAGTTTTGCTGTTCCATAGGAGTTGTCTTTGGTGGCCCAGGCTTTGCATTTGGAATGAGATTTTCTGGCCAATGTAAAGTAAGCAGTGCTCCTTAGTGGTCACTGATTAGTGAGTCACTGGTTTTTAGGTGCAGTAAGGGCCCCTTTCCCTGCTTGCAGCTGATTTTTCTGTGTTTGGGCATTACCTGACTCAAAGTACAGTGTTTGTCAGGCAGTTTTGGTGAGAGGAGGCCTGGAGAGGAGGGTCAGCAGCCCCTGTGGCTGTTCAGTGAGGTCTCTGGTTTCTGATGGGTTGTATTTGTGTCCCTGGAATAATAATGGCAGGAATAAGACAGCCAAATGTGAGCCTGGATGTGTGTTGGGTACAGGAAAGGAGAGGATGCTGTAAGATCTTTAGGCAAACGGAAATATTAGTCTTTATTCTTATTTTATTGCTTAATGTTGCACAGTATTGGTGTGTATAAGCACGTGTGTAATTTGAGTGTAAGGCTAAATTTTTGACCCAATTTGTGTTACCTGTCACTAAATGTATGCAGGATCAGGACCTTCCTGTATAAAGCAGATTACTGAAGTATTTTATAGTACATTGTCCAAGATGCAAGATTTAATTTCATTTTCTGGTGTCTGTTCAGTGTTGTGTAACATTTTCATTTCTCACATAACCTTGTACAGTGCTTATTAATCATTACTTTTTTATTGTTTACCCATGAAAGCTTCCCTGATGGGCAGTGTTTATTTAAATGCTATTCCAGTGACTAGTAAAATCAGCAGTAGGAGTTTTGTTAGATTTCTTTTTCTTCAATCCACTGTATTTCGTCTGAGCTTAAGCAGCATAAAAAGTAGCTGTTACCAATAAGCTCACATTGATAAGGAAAAAATATAAATGTTATCAATCTTGATGTATTTTGCAGTGCTGTGACAGCAAATACCTTTCTGAACACTTTTCCTGAGGGGAAGGCACTGTTAGCTCCAAATATATTCGCACATTTATCCCACTTAACCATGTAATCCTAGGTGTTATTGGTGATTTTTTTCTGTTAAGTTAATTATGTTTTGTTTACTCTTCAGTAGCATGCTGTGAGGAGCACAGAAATGTAACTCAGGAGCTCTTGACAGGACTGATGAATGGCCACAGACAGAGATATTGGCAGGCTGCTCTCTAGTGCTCTGTCTAGAATTGTTTTCCTAAATAATTCAGAGGGCTGAAATTTGATGAAATCATTTCCATGTGAAGAATGAATGGAAGGGGTAAATGAATGAAGACTCTGGTAATGGAGCAGTTGTGTTCATACTGCTGGACAGTCAGGACAGCATCCTGCACCACCTTTCCTGTGCAAATCCTTTGCATGGGGCTGTGATTCAGCCTTGTGCCAGTGATTCCATCTTTAATGATGGTGGTTCTGTGAATTAGCCCGTGATTTCCTTCTCTTCAGCAGTGCTTAACATAAAAACCCATCGACAAATGGCTGACAAAGGGGTGATGAGTGGTGCTTAGAGGGGACAGAATGACAGCAGGACAGTGGAGCAGTAACCTGTGCTTAGTGTAGATGGAGGCAGGGAAGTTTGGCCCTAGATAGAGCCATGTGTGGTTTCATCCTTTTTAAAGACCCTTTGGGAAGCTGTTGATTCTGTACATGTTACATATTACATGTTACATGTTGCATGTGGTGGTCTGGGAGGCTGGTGGGAGGGAGTGTCCTCAGCTACACTCATTCCTCCTTCCAGGAAGATGCTCTTTGTGAGCCCCACACGGTGTTTGACTGATGACCTGTCACACAAATGTCACGTGGCAAGAGTGATTATTTATGATACCATAAATCTGCTATTCTTTCTTAATGGCTACAAAAACTCTTCAGGAATGGATCTGCTCTCTGGGACCCCTTTGACGTACCAAGTGTAAGAGAAATGGCTTTTTTGTGTAGGTGTAATTATGTGCAGCCACTAAATAAGTGCCTGTGTGATTGCCATGTCCGTGTTTTATGATTTGTTTTCTATAGCAGCTAGGGTACCCAAAAGTATTGGGTTGCTATTTCACAAGTACTGGGTTGCTATTTCACTACAGGTCTTTCTCCTTTTCCTCTTTTCCTGATCCCGTAAGAGAGCACATACAACATAAACTTGGGTAAGAACACTTGCTCGGCTTATGAGTACAAAACTACTGAATACAGAATCACGTCTAAAAGCTGGGTGTTGGTGGGGAACAAACCAGCCTGTCACCAGCTGTTACTCACTGGTTTCTCACTGAAAATGAAAATATATTGCAATAAAAGTACAGCCATACTTGATCTTGCTCTTATAAGTGTGAAGGCATCTTTTACCTCAGCCCTGCTTCTCGCTCCACTCATTTTGTCATGCCTGCCTCTTCAGTGGAATGCTGTTTCAAGTTGTGCAAGCTGGAGCTGGAAAATGTGGAGCTTTACTGCACACGCATGTAATGCAGCACAGAGCTTAGGGTAACAGAGAACATTTTAAATTACAGCTGTGGAGATTTGAGAAATGGACATTAAAAATTATGTGTATAAGGAATATGTATTTGGATTTCAAATGCAGCTGTTGAAGAATTTGATTAGATTTTGTACTCAATGTGGCATACTGGGTATGAGAACTAATGCAGTCTAACATCTGTTGTTAATACAGCCTGTCACCTGGCAGTAATGAATAGATACTTCCAGGATGTGCAGGGAAAAAAAGTGTGATTGGAACCATCACTACTACTTTGAAAGAAACACCATAATAATTTATTAACATCATGGTTTGTCTGTATAAACAGAAAAAACTTTTGCTTGAATTTGAATGATCAGAATTACACTTCATAATGAAAGTCCTAAGTGTACAATGAAAGTCCTAAGTGGACAATCTCTTTTAGAAGATCAGGAATAAAACCTTCCTTAGAAAAATTGATTTAAAAGCATTTGAATGGACTCACCTTGTGATTCAGAGAAACACAAGGGAAGTTCCAAGGGAACTCCAAGAGAACTCCCAGGGCAATAAGGGAAATCCAAGTCAGAGTTCCCAGGAGGAAGTGGGAGTGCTGTGCTCAGAAAGGCTGGGCTGGGTGAGGCTGGTACTTGGAATAATGATGCCAGATGGAACAGGTGCCTGTGCCCCTGTGTGGGGGCCTTGTCTCTGCAGAGCTGAGGGGCTGGCTCTGTCTGATCCCATGGCAGTGCAATGTTGCATTTCTGGGAACCAGACCTGCACAGGACCTGAGATAATCTTTTCCCAGGGGAAGGTGAGCAGTGCACACTCTGAGAGTAGCTTGGCTCTATTTACACCATTGTATTTTTGTGAACACAAAATATTCTTGTCCCTCTAGCAGCTTTCACCTCCTCTGTTCTCTGCCGTGTCTGCTTAACCCAAAGTTTCAGTAGCAGTGAGTTGCTTTTATATCTGATGATTTTTAGAGGTTTCTCTCTAAAGGCTGAGGTCTGCCTCGCCAGTGTGTGTTTTTGTCATTTTCTGACTCCCTTCACTGTAAGGACCTCAAGGAGTTTATCTTTCCATTTGTGGCTGAATTCTTGCCTTTAGTCTTGTTTTTGCTAATAATCCTACTCTTGTTTAAATTAATTAAATATAAATGTATTAAAAGGAGCATGCTTCTCTAAGTAGCGGTGACTGAGTTTTGAATAACAAGTCTACTTAATTAAGCTGCTCATCTGGTATTTTTGCATGCTTCAGTTGGCATGAACCTTTGTGTTTGCAAATGTAATTCATATATTTGCTGTCGACTTAGGTGTCCTTTAGTGGAAAATCATGATCATGGCTTCATATATGGGTGTGAATTTGATTAAAATATAAAGCACCATTTGCTTTGCATACCTTAAACAGAAGCAGTTGCACTTTTTTTTCTGATTGCAGCCTAATCTGCCTTCTCTTATCTCCTCCCTAAAGCATTTGTGAGTTCAGTGTGTGCCTCAGTGTCAGCAGAGCAGGTGAGTGCCCGTGCCAGGCTGTTGGGGACACGCAGGGATGGTCTCTGTGCGTTCCTCAGGGTGCAGCAATCACAGCCTGCCTTTGGAGTGTCCCTGGGGCAGTCCCTTTGTGTTTGCTGGCTGAGCATGGCTCACCTGAGCACTGCCTTGTCTGGGAATTCACCTGCCCTGGTGCTGGCAAGGCCCCCTTGGATCAGAAGTTGTATATTATGTATTGGATCACAGGCTGGGAGATGAGTGAATAATTGTTAAACCACTAAAAGCACTTTACAGTGCTGTGAAATGCTGAGATAACTCTGAAAGTAGGCAGTAATAAGTAGAAGCTCATTTTTAAAAAGCCCTTATAGATTATGAATTTGACAAGGAAATGAAAAAGTAAAGCTATCATAACAGTATTGTTCCTATTACAATGATTATACAAAGTCAATATTAAAATGCAGTTGTTGATTTTGATGTTAATTTAGTTTAGCTGCTGTTTTTTCCCATACCCTTTGTGAGTTTTTCTTGTTGATGAACAAACTTTCTTCATTATTTTATTGATATTGGAGATACCAGTAATCATGGCACTGTGGTTAATAAATATAAAGCAGGAGATTAGACAAAAGTACTTTAAATTGTTTTGCAGATTAACAGGCACTGTTTATGCTGGAGTTCTCTTATGGCTTTAATCTCGCTGTGGGCACAGAAAGGATTAAACTATTACCTGATGGCTGGGGTTACTTGATTTCCCCACCCCCCTGTGAGGACCCCAAAATCCAAACTGTACCCAACAAATTAGAAGTGCAGACCTCCACTGAAAGCTTTGAGGACATACTTAATGCCGTGACTTTTTTGTGATACATATAAATTCATTCTGGAAATAAACTTTGTTGTGTGCTTTGTTGTAAGAATAGAAAGGATTACCCAGTTTGAAATTCTAAATTGCAAGTAAACCTGAGTTATTGGAGTGCCTCTTGGAGATACATAGTGTGCTCTTGCACAGTGCACTCTGTAGTAGAATTTAGCTTTTCCAAGCAATTTCCTTCAGTTTGAGGTCAGTTTTCTGAGATGAGAAGCAGGTGGATTCTTCCAGTTTTGGATTGGAGGTTCACCTTGAATTTCGAGGTTTTGAGACTTTTTTTTCACATTTTTATACTGGTCTTTACAACAGAGCCTCACATAAAATTTGGTACCTTGAGGAACAAGAAAGAAAATCTTTGGTATGCAGTGGAAGAAAAAGAAACATTCATTTAAATGGAGGATGACTAAGAAGAAAATTTGGACAATTCACCCCCCAAAATTCAGGAAATTCACCCTGGTGAGTGCAAGCACTGCACAGACAAGTGTGTTTCACTTCCCTGCTTGCTGGCCCCCAGGAGCAGGGAGGTGGAGAAGCCCAGAGGATGTGCACAGCCCCTCCTGGCTGTAGCTGCTGCTGTCTGCCAGGCAGCCCCAGGACCCTCAGATGTTTTATACCACGTGTGCAATAAATAGGCCAAAACTGGGTCTAGGACACTCAGCACTGAGACTGCAGTGAGAATTAAGCAGGGATTAATTTGAAATCCAATAGCTGCCACTTTAATGGACTCGCTGGCACACAGCGCTTCTGATGTGTTATTTTTGTGCAGTTGCACTGGGATATTTTGCACTCCTGGTACAAACACACACCATCTGCCTCAGGCTGGGGAGGACATTCCCTGCTACAAGGATGATGTGCACATTCATTTCTAAGCTTTTGCACCTTTTCTTAAAGCCCTCTCTGGAAAAAGGTACTGGAGGAGATTGAAGAATTTGTGTATCCCTGTTTCATTTGGGAATTACTTAATTCCTGTCTGTTTGCTCAGCTTTCAGTGCTGCCACTATGCAGATGTGGATAGTGAGTTTAACCCAAAGCTTACTGTACCAATATTTTTGTGCTTATTGAGAACACTAAAGCAGAGTTCTCTTGGAAGACTGTTGGAGGTTATAATGCGACAGTCTTCCTGTGTGGAAAGCACTTCTATTTATCCTTACTGGTGAGTTTTGGACAATGGTGTCATGTGGAATGTTAATATGTGGTGTTTTAAATCTTATTTCTATTGCAATGTAACATTTTAAAAGTAAACCATTCTAATTAGCACTTCAGCTTTTTAAAATTATTTTTTTCATAAAGCTCATTTTAATTGGAGTAACATGCATTGCATGTTTTATGAAACACCTTCATTGAAAGTCTTGGATACTTTCCATTCAGATCCCTATAGACTCATCCAGTTTGAAAATACACTGTTTTATCCTCTCCTTAATTACAGTACTTGGAGCCACTCTCTGTTAACTGTTTTTAAGTTCCACAGGATAATGAGTCTAGCAGAACTAGAGAGTGTATGGCAAAAAGCTGTTCACAGGAGGAAGCTGCCTGTTGCTTAGCTACCTGTCTTTTTAATTTGGAATCTCCAGCAATTCCATACTGACTAGTCCTTAAACTGCTAAATGTATTTGTTGATGACAGATTGTACCATTCTGAATGTACATTTCACCTGTGTGTTACTGCTGCTATTGTAGGATAAGGAGGGTGTTTGTAATGGCATTGTGCTGTGGTGGAAATCACAATACCTAAATATGTCGGTGACAGAAGGAGTTCTTAGGTGGGTACTACAATGAAATTCAGAATAACTTGAGCAAAAAGAGTGTTAACTCTGCTCCTCCAGAGCAGTTCCAAATATGAACAAGTTTTGTGGTAATTTGTAAGTAGCGCAACCAGTCTGTAGTACGCATTCTCACATCAATTTGGAACATAATAGTGATAGATAATAAATTGCAGATCCAAATACTGTGACACTTAACATGGTTTTGGTCCATTTAGCATTTTCTTGCAAGTGAGGAAATGCCTGACATGTAAAAATTGCCTGAATCTCACAGAAATTTGCTGAAATAAGACTCTGAACTAGGCAATAGTTGTAGGAGAACTACAGGGTTGGGGTGGTGGGGTTTTTTGGTTTTTTATTGAGGGGTTTTTTTTTTTTTGAATATTGAAAAACCTTACTTGTATTAATGGCTGTCTGATAAATCCTAAAATTTATACAAAGAGATAGTTTATTTTGGCTTGTGGCCACAGAACTGGTATAAGCATAGAAAGAAATTCTGGCTTTTCTAAACCTTTCTCCAGTGTGTGGATCTATAAAGAGTTTTCATTTGATATTGAAGTGAATTCTTTCTTACTATAATAGTCTTTCCCATTAGGAGAAATCTCTGTGACTCTTCCCTTTCTGTCTTCACAAAATAGCTACAGCAGCTTCTGCAGCAGCGTGGAGGGGGCACTGATGCTTCTGGGAGGGCATCCCATGCCCATGCCCATCCCATCCATCCCTCCTTGGCTGGGCCAGCTCTGGGGGTCCCAGCTGTGCCAGGGAAGGAGTTGGTGGCTCTGTGCTGGCAGGGGCACAGCTGGAGTGCCCAGGCAGCCCGTGTGACAAGCACAGCTCTCAGCACAGCTGCTGGGAGCAGCAGCTCCGTGTCCCGTGCAGGTGGGGCCATGCACAGGTGCCATGCACAGGTGCCATGCACGGGTGCCAAAAGCAGCTTTT
Source organism: Prinia subflava (assembly GCF_021018805.1). Taxonomy (NCBI): domain Eukaryota; kingdom Metazoa; phylum Chordata; class Aves; order Passeriformes; family Cisticolidae; genus Prinia; species Prinia subflava. The sequence continues at coordinate 11,484,506 of NC_086256.1, read as the reverse complement.
TGTAAAGCACTCTTTGCTGCTGAGCTGGCGTGACTGCCTAGGCAGAGTTTTGTTATTGATGCTTTCTGTGTTGTATTTGTTAGGGTTCTAGAAAGATGAACTTGTTAGTTTGACAACTAATCATATTTTTAATTTAGTGGTGAACTCTCATGGGAATCTCTGAGCAAGTTAATTTAAATGAAATTAGGTATTTCAGCTCTTGCAGGTATACTTCGTAGGTTTAAATGTGAATCTGTGTTATCCCATTTTAGCTATTCATGAGGTTTTGATGTCCTCATGGAAAATAGTGGCCTATTTCAGTATGATTTTGTGCTCAATTAACCATTTAGAGATATTGACTTACAGATACTGAACAGAGTTGCACATTTTTGCCCTTTTATTGTAGTTTAATATTTGTGTGTAGATTTCAGTTTCTGGGTCTGTAAATCTTTCTTATTAGGATAATTTATTTTTAAGATTACTGAGTATGTGGCTGTTGCACAGCCTCATATAATTTTTGTCATGCCTTCATGGTTTTAATCCTTTACATTTTAACATGGGATACATTGTATCCCATGACTTTAAACTGACTCTATATATATATATCTATCCTTGATTTTTCAGTGCAGAGCCACTGCTGCACTGGCCTCTCTTCCCTTGCACAATTCCATGGAGACTTCAGTACAAGACATGACAAAATGTAAAACCATACTCATAGATCACCTTATAAATATTTATTCATATAAATTCTTTAAAGAAATTAAATTACGTGTTCTATACAAAATAGGAAAGAGAGGCTTTTAGTGTCACTGGCTGCAAATTGAAGTCATTTGTCTTGAAGGGTCAGGTGCCACTTTGTGGTAAGATACTTGTCTGAGATCCAAGAAGGGAAAGATTGATAGTACAAAGAGATTGATGGGACAGGCACTGCAATATGCATACGAAGTTACGGGTTAATTAGGAAGATTTAAACGAGAAAGTCCCTTTGTGAGGAGAAGTGTCATGTGCTGTTACTCTCAGAAGCGAGGTGTGCTGGCAGCCTTTTGAACAGGCAGAGTTGATTTTCAGAGGTGTTTATGTGGAGATGTGCAGTTGTGAATATCAGGAGGTGGCAGATCACCAACAGCACACGCTGCAGCTGACGAGTGCTGCTCAGAGAATTCAGTGCTTTGCATATACAGACACCTGCTCTGCTCACATCTTTGGTTTTGTTGTGCTTGATGTAAATGATAATGCTGGTTTTGTGATCCCTGTATCAGAGTAAAATTATTAATATTTCAGACCGCCAAGTTCTTTGGGTGTCTCGGGTGATGTCACTGTTTGTTCTACTTTTTAATTGCAGGCACAGTACTTACAGAAAAATCCTAAAGCTAAGAATGTGTGGTTTATAAAGTGGGAGCTGAGCAATCAACAAACATTGTTTTTGTGTTGATAGGAAAGCTGTTTTGAAAGAACAGACACTGCAAACTGTTCCTTCTTGCATTAAAGTTCACCAGCCTCCCTGGTACATTTAGCAGAGAACAGCAAGCTTCTCCGTGTGGATTGATGCTGAAATGAAAACAGCAACATCTTTTGTAACAGTTATTCACTTGGCAGAAAGAGAATTTTAAATTTGACCTAAATGCAACAAAACCAAAATGGTCTGTGCCCCTTGTGTCTCATTCTGCACAAGGACAAAATGGTGCAAATCTTTCAGCAAGGCAGGAATAAAAATCTCAGCAAGTGCTTCAGTATTTATTATCGTAATAGTAAATCATCCCTGTCTGCCTAGAAGATCTGTAAAAGAAACCTGCTGAGGGCAAGAGCAGGCACAGCCCTGAGGGACTGAGTTACACTTCTAAATACTACAACTCTGGTATTTTTGTCATGATAGCCTTAACTAAAATTTTGCATTCATATAGTCACCTTATTTTTAGCCCCAGAGACAGATCTTGGGGTACATGGCAGCTCTTATCTCCTGCAATCCATTTCTCTGTTCTCTGACTGTGGAGTATCTGAATTTTTGGTTTAATAAGGGGAGGAAGAAGACAGGCAAGTTTTATCTTGTCTAGCTGCTACGTGTGAGAAGGCTTTCAATTGCAGTGTATAACTTTTTACTGAAGATGAAAAATTTGTTGAAGAGGGACAGAAGTTTGAATTGCAGAATATATTTCTGCATTAGGGAAAGGCAGTTAGACTCAATGAGGCCCCTGGGAAATGTGATTGACATTGACAACAATCCTATTTTGTTTTATGATATTACTGTAATGATGAGTCTCTGCTTGTTATGTGGTCAGATATCTGTTTATTCACATAATTCTGAGTACAAAAGCAGCTGTAGAAAACAGGTAGTGGAGAAACAACACTTTTCTCTTTCATATTTTCACTCGTTGGAGCTGTTTTTCATACTTACAGAATTCTTCTCTTGTATTAACATGAGACCAAATATAAGAAAGCCTGTCCAAATAAATAAGTTGGAACATGTCCCACAATACCAATAGACTCAGGCAAAGTGGTGTCTCAGGCACAGCTCCAGTGGCCTTTTTGTGGTCCTTACCCTCCCTGCTTGAGTGGCAGCTTGCCTCCCATTAGCCTCCCCATCACATCACAAAGATGCTTCTGCTTCATGAAGAAATACACATTATTGGTATTTTGTTCTACTGCAAGGATTATTATTTTGCCCTTGATAAACACAGTGCACTGCTTATTGAGAGAACTAAGTACAACATTTTTTTCTCCTTTTGTTTTTTTCTTTTTTTTTCCAGAAACCAAAACAAAAGGATTGGCATCCTCCTGGAGGATTTATTTTAGGACTCTGGGCATTGATCATCATGGTTTTCTTCAAAACATATGGAATCAAGCACATGAAACATGTCTTCTGAACTGGAGCAAACAAGATACTTGCATTGGCTGCTGCTTTGGGTTCCTGGGTATCACCTGTGTTCTCTGCATTTGGAGTATGGTTGTGTCAAAACACTGTGTTGACATCTCACTTCTAAAGGTTCTTTTGAAGCCATCTCTTCTGCCCCTTTTTCTGGAAAGATTCTAACAAATGGTTTTAATGTTACTGTTTTTTCACTTTCTCTTGATTTAAACATATTTTAATGCTTTTCTGAGCATCTTTTCTTTCTGGTTAAAAAGGGCAGTAACAGGATTTCTGTGGCTGCTTCTGGATTGTAAATGGGCAAATTCTTTGCACCGGACTTTGAAGTAAATCTTAGAAGAAGTCACCTATTACTAAAGAACTGGACACCGTGGAAAACGTTCTTTAAGATGTCACTATGTCTATAAAAACTTAACCTACTTTGCAGACTTTGGCATGGCATATTGAAAGCTTTCTTCACAAAAATAAAAATACTCTGGAATATATTGATTTATTTTTTCTTACTCTTTTTTCTTACCTGTTAAATGCAACCCGTAGATCACTCCTTTCACCTTAGGCAGTTTCGAGTCTAGAATTCTATGAGTTGGTGAAAGTGAAAAGAAAATTATAACCTTGCTGAATCTACTTAAATAGAAGGCCAAAAAACGTGAAAGAACTTCACCATGTCCATTAGAAACCCTTCACAGGTGTTGTATTTTCACTGCATACAATATGGACTTGGATGCTTTCAGAATTTTCAGTGCACTGGATTTTTGCACCAAAGAAAATCGACTCTGGCATCAGGATGAAAAACATTATAAATTGTACCATTGTATTCTGTACTTTCTGAGCCCTTAGAAAATGTGCTTTGTTGCCTGGTTTTTGTAAATTCTGGTTTGGCATATTGATTTGTTCTTCCTGGACATTTACTGATGAATGTATGCTAAAAGGGTTTTGTCTGTATATGTTTGTATGGTGATATTTGTGAAGAGAAGAGCAAATCCGTGCATGTATAGAAACACATCTGTCAGTGAGGAGAAGCTTTTGCCCTGTGCTTTTGGAAATTGTTCCCTACCTTAATCAAAATAAAGCTTACCTGATGCAGCCATGGTGTAAGTACTAGACACATATCTCTAGAAGTTATTAGGAATTATTTATAATCACACATTATATCAGTCAGTGTATTTGTCTTAGAATATGGTTCTGAGCATTCCTTATGGCACAGCACATAAAAATTCAAGTGCATAAACATTTTTGTCCTTTTTTCTTCTCTTCCAGCGTGGTTGTGGCATCCCAGCCTCAGGTGAGAGGAGGTGACACTGTCAGAGCCGTGTGAGCCTGGGAGGGCTGTGGAGAAGCCACGGAGGCTTCCAGAGAACAGGGAAACAGCAGTGAGCTGCAGCTCCAGAACTAAAGCCTTGGGGTTTATCTCCAAAGATTTTTCTAGGCTCAGAGATGTTGAAGGTACAAAATGATCCATTATGGGAAGGTGAGCATTTGCCTACTCCACCTCTTCATGGCACTTCTTGGTGAAGAGCTGGAATTGTTTTCAGTAGCAGCTGCTTAAGGCCCAGGAGTAGGGATTAAAACTAAAGCATTCCTGCTGTCCCTGTAGTTCTGTAAACTGATATTGTGGGGTAGATAATGCTGGGCATGCCTTCCCAGTGTGCTGCTCAGAAGCTTTTGTGTAACTGGTGCACAGATCCTCCCTGCCCACAACAATGCAACCTAATGGGAAAGAGAAACACTCTGGGGTGGGTGTGAAGTAGCATTCCTGGTGCTGGATGTCTGGATCTGTATTCACAGTGTGCTGGGTTTGGGGGTTGCTTTTTTGGATAATGTCCTTCAAAAGAAATGACTGCATATCCAAAATCTGATATAAGGGTGGCTTTTCATAAAATCAGAAAACAATTTTTTTTAAATTTGATTGTTGTATTTCTAATACAACAATCAAATAAAATCTGCTGTGGACAGGCCATGTAGAAATGTGTAGACCCAGAAATTCATAGAAATGCATCCTACAGAATTCCTTAGAGGATTTGCTTAGTTTTCCTTTCCTAATCCAACTCTTTTTCAATTGTAGTAAATATTTTAATCAAATATTTTTTATAGGCAACTTTTGCCACAAGTTAAAAAGTGTATAAAGTGAAGGTGATAAAGCTTTGTGCCTTGCTTCAATTGCAGTTACACTTATTTGGACTCCTCAGGCCTTATTCAGTTTTTCTCTTTCCCTCTTTCAGCCACCTTTTGCAGGAAGTGATAGAAACATCTACAGAACCCTGAATTTTGCCAGTAGCAGGAGATACCAAAGATCCTGTCTTTTTAAATGCTTATCTGCTTAGGGAAAAGGAGGCAATTAGGTGGGTTATTAAAATGCAATTTATGAATAGAGGCACTCAGTAAGTGTGCATGTGAAGGTGATTAAATTGAAGTGAGAACAACAGTTTGACTGGAATGCAGCAAACTATGCTTCAGGCATTTTTAACATTTTTGTATGCACAGAAGTGAGGAGTTGAAATGGATCATTCTGAGACACCATAAAGTTGCCTGTGCTGCACCTACGAGACAGTATTTTCTGTGCTGTGATAGCTTTTATTCCTTGAACAGTTACAGTCTGAAAGCAAGTCCAGGAATGTCACAGAATTGTCTGTAAAGGTGTGTTGTATATTTATTTTTTATTTAAAGTTAGTAATCCTTTCATTCTCCCAGGAAGGCCTTCAAGCTCAGTTTGGAGTGTGGGCTCTGGGAGGCAGCCATGCCACCCTCAGTCACAAACCATTTGTGCTCTGCAGGCCGAGTGTGCTTTGCAGTAGAGCTGCTTCCTCCAAGGTGCACAGATGATCTTTTCAATGTCATCCAGAGCACAAGCCAGGTGGCAGTTTCTTGATGCTTCTTTGCACGGGGACTTTTTGAGCAGAACCGAATTTCAATGTTTTGTGACTCGGCCTGGGTAGGTCTGTGAACCAAGCACGCCCAGGCCTGCAAAACTCAGGGTGTTCATGTCTGCACCCTGTACTGTGGAACTGCATTGACAGGCCCTGCAATGGGGTTTTAAGGTATTTACAACACTCATGGATGATAAAAATAGATGTTGGTCATTTCAGTTTTTCAGCTCTCTTTCAGGATCACATCTTAAAATACATTTTTATTATTGAATAAAGAAAAAGTAGGTCCCCAGCAGGGTTGTAGTCACATCCAGGTGCTCTCCTGTCCCCTGGAGTGCCTGTGGCCAGGCCCAAAGGCTGACACAAAGTGTGACTAAGCTGTGCTTCTGCTACAGACTGAAAAGTGAGGTTCCTACAAAAATGAGTGGAGAGGGAAACCTGAGCAGGGAGTGACAATCAGTGTCTCTTGGTCTATGCCGGCTGAATATTTTCATGCTTAATGAGTGTTATGATGAAATGCTGTTCTCTTGGCATAGGCAAATACCAGAGACTGTTCACAGGTATCTTTACAAACATCATTAGTGATGGTGTGTCTCTTCTAGAGAGTGGAGAGCTTTTTTCTTTCAGTTGGTTTTTCCTCCTGGAAGCTGGTATCTGTTATTGATTACAGAAAAGCAAATGTAATCTGGGTGTAATTCTCTTGCTGAGCACATTGAGCCCATCTCTGTCTCTTATTGCAGGAGTCAGGGGTTTTTATTCTCAGCTACCACAGAATGTACTGGAAGTAAATGGAACTTGTGGCCCAATCTGCCTTCAGAGGGGCATCATTGCATGCTGGGGCAAGGCTGAGTTGCACTGAATCAGTGTTCTGCAAAGGGGCTGAGGCCAGGTTCAGCTGTGAATTTATCCTGGGGGAGAGGGTTTGTGCAGTGATAAGCACAGGGAGGTGTTGCACTGTGCTCCTGTGAGAGGCACTGGAAGAGCAGCTGGGCAGAAGGCAGAGCAGAAGTCTGCAGCCCTGGCAATCCTGATACTGACAGCATGTCAGTAAGGGGCTTTTTGATGTTAGAGAACTGCTGCTTTTTCTTCCCTGATGGATGCTTAGAAGGAAGGAATAAAAAGGAAGTTTCTGATCTGAAGGCTTCCCTAATTATCCATTCAGTATAGCTGAGGAGATGAGATGCTGCTAGTTTCTGGTAAATAGTGAATATTTCATCCACTGCTTTGCATTGTGAAGTCAAAAGCTTTTATGTGGTCAGGATTATTTGGACTTGATAAAAATAGATGAAGTGGAAGGCAATCCATAAAGTGAGAATGGTGCATTTCAGAGTCTGTGGTATTTGGAGAGAAGACAACCTTTGTATGTGGTACAGGCTAGGACAAGAAAACTCAGTGTCCTCCTCATGTACAGATCTTCAGCTCTGTCAGTATTAGAGAGCTCTGTGTAGAGCTCTCTAGAGCCTGGTAGAACTTTATCATGATTCCAGACGAATTCTCCTTTGAATTGAGACAAGCATAAAATATTTCACCCAAGAGACTAATCTGTCCATAAGTTATGAACTGCAGGAAAAAGCAGTGTATATAATGAAAGTGTCTTCTCAACCATGGGAAGATCAAACTCAGGCTGGAGCTGACAGAGAGGAAAGCTGAGGCTCAGTACCAATAGTTGTCCTGCAGAAATCTCTTTCCAGTATTCCACAAATGAATCATACGTGCCACAAAAACTCTTTTATCCATCACTTCAGCACTTCTGTACAATAATGAGCATAATAGTTTTTTGCATCTCTTAAGTGGTGAAAGGCAAATTAATAAAATGGAGAAAGTTTCTCATGGAAGTTTATATGACACTAATTTATTTCTGCTTTCCCTCTTTCTGTGAACTTTTAAAAATAAAACGCTTTCAGGAAATGTATCTTGAAAGTGTCTGTGTTTTGTAATAAAAACTTGCATAGGCTGCATAACATACTCTGAAATCAGCATTTCTTAGAACTCATTTCACTTGCAAGTTCTTTAAGACCGAGTTACTTTTTCTCCCTTAATGAGGATTTATGCCTGATTTAGTGATTAAATTGATAATGTTTAAGGTTTCCATTCAAGGATGTACATCTATTAATGTTTGTACCATGTGTTCTTCCCCATGCAGATTATAGATTTAACCTTTTTTCCTTTCTTTCTTTTCAGGTCTGTGTGAGAATAACACCAAAGCCTTGGCCAATACTGAGCCAGTTTTGCTGCTTTGGCCAACAGGCTTAATAGAGATGCAAATTGTATTGGCCTAAATTATTTTGGTGACGTTGTTACAACAGTCCCTTGAACAAAACAAGCCCCACAAGAACTGTTTGGACAGTGTAACAGCAAAGCTCAGCCTGGGGGGTCCTCACCATGGAAGTGGCATTTTTCACACTGCTGTTGACATGGCTTTAGTGACAGCTCAGCAGAGACCAGGCCACCAGGCTGTGGTTTATTTGGGAGATTCATGGCATGTCATACTAGTCCCTGTGACAAAACTGACTCATCTGAAATAGCAAATAGATTTCCTTTCTTGGCCTGACTTACTGGAATAATGCTCTTATATTAAATGTTTGACTAGGCCCACTGGCTCTGCATGTAGTATTTTAAACTTAGGCTCTGTCCTTTATATCCAGCTCCAATATAATGGTACTTATTTCCTCTGTGAAATGCTTTGATATTTACTAATGAAGAGCCTCACTAAACATTAGATTATGTGTGATTTTCACTAAGTTACTTTTTCTGTACTAGTTTTCCTGTCCAGGTTAAGTTTATAGCTGAAAATATTATGGCTCAAATTGTGATGATTTTAGGGTCCCCTTACCTCTCTTGGTCTTTATAATGCATGTGGAATGGCAAACAGGATCAGATGTATTGGTACCTGTAAGGTTTCTGTATTTCCTTTTGTTTTGCAGTACCTTTTGCTGCCTTACAAGTACTCTTTGATGGTTTAACTGCTTGGGTTTTTTTTTTTTAATCCCTAAGCTATGTTTAAAATTGAATTAGAAATTGTGTCTCCTTGCATCAGATAAAATCATTAACGTTCATTACAGAAATTATTATCAGCATTTTTCGAAGAGTTTTTGTGGCACCTCTGATCAGCTTACAGAATACTGCAAAGAAAACTGTGCAAGACATTCCTCTCTGTCCTGTTGAGCCAGGACATTCCTCTCTGTCAGCTCCAGCCTGAGCTTGAGCTTCATATTCCAGGGGAATAAAACTAAACAGCACAAGGCACACTTTATTCCTTACTGTTTAGATTCTCCTCACCCCATTCCCCAGTGCTTTTCCAGCTATTTTTATCTTACTGTTTCCTTGCAACCTTAGGGGTATTTTGGATAAAAATCACTTAATTTCCTTTGAAGTTTGCCTGGAAAATACAGCAGGACCAGTCTTGGGTAAGCAGCTCCAGGAGGATTTTATTAGTTTACTGCTCCGTATGAATGCACATGGCAGTACCACTGTGTGTTGTGCTGGATCGAGCCAGGGCTGCCAGTCAGCAGACCTGAATCTCTCCCAAATCTTGTTCCAAGGCTGTCGCTTTGTCTTAGTTTCAAACCTCCCCTTTCCTCAGTTTTGTTATGAAGAATAAAGTGTTGACTTTCTGAGGTCTCCAGCACTTTGGGTGGAAGGTTTCTCCACGTGCATCATGGTTTTGCTTTGTACCATGGTGCTGTTGCTGTTGAGCCAACAGAACACAAAGCAGCTTTTGTTACTTTTTGTTCTTAGTAGCAGAGATGTTTTCTTTGTCATTCTCAATTCCAGTTGCACATACGGCATAAGAGCTACAGTTCTTCAGGATGAAAAATATCTCCTCTGACAAAGGCAAGTGTAAAAGCCTAAAGGTATGCAAGGAGTTCAGAAATAAACTAACATAGATCTTGAAATTGCTGGTGTCTGTAAACACTGTTTTGCCACAGCTTTTAATATGTGAGATGATGTGCTGCAGATCATGAATCGATCAAATTATAGCGAGGAGTGTGAGATGACAGCATAAAGCAGAGAATGGCAGCAATGCCTAGTTTGTACTATGTATCCCTAGGCTGACAGCATTTTCTGTCATAAATCTGTTTGGTTTATAACTAGGCCATAAAACCTTACATCAGGCTGAAATGCAGCAGGATTCTGTAGTTCAAAAATTGTGCATTCATAGATAAATACATCAGTGATCTGTTAATTAAAATTGCAGTGCTTTAACAGTTATTTACATTTCTTTTGCACTCTTACAACTTACAGTTTTTGGTCTCAATTTATGTTCCACGTAAATCTCTGTGATCTATTTAAAACTTGCTGTCTCCTTGGCTTCATCAAATTCCTTTTTATATATATAGGTGTGACTTAGAAAATACTCCTTCATACTTTTTGTAATTAGATGGGGGACCTTGCTGAAACTTCACAGGAGTTTGATGAGACTAAAGTGAGTTTGGGTTTGTTTTGTTTAAAAGATGTGTATGAGGGTAGCAAGAACACAGAGTTATTAACAGAAACTGATCAAGGAATGAGTTATAATGCTTAGCTTGGCTCTGTTAGATTTAGTGTCCTTACAGTTTATTTCATGTTTCTTCACATTCTTCATGCTTCCCCATATCTACTTGACAGTGAGCAGTTTTGCAGACAGGGAACCAGCCTGTGGAACACAATGGGATCTGAGCAGTCTCCGTGTTTCTGCAGAATATTGGAAGTAGACCAGTGTACTCTACCTTTAAATGATCTGATTTTAACAACAACGTAGCTAAACATACAGCATACACATCCTCCAGCCCTTGACTGATGGAAAAACTAAGAGCTCTAGTTTAAAATGACAAGATCTTTTTATTATTGTATCAGTAATAAAACAGGGACGGTAGCAATGGAGGACCTACTGTGATCTGTACCATGTCTTGCAGTCACATTAGAAATGATCTGTAAATCAGTTTGATAGATTTCATCAATTGCAGCAATATATGCTGGATACAGTACCCAGTACACGTTGAAAGGGATGTTCAAAAGCCATCAGTTCAAAACCCATTCTGTTTTTTACAGGATGCAGTGAAATCAAGTGGAAGGAATAAAACACCATCAGTGGAAGGAGAGTTAAACACCAGCTGACAAGAGAAGGTAACACGCACTTGGCATTCAGTTTGCAGGCTGAGTGGTGTGTACCAGGAAGAACACCAAAATAAAGCTTTTAAGGCAAAATACATTATAGATTCTTACTTTTTGACAGTGGGCAGGGCTGCAGCAGGACAGTGGCTCTCAGAGACTTGCACTTCAGGTCCAGGCAGTGTTACAGAGGTGACACCAGTTTGTCCCTGCCAGGACAGTTCACTCTGTCCCCAGAGAATCAGGGTATCTGTGTGGCAGCTGCAGCTATTGCTGTCCAGTTTTGGAAAGAGGAAGACCATGGGTTACAAGGGGGATTAAATGAGAGTGTTTGGTCCCAGTTCTATGTCTCACCTCTGAGGTTCAGCTTCTTGGATTTAGGTGTTTAAAGGTAGTATCTTTGTTCCAGCTTTTGCACTTGTCTAATGAGAGACACCTTTCATCACCTGAGGTATGTTTCATGCATTAGTTACTGATTACTTTGAAAAAAAATGAGATTTGGTATTTGTGAAACAAAAGGAAAAGTAATACTCTAACTGAAATCTTCTTTATTCATAAGCCACATGTAACCCAGTGATTCCCACTGTGAGGTTCCACACACAGCATGAGCATTGTCCTTCCCCTTTGTCTTGCAGGGACTCACCATGCACATACAGGTACTTCATGGGAAAAAAGCAGAGTTTAACTTTGCTCCTTTCAAAAAAACAATTTTGTACTCGTGGAACATGCCAGCTTTTCATATCCCAGCTTCAGTGTGATCCACAATCTTGAGATCAGTGATGATCTTGGACAGTGGAAGGCAGAGATTTTTTGCAGGTGCAGTGCTGTCATCTTTCTGGTTACTCTGACTGTATTGTAGTAGTGGTAGTTTACCTTCATTCCACAACTTTGGTCACACTGTTTTGAGCAGCTGGTTTGTAGTCTGTTGCCTCAGGAGGGTTGCTGGCAGCCTCGTGTGGGAATACAAGAAGCAAAACAGAACACAACCCCTCCAGCCTTAGCTTGTCTTCACTGAGAAGCTGCTGCCATGGCCAGTGGGAGGTTTGGCTTCTTTTTGGGTAAATTTTGTTTGCCCTCCTTCCTCCCACCCCTATTTAAAAAACAGCAGCTTGATAGCACAGCAGCAAATGCACATTAATATCAAACAGAATTTTCAGTACCGTTTTTGTATTAACATAAGATGTCAGAATGTAAAGTGAGCTGGATCTGCACATGGGACCACTCTTGCTGTTAAAGGCTTTAGGCTGGAACAGAGCCCAAAATTCTTAGAAGAAATCCAACATTTCCCAATCAAATATTAATTACATGCTATATAGAACTATATATTTCAAACAAGTTTTATAAATAAAAAGCTAGGCCTTTCAAACCATCAGCAATATTAATTTTGGATTTAAAAGATTATGAAAGATAAACAACCACATAACTGTGAATTAGAAAAATACTGGCCTAGTTCGCATAAAAACCTCCATTAAATAAACCCAGAAAGTTTTCACTATGAAAATTCAGTGGCATTGTATTTTAAAAAGCCGTAATGAATTAACCATCCCTTAATGACACTCAGGTTGTGTTTCACGAATCACGAACACACACAGCAAGTCAGAAGGCGACAGGCTGGGTTGACAGAGTTTGACAGGAGTGCTCTCAGTGTGTGCTGCCCCTCCATGCCAGCTCCTGCGTGCTGCTGCTGCGGGTGCCAGCTGCAGGCCTGCTGTCCTTGCCCTGCAGGCTGCTGTGCTGCAGAGGTGCTGCAGAGGTGCTGACAGCCCCCCGAGGCTCAGGGCCGCGGCCTGCCCTGGCGCTGGGTGCCGGCGTGCGGGTCGGGCTGCCAGTCGGGCTGGAAGAAGCGGATGTCGAACGTCCGCGCCCAGTTCTCAAAGACGCGCTTCTCCGTGATGAAGCGGTGGTGGCTGCCCTTGCGGCCCCGCTCGTGGGAGATGTACATGGTGCACTCGTCTGGCCCCAGAGGTTCGTAGTAGTGATAAGGTACTGACGGGTGATTGGGATCCCTGTGGACAAAAGAAAATAGATGGGAGCCCAAGGTGTTCTTTCTGTTGATTGGAAAGATGCTATCTTTAATGAACTGGTGGGCTCAAATCCACTCTTGCTCCCAGTTAAACTATGTAGCTGGCTTTTTTCTTGCATATCTAATATATCAGAATGGGGCAAAGGTGTTTGCTTTCTCTTTTGCTCTCTGTTAACTCTCTTCCTCCCAGTTAAATGAAGGACAGCAGTAGCTCAGAAGCAAGGGAGAGTGCTGCAGGGCTGTGTTACTACTATGAAATTTGAAGTCAACTGCTTAAAAGAGATTTAAATCTAGAGTGTGATTTGTAAAAGGTCTTGCAGAGGTATTTACTGAACTGGGGAAGAAAGAGAAGATGATAGATGGAGGTGGTTATCCGTGTCACATCAGCCCAGCTGCACGTTCCCAGCACGCTGCATGAGGTTCCGAGAGCACAACTTCAATGAGTGTCTGCACGCCAGGTCAGTGGTACAGGCTGCTGTTGCTGGCATTTTAATCAAATGTCTGATGCACAAATGAGTTCCTTATTTTACAACAGCAGCTTTCATGTATCTAAGCTGGAAATTAAAACAGTTCACCCATAGTATCCATCTGACCTTGTGAACCCGTTCACATTTCCCAGCGGGAGATGACTCGTGGTGGTGCACTGGATATGCCAAACACCAATTAGATACTTAAGATAAAGTTCATTTTAGCAGTTCTGACCTCAGTGTTTCCATGTAACATTCTGTAAATGGCACATTTGTATTATAATAAGCCAGAACAATTCATTTTCCTTTTGTTCTAATCTCTACATTAACCTGTACCCACAATGGTTTTTTACTTTGAGCACGGGTGTTTTGGGCTGACAGGAACTCAGACAACTCTGTGCCATAAATACTAAGAGAGCAAGCTGTCCCAGACAGAATTACCCAACTGTATCCCTCTCTCCTCAGCTGCTACCAGCTATTTTGCTGTGACAGAAAATTCCCAATATCAGCATTTAGTGAAGCCTTGGAGCTGCTCTGTGTTACAGCCTGAGCTGAACACAACCCTAGCACAGAGCAAGAAATCTGATACAGATTCAGGGCTGTCAGCTCTAATATACAGTTGATCCTTTTCATTTTGAAGAGCTAATATTTAAGGTCATTTTCAATTGAATGCATCCACAATCTGTCAGTAGTCTGTGCTGGTCATTATTTTTACTGTGTAATTCTGTCACCTACGCAATTTTCTAATTTTACTTATTTTGCCATTATCCATATTGTATATGCAGAGGTAATGTATGATATTGCTGCTGCTTTCCATTTGTGCCTTAGATTAACGTTTTAATTCAATCAATCTGGCTTCCTTGTAACACAGCATGGTGATCAATCTTATAAGACTAGAACAACAATAAAATTACATTTCTAGAATAAGATGGATTCTAAACTTATTAAATATATTCTCACTGGAATACATAAGAGTGAAACAAAATCCTTCATTGCCTCACCTACAGAAAATGTATTTGTAATCTAAAGCTGCCCTTCCTGTAGAATTTATTATTTCTAAACTACAACTATTAGAACTCAATCTTCAATTAATTTTTCACTTTTTTGATACATTGGATCTCTTATTGTTACTTAAATGAATCATTTGTATGGTTACTATAAATCTAATAGGTTACATTTTCATGTGATGTGTTTTTGTTAAGAACTACTAAACAAGTAGGCCTCTGCCTTTCATTCAGACTGCTTTTCCTTCCTGCACTAAAGCTGGACTTTACTCTTGGGTCCTCAATGGTGCACCTGGATTGCTTGGTATAAATTTGCTGCATTAAAGTTAGGATTAGTAAAGTTAAATCATACCTCCTACAGACTTGGGAACATGGAGCCCCAGTTAAGGGGGCAGCCTGTGAGGCTGCTGGCCCCAACACCTCCAGGCAAGCTGTTTCTGAAGCCAGGGATTCCACATTCCATGGAAGGCTCTGAACTAACTCCAGTGCATCCTAAGTGGGTGTCCTTGGCCCCTGCCAGGCTGTCCCAGGTCACTGCATCCAGGCACCACCCACCAGAAACAGCCCAGGAGCCCCTGGTGCACAGAGCCTGGCAGCTGAGAGAGGCAGGCTCGGGCCAGGCAGCCCGTGGGGCTCAGGCCAGGCAGCCCATGGGGCTCGGCCCGTGGGGCTTGGGCCAGGCAGCCCGTGGGGCTCAGGCCAGGCAGCCCGTGGGGCTCGGGCCAGGCAGCCCGTGGGGCTCGGGCCAGGCAGCCCATGGGGCTCGGCCCGTGGGGCTTGGGCCAGGCAGCCCGTGGGGCTCAGGCCAGGCAGCCCGTGGGGCTCGGGCCAGGCAGCCCGTGGGGCTCAGGCCAGGCAGCCCGTGGGGCTCGGGCCAGGCAGCCCATGGGGCTCGGCCCGTGGGGCTCGGGCCAGGCAGCCCGTGGGGCTCGGGCCAGGCAGCCCGTGGGGCTCGGGCCAGGCAGCCCATGGGGCTCGGCCCGTGGGGCTCGGGCCAGGCAGCCCGTGGGGCTCGGGCCAGGCAGCCCGTGGGGCTCGGGCCAGGCAGCCCGTGGGGCTCAGGCCTCTGTGCAGCTCTGCTGAATTGGGGAGACCGGGGCAGGAATGGGGCTGGTTCTCACAGACCTCTCTAGGACTACTCTGCAGCTGAATGAGGTTTTGAGGCTGAATTCCAAAAGCTGTCGTTTAGATTTGGAATTCTGAAGGGTATTTACATATGGAGGATCTTCTCATTTTCTGGGAGTTCTGGATTCTCCCAAATTGCATGTTAGTAAGCTTTGGATTTGAACTCTGGCTTGAGTACACCATAACCCAAATGAGCTGTGCTGCGTTATCTTCTAACTCTGCAATTAGCTTGTGTCACCAGCAGATGAAATGCATGAGTAATTTCTATACAGAAATTGCTTGCCACCTCATTTATTAACATTAAAACAGATGCTATTTTATCACTGACTGATACTGGACATTAATCAGTATTTTGTCAGACTCTGCATGCATATTAATATCACAGCTGGGAGGAATCTGGGGAAGTTCCTCTGTAAAATCTCCTGTATTTCCTGCCTGATCACCTGCCAGCACAGCACAGTGGAAGTGCTTGTACCCCTGTCAGTCAGCTACTGTTTGCTACTGGAGTGCACATTTTCCCACAGATGGTATCCACCTACAGCAAAAGCTGAAATACAGCACAAAAGAAAAAAGGCAGCAAAACCAGGCCACCCCATACCACATTCTGGTCAGCCTCTTTCCTTAGAAATGAAGAGCCATAATAATTCAACCCTCTAAAACTATAGGTACTCACACGCTTTGTTTGCAATGTGCAAGGAAGCACAAGCTTTCATCTTGTTACAGAATGTACAAGACAGAAGTATTTGGCAGCATGGGACCAATATCAGGCCATTAACCCTTACTACAGCATAAATCTGTAGCAAGCAAAGGGGTTTGAAATTATTCATAGTTTTGCTTGAAGTACTAGAAATTTATAATAATCAGGACACCAAGTCCAATTCAGCGATGAAACTCAGTGTCCAGTGAAAGTAAATGAATCTAAAACACTTTGTTGCAAGTAATAGTGACAAATCTTTTCATCTGTGCTCCAGACTCCTCCACTAGACTATTTTTCCTGCAAGGGTGCAAAGCAATTTGGTTAATGATCTTAAGCTAATAATTTGTAGCAGAATCAACAGCATGAAATTCATAATACCTTTGAGGTGTCCTTCACATTACAGATGTGACACTAATTTAGTTCCATGACAGTGATCACCACACTCATTACTTATTCCACAAATTAATACTTAAAAATGAATGGGTATCTATCTGCTGAAGTTATAAATTTGGTGATATTAATTCTGAACAGAAATAAAATTTTGGGAGGGTTGGGGTTTTTTTCAATCTTAGTGATTCTTTAGTTGAACAGTAAGTAGGTTACCCATGCACATTTTTGGTATTTTGTTGGGACTTTTTGATTTGATTCTTTTATTTTAATGGTAGATTCTTATTCTGTCTGACTGAAAACCAGGAAATATGGATTACAATTACAAAATATTTCTTTCTTTCTGCTATTCTGTTGTGTTGTTTTATTTCTTTGAAAGGAGGCACTGTTTCAACTTCTCAATGAGTGGCTGAAGAGCCAGCTAAGAAGGCTAACTCTGTTTATGGCAAGAAACTCCTTTCACAGATCTTCAGGGACAGCTTCTTCCAGGCATGGCAACTACAGTGTTCCCCTTCATCACCTGGGGAATCAAGCTGAAGTAAAGACATTTCATATTACTTTGATTAAGAAATGACCTTTTCCCTTTTTACAACCAGGTGTATGTACCTTTATGTTAAGATTTTTTATGCAGGCCATAAGAATAATTACATCTTTCACTGGTAGGATTGATCTACAGCCTTTCTTGTGTTATAATTTAAGTCCATTTGATTTTAGTGTATTGGTTCTATGAAAGCCTTTCACATGTTCTCAGTGATATTTTAGTCTCTCTCAAAACTGTTTGTTTGGGTTTTTAAAATATGTATCTAAACTCTGCTGACTTTGTCTGAAAAGTCAGGATTACACATTATTTTGCAGTGAAATGCTGTCTTCTGTGGTTTTAGATCATCATTTTAAGAACTACTTCCATGTGCCACTGGAATACAGCCACTTCTGGAGTAAGACAGACCACCACTTACAGAAACTGAAGTAGGATGTGTTGGCCAGCTGAGATGACAGAGGAATGAGATGCTGTGCTGCAGAAGGTATTTGTGTGCTCTGGCCTATCTGATCTAAGTTGCTATTTTCCTTGGAGAATTCGTGATGAAGCCTGGCAGTACATCACAGCATTTATCATCAGTGTTTTGTTATAATTCATAGAAATTCTCACAAAGTAGAGTTTAGTGTTGACATTTTATGCTGTGATTTCTTCGGGGATTTCTACAAGACAAATGCAGATTCCTGAACGATTCTTTTAAGTGCTCAGAGGAAAGTCAAAGCACTCCCATTCTTTGAGACTAACCCAGTACTTGCCCTCCCTGCCCCTGAAAGGCGTCTGGAATTACCCAATGAACCAGCCTTGAGAGAAATCACTACATTTGCAATAGAAAATTTAAGCAAGTACTTCTTGGTGAAAGGGCTCTGTGAGCAGGTGATGAAACGTTACGGTGAGGCCTCGTTCCAGACTGGCTCCAGCTCTTCCTGGGTCACCCAGCAGGACAAATGGGATCAATACTGGCTGTGGGCAGGAACCACTCAGTGCTGGACTGGTGCTGGGTGGGCAGGTGACACCTCTGTCAGCACCAAGATTGCTGATCTAATACCAGTTTGTCTGTATTCAGACTGGTGTCTTGTGGCTAATGTAATTTTGGTCTGGCACTGAAGTTCTGAAGTCTCTCCCTGTGTCACTGCTCCATAGTGGGAAACCTTAACCAGGACCTGGGGTCTGCACCCCGGACACGGCTGGAGGCACAGCCCAGCTGGAAAATGTGCACCAGCTGTTCCTTTATACAGCAGCACCTCTGACACAGCTCCTGCTGCTTCTGCCTGCATGACCCAGCCCCTGCCACGCCCAAAATGGGAGATTACAGGACATTCTCTGGGTCCCCATTCACGGGGTGGGATTTCATGGAGATTGTTTAGGAAGCTGCAAGATTGGCATTCATGTGACAGAGGTACAATAATGTTAATTTGAGTTGCACAGAAAGTTCAATTTAGAAACTAGTCACTGTGAGAACACTATTCCTCTATTAATTGCAGGGGAACTCAAAAAACAAATTAAAAGTAATGTTTTCCAGTACTTCTTTCTTCAGATTAATTTCATGCCAATTATTGCATTACTTTTAGCTGATAAATATTCAGAGACTAAAAGAAAGCAACAAGATGGATTAATTCTCCCACAGTACAAAACAAAATTTTAAAATATTTTATATAACATAATTATATGCCGTTTGTTGTTTTCAGAATGAGATCATGAGACATCTTAATTAGTTGCTTTAAGAGGACTGAAGACTTGTTTCAGAGCAAAAAGATTAAAAGAGTCAGATATTTATCTGTAACATTAACGTTGTTGGCTAATAATGGTTCCAAAATCAATCCTACCTGCAGAAATCCGGTGGCACCATGCCATAAACATTTATCCTGTCACAGAGCTCTAATGCGATAGTCATTGTGAACCAGCCCGTGCTAAGCCAAGTGTTGGATATCTTCCTGGAAGCAAAAACATAATTAGGTTTCTAAGCTGGCAAATAATTCTCAATATTTATTTATTTATTCATTCATTCTGATGCAATTTCTCGGTATTTTCTTCATTCTTGTAAAAGGTTTTGCAAACTGGGCAACCAAGACTACTTCGCTCACCCATCTTTTAATGATCTTTCTGGTGCCTCACATCCATGGTGTAATCAGGGCAGAAACTTTCCTCACTGCAATTAATTTTAGGCACAGCAACGTTAATATTTATCTGACCTTTTGACTTGGTTCCTAGGAGCTCCCAGCCCCTCACTGTGACTGCTGGCAGGAAACTCTTTAGTTGGTTGCAGCTCTGACTGTGCCATAGGCAGGCTGGGAAATCTTCATCCTAGGAACCCCCCAGGTGTCATCCCTGCCCAAGGGGAGCCTTCAAATGGCAATGACAGCGCTGGCAGGGAGCCTCTGCGGCAGCACCTCCTGCCTTCACTGCAGCTGGGACGTGGCTTTGAAAGAAGCTCAACTCATCTCAATATTAGTTATGCAAAGTAGGAGATATCGCCCTGTAACTGCTCACAGACGTAAGGGATTTACAGGTTGTGTTTAAATTTTGCTGTATCACAGGTTTTTATCTGCAAAGTGGTAACAGTGATGTTTCCTGTTCCTCTCATGTGTTTGGTTTCTAAGAGCTGGGTTCTGTGATGGTGATTGGATGCCTGGCACTTGCACTGGAATTCCCAGTCCATTTTTTAGGTTCCTGCACTGGCTCTATGCTGTGGGAGAGCTGGCACTCTTGGAATGGGAGGATCAAGAAAATGCCAGCAAAGAAAACATCTTCAAGGTGTCACAAGGGCATGTGCAGGGACTGGCACCCCTCCTAGTCATGGAGGCACAGAAAGCCAGGTGTTTTCTCCAGAGAAAACGAGTTCACTCAGAGGTCTCCTTTCAAATGCTATTAAAGAACAAGACAGGAGTTCTCCTAATCCCTCACCCAGCTAGGAAAGTCCCACAGGAAGAAGTTCAATCTTGTGTTATCGGCAGCCCAGAGTCCTCAGATTCCTGCTGACAGCCTGTCACAGTGACAGGCTCTCCCTTCATCTCCTACTAAAGCTGAGGCACCAAGGGAGCAAGTGCAGGCTCTGGGGAGGCCTGGGCACTCTACCCCAATGTGTTAGCGTGGGACCTACATTAATCCCATTCCCCCTCACCTGTATCTGCCAGATACCTGTGAAACTTTGTCACAGGCCCCCCAGAAAAGCACAGCAGAAAACATGAGGTTCTCTTCAGAGAAGTCACCAGGTCATCCCAAGTCCTGGCCCAAGTTCCAAGGCCGTATTTTACAGTTTGCCCAGTGATAGCAAGATGTGGAACAGTCTTGGAAGCAGGGACCTGAGGCCACAAGAGCCACTGCAAGTGTCAGCAATCACTAACGTCTAATTCAGCCGACAGGAGCCACCACGCAGCTTCCCAAGCTAGTGCTAAACAAGCTGGTTCCAAGTGGGTCACCCACAGGGCAGTAGGAGGAGACTTTTGAGCACTGTCAGATTGAGGAATGCTTTGTACCAAGGTTTCCTGTTTCCTCAGGGAATCAGACTACTGCAAGGAAAAAAAAAGTGGTGCTGTCTGTGCCAGCTGCTGAAAAGACACTTCTAAACATAAGGGAATTCTTTGACTAAATATGCCTGGAGGATGCTGAGGAGCCCAAGGTGGTTTGTACTGTCCTTAGTGGATCACCTGGTAATGTATAATCTCCTGAAACACACATTTTTACTGCTCCTGACACACACACTTTCAAGCTAAGCTAGCATTTGGAGAATGACATGTTATAAGCATCTCATTATTTCCAATTATGGGGCCTTATTTATTTTCTGACTGTGCACTGAAGCTTGGGGGTGGTGGTGCAGTTTGTCACAATGTCGTAGCTAGGTCATAAGCTCAGTTGAAGCCTTCAGGCACAGCAACAATATAAAACAGTAAGTATGAAATTTGGGCTCAAAATTATTAGGAAAGAGAATGGTAGGGAAAAGCCTAAAAAATTGCTTCTCTGCCACCTGAGATTTTCTGAGCTCTGAATCACTAGATAATTCAGGAACATGCCCAGGCTAAGAGTGCTCTGGAGCTTGCATGAGTCCACTGTTTCAGGTGCCCAACACTTACATTCCAAAGCTGAGGGAGCAATTGCAGCCAGACCACGACCAAGGCTTTGCACAGCTCAGGACACCCAGCTAGGCTCTCTGCTGGGTTAGTTTCTGTTCTGCTTACACACACTTAGGCTGTCATTTAGTGTTTTCAATAAACAGGAGAACAACTGAGTATAACTAAACTGGCTTAGAAGCTGAATAATCAAATACAGATTTAAAAATTAATTCAAGTACCTCTTGAGTACTCTGCCCTCTTTAAATACGATGTCTGTAGGACAGCAACACAGAAACAGGGTTACAGTGTCTCACATTTCATAAAAGATCTGAGAAAGAGTCCAACAAAAGAATGCTGTTTTTATACCTAATCAGCAGTAATGAGAGAATATGAAGAACTGTCATGTGCTTATTAGGGGAAATTATCAGATATTCTTTTATATGATGAACTAACACACTGTGCTGATAATTCTGTAGTGCACACTAAATTACAATTAAAGGCCTTTCTGCTCCACCAAAATCTCATTTATAATCTCTATGGAAATACTCTTCCTGCAGTTATTTCATTTATGCTGCTTTTATCTAATTACTATAATATTGGTTCTGAATCGTATTTTCTTAATGTACCCTTATTCAATTATAAAGTTATTTTCAAGTACAGTTACTTTATAATGCCAAGTATATTGCTCTGCAGCCTTTGTCTTTCACCATGCTATTTAACTGGCAGTGTTTTCTGAAGGTTTTTCTTAATTTCAAAATAGTTTTTTCCAAAAAGCACAATACATCCAATTACCTTTTTTCTCATCATTTTCAAGATGGAAATGAACAGTCTGATTCTTGCAAGCTTGCAATCATGCTTCTCTCCCCCTCCTTTGTTTTTTGTAGGCTCTATTGTCAAGAGGTCAGCAGAAACCTCCTGGGGAACAGAAGCATTCTGGGCCATACAATGTTCTGCTCCTGCCCCCACAGGTACCTGAATTTTCTCCCTTACAAAATCTTTCCTAGCCATGTTTCTTTTAATCTTCCCTTTCTTCTGTGCAGCTTACTCATTTATTTTCATCTCCCATTTTAATCTTCTTAGCCCTTCAAGTATGCTGTCTGTGCCCTCTAAAATCAACAGGGCCTGTTCCTCAGGCTGAATTTTGCTGGTCTGAGTGCCCTTGATTCACACTGGGAGTTCAGGGTGCCCATGACTGAGTTCACTATAAACGTGTTACAATGTTATTAATGGCTCAAATGCCTTGAGAATATTTCAGGAGCTGAGCCTGGTGCCTGTGCAGAAAAAGAAATGCTTTCTTTACACACTCACTACAGGCCTCTGGCTCTGGATGGGTGATGCGGAACCAGAAAGAGCAGCTTGCCTGAAGTTGCACAGCACGTGTCAGAAAAAGAACAGGACTCTGGCAATGTCAGGGAAGGAATGGGACCCTGGCTCCCTGTGGCAGAACTCAAGTTCTGAGAGTGAAGCAGGGAGGGAAACTGTTCCTTAGAACCGGGGACAGCACCTGATCCTACCCTGGGTCACCAAAAGCATAATCCAGGAAAGGAGGTGGCAGTGTGCATTCCTTGTGTCCAGGGCCTCCCCCTGGGGCTCGTGGTGGCCACGTTACAGGGCAATTACAGATTTGTTGACTTTCATGCCTTTGTAAATACTGAGCACACAGATACCCTCTGCACGTTTCTTGAAGGGTTCAAATGCTTAATTCACCTTCTCACTTTGCTTTACTCTGCAAAAGACGAACACATCACAACTGGCAAAGTATCTCCCCTTGTTATGCGTCCTTCTTGTTTTGGCAGAGACCCAAATACACCAATTGGAAGATGAAGAGAAGAACCTTTAATGTTACAGAACTGACCAAGTTACTCTGTGCTCTGGTTTGAGCCTGAGTCAGCCATGAACTCATATCCTAAGTGAACAGAGCTCTGCAAGCAAACCATGTGAGGTGTGACAAAGGCAGCAAATGCCAAGCAAAGGTTGCCTTCAGCTAAGAGGATACAAGTTTCCTCTAACATTGGTTCTGCCTTTCTCATGTAGCCCAGAAAATGAAATCTGTGCTCGAGTCCACAAGAGGATCAATCCCTTCAAGCTCTGGTGTGTGTGTTTTGTATTTGTAAGGTAGCACATCTGACTGTGAGTTACTGCACAATAAACCTACCTCTTCATTTCTATCTAAGTGGGGACCCTCTGTCATTTTTACAGCAGCATATTTAATAAGTAAAAAAATAGAACTTCATTAAAAATAAATTTCTTTTGTGCTGGGAAGTCTTTGGTTTGAATGCCCATTTTCAAACATTATATGTGAAAATACTCAAGTGCTGCAGTGGGTCACTTACTACAAATTTGATTTGAAGATCAGCCTACAAGTCTCATAAACAGTCTCATAAAGATGTAACTATCATAATAACTTTCCATTTTCCAGTTGCAAATGTAAGATGAACTGTTCTGAAGCACCTAATATATGACTAATGTTTATTTGTTTTATAAGAAGTTTTACAGCTGCAATGTTCCAAGAATGCTTAAATTCAATAAACAGCTATTATAATTCACTGAATGGTGGCATTTGCTCTATAAGAAAACATAACCTATCCATTCTAATTTTTCATAATCAGTGAAAAAAACTTTAAGGTATATTACCCCAAAGTGAGATTTAAACAGCTCCTGCCTCCTCAGCTCTATAAACTGTACATGCAGACTCTGGTATTCTAGGGTGATGAGGCAATACTCCACACAAATCATTTTGATGCGTATTTTTTACTTATGTTACCAGTGATGTTATTTGGCATGTCATGCCACATTACAACCCATGAGGCAGAGGATTTAATGGGCAGGATTGCCCCTCTGAGCAGATCTGAAATTGGTATATATAAACTGCATTATTTTATTACTCTGTGACATCCCCTAGGTGTATCTGTATAAGTTCTCACCTGTCTTTTCCAGTCTCCCGTTTAAAAAGGTCATCAAATTGAAGCATCTTGTGGCGAGAAATCATGTACACCTTTAACTGAGGCAGGATCTGGTTCATCAGCTGCAGGTTGTTGTACACCAGGCCTTTGCCGTCTCTCCTCATGTAGCTGCTGGGGCCCCAGAAGATGAACACGGCACCGTGGCTCATGTTGAGGAGTTCGTTGCGGTTCCGTAAGATCCTCTGGATGCTGGAGTGCGCGATGACGCGCAGGCTGGTTTTGTTGCCCACGTCTCTCCCGTAGCCCCGCGTGGGCGCGTCGTTCATGCGGATCACGCACTCGCTCTCGTCGATCCTGTGGCCCTGCCTGCTCCCCAGGAGGTGTCCCGAGCTGGTGACCAGCGCGCAGCTCCTGCAGTGCATCCTCAGCGGCTGCAAAGACACACACACCTCAAGTTAGCTCCAGGCATCTCCCCTTTCCCTGCACAGCTGTGTTTTACCTCTTCATGGCACATTTCACAGCAAAAACCTCTCAGCAGTGCACACAAATCCCTCTGAGGAGTCTTCCCAAACACCTGGGGACCATTACCTGTACGTTTGTAGATGTGCAGCCCTTAGAGCTCCTCTGTGGAGCTGTGCCCATTGTGTAAATCCTCCTTTCCACTGCTGCTCCATAAACAGAAATCACAACAGCTTCTCTACTCTTCCCACCTGCTTACTTTGATTGTACTTCTTCCACTTGCTATAACAGCTATAATTAGGGGGTTTTCTATTCTTCTGCTTCATTTTTTCAGGAAATGATAAATATCAAGTCCTCATAAGTTCATGTGTGAATAGCTTTTCAACCCTGGGGTCTGGACATTTTGCTAAGGGAAGGGATTAATACCTGGCCCAATCCTTCCATGCTATTTGTGAATTGTGCCACAACCGCTGCAGTGCTCTTGTACCTCCTTTATGGTTCAACAGCCAGAGCTGGTCAGTGATGTCTGTGTGTATTTTACATGGCAGTGAGTTAGTGCACTGAACCTTTGCTACCTTGTCAGGTCATGTTTGAAAGTTACACAGTAAAATGGAATGGGAGGTGCCTGTTCAGTGAGTGCTGACCTAATGGAAGCAGAAGAGTAAAACAAGCTTCCATGAAAATGAAAATGCATGATAAATCGTGTTACTGAAATATGCCACCACCACAGGTATCAGTTATAGAGGCGTATGTCTCTACTGCTTAGCATGAGAACTAAGAGGAGTAAGGGTTAACAGTATTCCTAAAGTGCTACTTTCTAACAAGAATACAATAAACTGTGAGGTAAATAAAGCCTGCTTGAGGGTGTGCCTTGGCAGCCCTTCAGGAAATAGTATTCTTGCACTTGGTTTGCATCTTAGTGTCTTTGAAAAACAACAAACAGCAACAAGGCAAACAAACCACAATGCCCTTCCACTCCCCACAAAATACCCCAAAGCAGCCCAACAGAAAAACCCATCAGAAAAACCCCTGGCGCAGAGACTGAACTGCAGTTGCTTGATCATTCTGATCTACACGTATACAGGAATCCAATGACTAAATCAGTCTGCAGTGAGGCACAGCTTAGAACTCTGAAGCTGAAAAGGATACATGATGTAGGTTTGACACAATCTCAGGCCTCTCTTTGAAAACGCTTTGGCCCTGAGTACTTGATAGCAGTGTTTTACTGCAGTAACTTGGGTTTAATTTTGAAGGTACTAAGTGGTTACAATTACAGTCTGAGATTCTTTCTTCTGTGAGACTAGCTCATGAATGCTTAATACTTTTTAATTAAAGAAAAAATAAGAAAAGTATACAACCTGCAGAGTGATTCAACCAGTAAGCCTTGTATCTCCATCTCCCCCAATAAACAGTCCCTTTCACATCTGTGGACTATAATCCAGATCTAATGGTATGGGTGAAAATGTTCAAGCTTTTGTGAGCCAAAGTTCCTAATGCAGTATTTACATGCATTTTCCTTTAAGCTTTCATCTGCCATTTTGATGAATTACCTATGAAAGGCTCTAAGGTGAACTAGCTGCTCCACCACCATGCTTGGGAAAGCAAGACAAGGTGCTAATGAGGTTACAGGAAATGCAGTCAGCACCAATGTTAACTCACATAGGTTTGAATATCCACACAGCAAGGCATTTTCACCTAAACTATCTCTGCTGCTGTCTGGCCTACTGAGCTACAACTTCCTTGTTTCTTTTAAAAAAGCCTGCCACAGAATCCATCAATTGTTAGGAAACAAGTGTGGCCATCAGCAGAGCTGTGGAAAATTGGGGGAGGGGTCCGAGGCTACATAATGAACATTAACACCCTCCAGAACATCTGTCCCAGACCTTGTTTGAAACATGTTCCTTCTGGGAAAAAAGTCTTCAGACTGAAACAGTCAGGTATTGCCTAGCCACTTCCTGAATGATGCATGGGGGCTGAGCCCTTGTAGCTGCTCTAGGCAAGTAATTTTCAGTCGCCTCACTCAGATTCTTGCAGCTGAAGTCTACAAAACTCGCACCTAAAAATTGTCAGAGGAATTCACAGTGAACAGCCACAACATTCTCACTCCAGCTGTTTATAATGCTTTGACAACAGTGAAAGCAAGGGGGAAAAAAGCCATCGGCTGTAATACCATCTCATTGGGAGGCAGCCGTGGCACCAGAAATGTCGTCTGCTTAAGCAATAATAATGGAGGCACAAGGCAGTTCTTTGGGATTGATGACCAGCTGGAAGAAGTTGATGGCCTGAGAATAACCAGGGGCCATTAAGCCAGAAGAACATTAACCCACAGAAAACGCTGTTACGGTAATTATTACAGTGATATTTTGGAAAAGAGAGGCAAAGTGAAAAAAAGCAAACCCCATGAAATATGAGTTATATTTCAGGAGCCTTGCTTCAAAAGGGATGGAGTGAGAGGTAGGTGAGTTTTATAGCATCTTTGTTAATTACTTTGAAGTGTAACATATCATGCATGTAAAAGCTGCTGACATTGAATCGTAGCCATTGTTAATAAGCAGCCACAGCTCTTGTGTACCTGAACTCCCTGGACAGCACCTCTGTGACAGGGAGAGCACATGGCTACTGTTACAGCACTTGGACAGCACATGAGCCAGGTACTGTCCAAAAAAATCACCCAAATCACCACTCAGTTCCAGTCAACTCAAGACACGCAGGGAGAGAGGGAGAACAGAGGTTACACAACAAGCTCACAGTGCAGAGCCCCAGCAGATGGCAAATCAGCTGGTGCTTTTCAAGGATAGAGGGGCTGTCCAAGGGAATGAAGGCAGCAGGGGAATTGTGTCATGGGGAAACCCCGTAACAGCACCTTGGTGCCCACAACGAGTCAGGGCAGCTTTGCACAGCTACAGGTATTCCCACAGGCCAAACTGACCCCTGGCAACTCCCGCTTCCAGAAATCAGCCCAGAAGTGCTGCTGGATTACAAATGCCTGATTTGGTTAATGAAACAAAAAATGATGCCACAGTTGTTTCTGTATTTTCCAATTTGAGGCAATTTGCTTTGTTATTGACTTTAAAATCTATGTTGTCCAATGATCGAAAAATATTATTTTCAGACACTTTAGTGCTCAAGTGCTCAAGAAGAATAAATTGAAAAACGGTGTTCCTGATACAAAATATGTTATTCTCAGATATAATTATTTTATTCGTGATGAAATCTTTTTTTTTTCTTATAGAAGTCTTTTGATTTTAAAGCCAAGATTAAGAAGACAGCTCTCTCCAGTAAAATCACAAACACTGTAAACCACACTTTTTCTTCTACTGAATACTTAATGACCTACTTTCAAGACCCCTGGGTTCAGTTCACTCCATTATCAGTAGTGCAAAAAAAATCTGTTCTATAAATAAAAGCCAGAGTATTTTATCTTGGCAATGGTGACCTGGCCACAACAACAACAACACAACAACACCAAATCAAACCAAACAAGCAAACCCACCCCCGCAAAAAACCCCAAACCGAAACAACAACAAAAAAAGACCTGGAGTGAGAACCCTGTAAGAGCCAGGCTTATTGGTTCAGGAGAAAGTGGCCTTATTCCAGAGCAGCCTTGCTTTCTCTTTTTGTTCCAAAGCAGGTGATTTCTTTAGAAGGAGTTTCATTGTCTCCCCCACCCGGTGCCTGTTGTGCCTGGCCTAAGCACAACAGCTTGTGACACTTACTGTATGTCACCTCAGTATTTGCTTTTTATGTAACTTGCCTTTTGCACAGAACTTAATCAACATTTCCTATAGGATGCTAATGAACCCTGAGTTCACACCATGTTCAATGCAATTTATTACTTGTGGCTTGCTCTTGATTGCTGCGTCATCAGCCATCAGCAAAAACACTAAATAATTAAGGCTTTGCCAGTGATACAATATTTTGTCCTGGCAGCTTCAATTTTATTTTTACTTTCTTGTAGCTTTGAGCAGCTCGGAGGTTTCTCACAAGCTGCTGGCTTGGAACCACTGCTCCACCAGGCTCGCTGCTCCTTCCCATGCTCTACTGCCAGAGGCTTGGAGGATAATCCCCCTGTCACAACTATATCCCAGGCTCTGCAGGAGCTCCAGCTGAATACTCCAGCTCTGCTGAGGCCCTGTCATTCAGCACTGCCCCAAGTGTAAAGCTTCTCCTGCCATTATGTCCATCCCTTCTGACAAGCTACATGTATTGTTTTTATCAGTGTGCCTCCTTCCTCAATATTTTCCCTAAAAGACTGAAAACTCAAAGACCAGATCTGCTTTTCTTTGAGAGATTCCCAACAATCACCTCAAAGTAGAATAGAAACCCTGAGGCTTCACGTTTGCCAAGTAACTTGTGTTCTGTAAGCCAGTGCAGCAAGCTGTGGGGCTCACGCTGTCTCATTAGTGAAGCACGGCTGTACACTTCACGAGGGATTTCCACAATGCAAGGACTCCAGGAGACATGATCCTGGGAAAATAATGCAGGATCCCTCATCATTTTTGGTTTGTAATGTATTGATGGAACAGTGCTTTCATAATACTATGAAAGGAATAAAAAATTAAAACACCAAAACCAAAAACAAAACAAAAAACCCCCAAACACATACAAGCTGAAAGAGTTTGCTATTTTTCAAGCCCCATCTATGAAATGATGGTATCAAGCCAGTGTTCTCTGAACAGCAGAACTCATTCAGATGCATATTGGAATATTGTAGGTAACACTTATATGTATAAAAAGCTGGAGCAAAAAAACCAAGCTGAAACACCTAAAGTATGAGAAAAGTTTTCAACTTCAGCTTGCTGAGGTAAATGCCCTTTTAAAGTATCTGTAAGTTTTGATTTTGTGGAGCCAAGTTCAGATCTAAAAGATTATTTTTCTTTGACCATGACATTTTCACATGTGTACTCATACAGAGAGTGTTGTTTAATTTCCATGCTCTGCATGCCAGCTCAGACTTCCCCCTCAAGTTTCATAAATTTTGATTCTTTAGCCCTTATGCTAGATAAGAGCACCTTTGGCAGATACAGAGTGGTGTCAAAGAGGGAAAACAAAATCCTCTGAGCAAATACATTTATAATTATTGTTGAAGTACACTTTTGGAACATTACAGAATTTACCAGGAAAACAAACTGCATTATCCACTGAACTAAAAGCACTGACTGCTTTCAAAACTATCCCAGTGACTGATAACGCACAAGTAAACACAAAGGGTTAGGAGATACCACTTGCCCAACATTGTTAATCCTTATGCAAATCCAAATAACAAGCATTTGCAGCAAAACTTTGCAATTCAAAAAAGGTCTGGCAAGTCTGCTCATTTTGTCTGCTATTATCATAAAGATAAATGCATGTCTGTTTAAAAAGATAAAAGATAAACGAATTTCTTATTACTTCTCTTTGTTTCTTGGGCTGTGGAGCTTGAATATGCAAATATTGTGGAAACATTAGCATTGTCATTTCTCATTGATTCCTCTGAGTTAGTTATATCACTGGATTCTGCCCTCAGATATTGGATAAGACAGTGAAATAGCCAAACTCCAGCACATGCATTCCTCACACTAGTGATCACAGCACCTGACGTTTTATTCTGCCAAGGAATCAAATTTTTTTTTTTTGCCACAATACCCTACTGAGGGGCATCTGCAAAACCTGTAGGAAAAATATACTAATCCTATTTTCTAAAGGTCCTTAGACAGATCTAATTAAATTTCAGAACATGAGGCTATATTATGAAGAGGAAAAAACCCAACAAATGCACTCCACAAAGCTTTCACTGGAGCAATTTTCTTCGAAAAGTACCGTTAAGCACATTAGTCAATGAAGAGTCTTCTGCTTGTGTGAAGTGTTTTCCAGCACATTAACTCCTTTTCAGGGGACTGCCTGCTAGTCAAAGCTTCCATTAGATTAATTAAAATATGGCTTCTCTCACTGGAAAGAAAAGGCATGAGTTTGGTTACAGGACATTGACCAGCTATAGAAACTGAGCCCTTTCTAGTTACATGAAACACACGAGCAGAGGCAGCAGCACAGGAGATGAACAGCAGGGTAACTTTTGCTATATGGGGCACATTTCTCTTCTTATTTTAGAAGCATGATTACCAGGTGCTGATGTTTTCCCCTAAGCCACCTGAAGTGAATATAAGGTGCAACCTTGCAAATTGTCAGCACATATAAAGCTAAGATTTAGAGAGTAGTTTCCATCCTGAAACCTATAAATGTGTCCCATGAGGAAGATTAGTATCAATCATAGGCTTATTGGAGAGGGAGATAGGATACAATGATAACCCGAAGCTATCAACTAGAGTAATGGTCTCAGAAGAAAAAGCAATCAGAGAAAGAAAAGAATATCCTCAATGAAAGGCAGAACTGGAAAATCAGGCAAGAATGTATCATGTTGATGAACATGAACTGTTATACAAGAGAGAGTGTCATATGAACAATATACAGGCTCTAAAGAAATGGTTATTGCCCAATGTTTATCTTAAAAGGAGTGCAAATAGACATCCATATTATATCAAACTGCTTTGCTTTTGTTCTGCAGCTGAAGAACTTGCACTAAAATGAAATAAAGCCACAGGCATGGTGTCTTAACTATGCAAATTGTTATCACTGAAGTGTCAGAAAACCAGAAATTATAACCATCTCCAGGAAAGGTATTGGACAGTTTGGATTTTTGCTTCAGAATGTTTTCACATCAACTTCTCCCCTTTGCTTTGGTATGTTTTGGCAGTTCTTTCCAGCTAAATACTTCCTCGTAAGTATGCCCTCATATGCTCTCTCTGCACCTGTCATGGCTGTGCAGGATATTTTTTGAGCTTCAAGCTTCACAGGGTCCCTTTTTTATCTAACCCAACTTTAAAGCCAAGCATCACTGATCCTTAAAGTTTGTGCCTAAGTTTTCAAATTCAAGCACTTTTTCTTTCTGTGGCACAATCTGGCTCATCCAGATACATCTAAACTCTCACTACAACTATTATTTCTACAAGACAATAATGTGATGGGCATTGTAAGGACAAAGCCAGGCCTTCCAATGGTATCCAGTTTTAACAGAACACACAGCATGCAGAGCCCCTAGAATAGGCCAGATAAAATATAAGACCAAATCTCTAATTAGAAAAGTTACTGACCCCACGGAAAATTTTTCTAAAATATATTTTGTCTTGTATTTCTCTACCTGGCTGAAGTAGAGTGAAATAAAAAATAATGCTGCTAATTCCTTTGAAAGGTCTTTGTTCAAAAGTTTTGCTCAAACGTCTTTCCTTCAAAATCTGTCAAAAATGTTCAGCCTCGTGGTCTTTTGATTCTCCTGTGGTAGCTCCATGTAATCTTCATGGGCTTGTTTTATGAAAACCAGGCTGTTCTATATCCTCTTATTTCTGTCCCTCTGACTTAACAACGCACCAGAAACTAAAGAACAAAATTAAAGAAAGCCAATTTAAACCCTTTTTTGTTTCCTGCTGAAGATACTGTCTGAATTTAAAATGTTTTTCTGAGGATGTATCAGATTCAATAATACACAAAGTTGTACCACCTCCACAGCAGGATCCCAAGGCAGTCTCCATTATCAGTGGCATATTGACACCAAAGACAGATGCTGGAAACAGGTACTGGAAGCTGAAGTGGCCAAAACATCCATTCAACTTAGGAGTGACAGGTCACAGAAACACACTGCAAATTTCTCCCATGCACATGGGTAGAAAAGAAAGAAAGCGTTTTGTGCTAAAGTATTTGTATGTTCAGATGCAAACAAAACATCTTGAAGGCATTCATATAAACATCTGTTTATCTGCAATTACATATCACTGCAATTTTAACTGATTTTGGACTACAGCTACATTTGAAAAATACGTATTTTAATTCAGGGGTCAGCTCTTTCAGTTTTGGGGGTTTTGTTAAAAGGTCTCAAGCATTCAAAATATGTTTCTCCAATTGTTCACGATTACCACAGTCCTGATCAGGAGACAAAAATAAACACATTTATCCAATCAGGATGTTTGTATTGAATCTATTTGTCTGCATGCAGGTTAATATGAAATTAAACACTTTGTAGATGGAAACATTTAGCACTGAAATGAACCTGCCAGTGAGGGTTAATTAAACAATCAAGTACAAGAGCTGGCACTCTGTCTGCCAATGTGGCATTGCTTCTCCAAAGATGTGTGCTGCAGTTTCCAGCAGAATGTCAAAGCTTTCTGTGTGGGCGAAAAGGATGAGGCTAACTGGAATCTCTGCAGGAACCACTGAAGAAGGCTGGCTGGAGAAAAAGGAAGGTCCCTCTCAGAGGAAGGTACCCTGAGCTGCAGGGCAAATGAGAAGAGGGAGCCCACAAAAAACGGAGTCAGGGAAGAGCTGATAGCAAGCCAAGCTAATTACAGGGCAAGAGCAGGGGCTGACCTTGCTAGAAGTAAAGTCTGTTTCCAGATCTGTGTCCTTCACAGGTGTTCAGGGCAGTGGCTTGTGGCTGTGGCACACAAATGCTTTTATTTGTGCTATACCATCAATTATTTTGAGTGAAGTATGATTCCCAAGCACTTAGTAAACACTCTTCAGTAAAATTCCTTGCTTAAAGATGTAACTGATCTAAAACAGGTGAAATGATATAACTTAAAATCACAACTACCTAGTGCATTTGGTCAAGGAATCTGAGGTGTACGAAGGTGTGCCAGAGAAAATGCAAGAGGTAGGTTTAAAACAGATACTTCAGAAATCAAGAAAAAAGGAATCACCTCTTAGTGAGCAGCAGCAGAAACAAAACCTTCCTACAAAGAGGTGAAATGTGGAGTCACAGTCACAGGGGAATTCTGAGTGCTTTATACATTTTATCTGCTTTTTATTTTACATTCTTAGTCCTAAATTGTACTCCTTGGATGTGACATGTGTGTCATTTAAGTGCATTTTACCTGGCTGTGGCATTGAACAATTCCTGCTCTTTTTCCTGGGTTGGGGGTGGAGTGTATTTCACTGGATCACTCCGTGGATCCATTTCGCAACCAGAACAGGAGGCAAAGAGAAGGCAAAAGAAGGAAGGAAAAAAAAGATAGGTGGATGCACAGCACTGCTGTCTTTAGTGATACTGAATGTACATAAAATTCAGCCCAAACTGCTAGGATAAGATGGGTGACAGTGGTGGTGGTGATGGAAGAATGAAAAGGAGAACATGGCAGCACAACCAAGAAGTTCTACATTGCACTTTTTCCAAGTACATCTCAATCTTCATTGTTTAAAGATCACCATTACTGAATGCCTTGAAATCTAACTGATAACCTGTCAGCAGGAAGTTTTAAATTCTGTAACTAATGTTTGCTTTTCAGGGCTCTGTACCACACCTGGCTGCAGCCCAGGAATCTTCTTCCATGTGAATGAACTTCCTTCAGTTTCTTCAGAGCAACAGGCATTTTCTAAAGCATTTATTCTGCACTGGACATGCAAGTTCATCTTTCCAGTTTCACTGCCTCAAACAATGCTCACCTACCTGAACAGCACATTCCGACCCCTCAGAACCCACTGGAGGCACCTGCAGCCCCAGCTCTGCCACTGATCTCACTGGGCCAGTACACAGTGACCAACAGGGCTGGCACACAGTGACCAACAGGGCCGGCACACAGTGACCAACAGGGCCAGCACATGGTGACCAACAGGGCCGGCACACACTGACCAACAGGGCTGGCACACAGTGACCGACAGGGCTGGCACACAGTGACCAACAGGGCTGGCACACGGTGACCGACAGGGCCGGCACACAGTGACCAACAGGGCTGGCACACGGTGACCGACAGGGCCGGCACACAGTGACCAACAGGGCTGGCACACGGTGACCGACAGGGCCGGCACACGGTGATCAACAGGGCTGGCACACAATGACCAACAGGGCCGGCACACAGTGACCAACAGGGCTGGCACACAGTGACCAACAGGGCCGGCACACAGTGACCAACAGGGCTGGCACACAGTGACCAACAGGGCTGGCACACGGTGACCGACAGGGCCGGCACACAGTGACCAACAGGGCTGGCACACAGTGACCAACAGGGCCGGCACACAGTGACCAACAGGGCTGGCACACAGTGACCAACAGGGCTGGCACACGGTGACCGACAGGGCCGGCACACGGTGATCAACAGGGCTGGCACACAGTGACCAACAGGGCTGGCACACGGTGACCAACAGGGCTGGCACACAATGACCGACAGGGCTGGCACACAATGACCGACAGGGCTGGCACACAATGACCGACAGGGCTGGCACACAGTGACAAACACATCTGCACAGGACAGGGCACACCAGGGACAATCTGCCAGGAGATGGCACGAGAGCATAATCCAGGCTCAGTCACAGGCACCGGGAGTCCAGGAGAGTCCAAAGCGCTCACAGGGGACAGGAACTGAGGACAGCTGGCAACCTGACACCCTAACAAAAACCGGGGTGGACAAAGTGGGAATTTCACCTTGGGCAGGGCAGTGCCTGCACTGTCAGCCCTGCATGTTTCCCAGATTTGCACACCGAGGAGATGAACAGGCATCCCCCAGGAGAAATCCCAGCCCCTGTCAGCACAGCACAGCCGGGAGGAGCCTCTGTCCTGGAAACCCACATTTGAGGAAACGCAGCCAAACTCCACTGATGTGTCAGCACTTAATTACAGCTGGAGTGTGGTTCAAATCTTTCCCTTTCTGTCGTGTGTTCTGCTTCCAGAAACACACACTCAGAAAAAAAAAAGCAACAGTGAAGGATTTCTACCCTCAAAAACAACAATCATGCTGCAGCCCTCCTATTATAATTAAACAGAAATTAATTACATTTTAGGGAAGGGGACAGGTTCCAAAGGCTTAGCTGGTTTCCTTTTTAATTACTGTGTAATATTGTGAACACAGCAAAAATCTTCTTTTTAACATGCTAAATGTGCTGGGGGTTATGTTTGCTTTAGCAGACTGCAAAGGATGCTACATTTGCATTTAATTAAAAAATAAGTTATTAAAACAGTTTATTTTGGTTCAATGTATATCTATTTAGCATGAAGATGGTTTCAGATCTGAAATAAGATTTATTTTTTTCAATTAGTATTGAGCAACAGACACCTGGGACAGCAAATAAAAACAATGTATTTTCAAAAGAAAAGCTTGTTAACTCAAAAACATTAGACCCTGTCACAACTAGATTATTTTTGAACATTCACCTTTTCCAAAGGAATCAATCTCTACCCCAAAAGCTAAACAGTATGTTACCTTTTTGACAGGAACAAAATACCCCAAGCCCAGAAACTGGAACACACACAGAATCCCCACACCGCGTGTGAGCTCCCTCCAGCCCGGGGTGATCCTGGGGGAGATGACACCGTCCCTTCCAGCTGGGGAAATGCAGGCTGGCTCTGCCAGGCCTGCCAGAGCACTTGGGAGAAAGAAATCCTAATTTTCAGCTCCTGAGCAGCCTTACACAGGAATCAGGCATAGATTTTGGCACATGCAGAAAAACAAATGTAGGCATCCAGTTCACTTGAAATTCAAACGAAGAAACAGCAAAGCTCATTTATGTGCTTTCAGGGTTAGTCAGCAGCTAGCAAAGATTTTTTTAAACTGAAACTTCACATTCAGGTTTAGGAGAAGAGCTGTAAGTGGGTTAAGTCCTGCTTTACACACCAAAGCTCTTCAAGGGATCTATCTCTGGGTTTCTGTGTTAAATAAAAGTCTTAGGGAACCTCTTCTTCATAGCCACATATCTGATTCATCAGTCCTTGGAAAGCTGCAATAAATCTGTCATGGAACCCTACTAATTACTAGTAAATCACCAAAGTTGGAAGTGTCAGAAGCACATCCAAAAAGAGTTAAAGTGAAAAGCCAAATATTCAAAGAGCTCTGGGGTGAAATTGTGTCACTTTACAGATGAACCTGTAATCTATGTGAAAATAAATGATGTATAATGATTACAAAATTTGAAATCAAATCTCCACATGGGGACAATTCAATAAGGTTAGGTGATTATAGGACTATGCAGCAGCATCAATTATGGAGCCAGAAATAGTCTCACATCCCTCAGAGGCTACAAAAACTCTGCATTGCTTTATTCACCAGCATCAGAGGGCATTCACTTTCATCCAGTAATCTGGGGGGGGGTCTCATCTGGAGGGAAAAAAAATAAATAATGGAAGGCATGAGCCCAAGAAATGACTGGCAATGATCCTGACTTATCATCCAAGCTACCATTTGCTCTGCCAGTTGATGGGAAATGAAGTGTGATCAATTCTAGTCCACTGTACATCGTTACCACTGACTGACCTGCCAACTCTTTGATTGAATAATTAGCTAAGATATCAATATCTGCCATTTTGCACAATGCTCACAAGACAAAACGCTAAAGTTTTCAGAAAATGGACAATCACTACATTATCTGTAACTTTACATTTTCTTTCACATGTATGACTAAGCCCTGATATTGCCAATATATGGAATAAATACGTAACAGTACATAAGAAGAATTAGAATCCAGGAACATGAAATCTAGAGGTCAGTGCAACCCCTGAAGTAATACAACATACATTTTTAATCTTACAGATGAATAATAAGCCATATCAAAAAGGATTAGATCTGTGTTCCTCATTTACAATAATTCACTGTAAGTAGAAACCCATTTTCCATTCCCACTACCAAGGAAAGCAGCGTTAACTCAGGTGCTGGCTGGTGACTGACAGCAACGCTGACATTTTAATAGCAGCTACTGTTTAAGAGCACTATCCCCATCTTGTGCTTCTTAAATAAAGATTTAATCTACTTTTGATGCAGCAGAGCTTTGCAGACCTGGCAATCTGCTGTTAGGGCACAGGGAAAGGTGGGGGTTTCTTTACTCCCATCACCCAGTCCCACCCCGGGTGTGTACCAAGCTGTTCCAAAGCCATAAATTAGGCTCAGAGAGGCACTGCCTGACATTCTACTTTACACTACAGCCCCAAGCCTGGAGTGCTAGCAAACAGGGACACTGCACTTACTGTTCTATTTCAGACATAAATGGTGCTAACTGCAAACACTAATCAGTTATTCAGTGCAAAAATGATACATGGCTTGTAAATTGGACCCTTTATAAGTATTTTGGCATTTCTAATTTTAGTTCACGCACATGGATGTAATTCCCAAGTATCCAGATGTCATAGCCATACCTAAAGACACCACTTCTCCCCAAACCATTCTGTTGTGGCTTTGAGTGTGCTCACTGCTTTTCCCCCTAATTCTCATATCTATTCCCCTCCTATATAGTAATGAAGAGAAAACCAGAAAGGGAAATGTACAAACTGAAATTGCAAATGCATCACCTAAAATGAAGGAAAGGGCTTGTGGCCTACAAGGCAGAAATGGAGAAACCACATAAAAGGGAAAATCACAAAATCACAGAATCAATTAGGTTGGAAAACACCTGTCCTACTCCAGCTCATGGATGACTAATTTCTTTCCATGCTATATTGTAACAAATCCTAGCCTTTGCTACTTAAGAATAGCACAGTCCTAATAAAGACATGTTGCTTAGTGTTCATAAATGGAAGATATTTCTGGTTTACAGGTCGTGGCATCTCAACCCAAAGAAAGCAAATTCACCTCCTGGGCTGGCAGCAGGTTAAGAGCACAATGCCATAACCTGGTGTCAACAAAAGGTTTCCTCTGCACCCTGTCCTAGGTCTTTGTTTTTCAATTGGCAGAAAATCTCACGGCAGCGCCATCCTGGTGCTGGCAGTGTGTTTGACTGATCACCACCCT
Source organism: Prinia subflava (assembly GCF_021018805.1). Lineage (NCBI taxonomy): Eukaryota > Metazoa > Chordata > Aves > Passeriformes > Cisticolidae > Prinia > Prinia subflava. The sequence continues at coordinate 11,446,330 of NC_086256.1, read as the reverse complement.
GAATTCTTCAACAGAGTCCACCTGTGAAGAACAGGCTATGGAAGCGCTGTGCAGGCAACCCTTACTGTGGAAATGTGAATTACAGGTTGCTATTTGCTGATCAATATAGTCTGAGGCAACCTGGTTCTGTGCATTTCACATGTTGAAACAGCTCCCTTGTGTGCTCTGAATGGTGCCTTTTAATTCTATTTGAAGACTCAATATCCAACATTATCTCACCATATTTTACAATGTGTTTATCCCTCCTGAATAAAAGACTGGAATGACCAACTCCAAGCCCACAGGCAGACAAAATGTTAACAGACAGTCTTCATCAGAAATAATTGCATTCTTCCTGTGTTACTCATGGCAGCTGGCCAGCCTCTCTTCTTTTCATAAAAAAAAAAAGAAAAAGCAACATCCAAAACCAAAACAAAATCCACCACAAAAAAACTCCCCAAAAACCTCCCAACCAAAAAAAATATTATCAGTTATTTTTTACAGGGCTTAGCTCTGGTGAGTATTAATTAAGCACTTTGAGTATCACAGCAAAAAAAAAGCCTCCTTCCTACTAGCAAGACTAGTAGCAGGTCGAATACAAAATATAAAATATTCTACTCTTTCCAAATTAGCCCAAAGCACAAACTAATATCAGTATTCTCTTTGTTCTTCTCACCCAGAGCAAATTCTACATGAAGTTTGAGAGAGACAGATGCAACTTGAGCAAATTAGCTCCAGGAATCAAACAACTTATCCAAGAAGAGGTAGGATATCTAGACTTTCACATTTGTGGAATTGGCTAGTAGACATCAGTGATGACATCATGATGGACTGACAAGACCTTAATCTCCTCCAAGACTGGAAAATTCTGATCCCACTTGGCAATAAATGTAAATTATTTACAGAGTGAAGATTTGGTAGCTACCATGCAGTCTGCTGCACATGGATGTAGGTAATCCTTTATGCCATAATTGTGCACTATACATGCATGGATAAAGTCAACAGAACTGCAAGCAGAATACCTCTGTCTTGAAAAATATTTCCCATATTAACCGTTCTTCTTAATACCATGCCTTTTCTTATTGGATTGTGTTACTGAATATTGGCAGGGGTTTTTTTCAGCTAAAGCTCACTGAATGAAGGAAAATATGCAGTTGCAGCAGGTCAGGTCCAAGTGGATAAAGGAGCCTGAGGACTGCCTAACATGCCAACATGCCCTACAAAATAACATTTAATATGCAGATTTTCCCAAATAGCAACTTCTATTTAGTAAAATGATAAATGCTGTCTTGCAATATCTGAAAGAACTAAATATTAACTGTGAAAATTAGCCATACAGCATCACAGGAGGTTCCCCCTTTTCCAGCATCAGTTAAATTTTGCTGTCTTCTAGGAAGGAGATTAAATTTCCCCTTTACAACTCTGTTTGCAACTGTCTAATGCATTTTAGCAAGCTTTCAAAGGCAGGCTGGCACCAATGAGTTCTCTTTCCAATTCAGGCCACTTCCTTTGTACCAAGCTTCTCTACTCACTATTTTTTCTGTGTTTTTTTCCTTTCTTTCATGGTTGCTCACTCCCCAGCACATTGTTTTTTCCTAGGCTAAAATCTCTACACCATGCTGTCGTGGTTGGGGTGGGAGGTGAATTTTTCCAGGGGGATGTGGGCAGTCCAATCAGTGATCAGCTTTTCTGCTGGCACCTGGATTGGTCACTCAGAGGTTTGGACACGCCTCTGAGGACACAAAGAGTTAAAAGCAGGAGTCTGAGGGGCTCGGCCCTCTTTTCAGATCCTGGTTCCAGCAGAGAGACGTGTCAGGCCTCCTTCCCCTGCCCGGCCACGAGGCTGGGTGGGGGAGGGGAAACACGTGGTCGGCTCAGGTAAGCCGGAGCCCCCCCGGGGGGGGGAGAAGAGAGGGGACAGGACTGGAACTGAGCTGCCCCGTCCAGGATGGAGGGGTGGAAAACTGTGGAAGTGCCTTCTGTGTGTGCTCACCCCCCCCTCCTCCCCCCAAACTCCGGGAGAAGGTGCTCAGCCACGTGGGGGGTTGCCGAGCCTGGGAATGCCTCCGCCTGCACCCTGCTGAGAAGAAACTGTTAACCCTTGCTTGGCAGAAAGAAACTTTTCTTAGACATTGATTCTCATGACTGGTGGTTTTTCGGAGAGAGGGAAGCGGCCTGGGACCGAGATGATAAAGCATGATTGGAAGGAACTCGATGGAAGAATGAGAGGAGTAGCCTTGGAGCTGGACTTTTCTTGCATAATGTCAGCCATGGACTGAACTTGAGTCTCTTTTGAACATAAACTGCATTTTTGGGTGGATGCAGCTGCCCCTTGCTTTTGCTACAGTGACTGGCACTTGAAGTGAGTAGCGAGCAGAGAAGAGAGGGGGAGGGTGAGGTGGCACCCTCTGCCCTCAGGGCAGACCTGCTCCTGGAAACCCGGCCCCTGGGTGAAAAGGGGGAGAGCTCGGCATGCAGCATCCTTAAAAAGCCCTGTATGTAGTTTTGGCCTATGAGACAGCGGTGAGAGCGCTGGACATAGGAAAAAGAGAGAGTCACCTTAGCAGACTTCTCCGGGCGGTGCTATGGGTGACATGGAAACACATAAGGGGTGGACCCGTGTTTTCTGAGGAACAGTCTGTGGTGCGAGAGAGACTCCTCTCTCCCTTGCTGAATTGAAGATTAGTTTGTTTTTGAGTGGTGATTGTTTGATCTAAAACCCAGGGGTTGGTCTGTGAAGAGTGATGGGTGGGGAGGTAGAAACTGGGAGAAGAAAATGTTCTAAGAAGTTTTTATTTCTGTCTCTGTCTGTGTTTAAGAGTATTTCTGTCCCTGTTCTTATGTAATTAATAAAGTTTTGGTGGGTTTTTTTTGTTTTCAAGGTTTAAGCCTGCTCTGCTCTGTTCCTGATCACATCCCACAGGAGCTGTTAGAGAAAAAACATATATTCATGGGTGCACTAACATCTGGCCAGTGTTAACCCATGACACATGCACAAGCCATTGCAGTGATACAACAATAAATGAAATAAATTTGTGGCAAATTAAGATGGTAAATTAAGAATGTGTTTGAAACATCCTGAAATTAATTTTGAAATATGAAGGAAGCAGATCAAAAACTGACAACATGAATGTGAATTTTAAGATGCAATAGAAATCATCTGGGTTTTCTGTAATGGCTTGGATTTTTTTTTCTGTTTCTTTCATATTTGCTATATGACTTAAATCTAGAAATTACAGCACTTCTGCACCTTAGTAGACAACCTTCCTTGTAGCACCTACATAAGGCTTTTATTGACTCAGGCATCACCAGCTGAGGAGAATTAATTGCTGCATATCATAGTCTTGAATGATTTTTGTAGTATCTTTGATGATTGATGATCTGTTTACTCTTCTTACTGTAGTGCCAATTATACAGTTTTAAAATATATTTCATAATATTGTGTGTTTTTCTTAAATCTCCAGCACATGGAGTGACAGAATTAGAGAAGAACAAGTTTCTCAGAAAGACAGATATGACATTGAGGGAATGTGTGAAGAATGGTCACATATGCCCACTTCAGGCTTCTCTAGTTATCACAACTGAGACACTTCTGTTTAAACTGTATCTACTCTTTATCCAGGAGTTTTTAAGTAGTCCCAACAGTGAAGTGTGCCATATTCTCCTTGTTAGCCCTGTTAGTGTGAGGATTCCTGCCAGGGTTTTGGAGAACAGCACTCTGCCACCAGTTAAGCCCAGCATTTCCTCTGCCTCAGTTTAATACATCCTTCTCCCCAGAATCAGATCTGCAGCAAAACCTGAGAACGTCCTGTATACACAAAGCTTCTGCAGGGTAACATGACTTCTGCATCACAGCAACTCCTCTCTGCTTGCCCACCCTGCTGCTGGCTCCATCTCTGAACCCCAGGACATGCCACGTATGTTTTGGGAAATCTATTCCTGCTCCATCCCTCTCAAACCGATGCACTGGAGCCTCTGTTTGCTTTACTCCTCACACTTGGGCAAAAGATTATTGTGCTGCTTCCCCTTCTGGAGAAATGGCCACTAATGAGTCACCTGGCACATGTCCTGGTAACAACAGCATGGTCATTTGGGCCATTTTTGTCCTCTCTGCTCTTGCCTTCCTCCTCAGGAAAACCCAGCAACTCTTCAACTCATTCTCACAAGCAAAATTACTTCTCCCCTCGGGAGGGAGAATGTATCTGTTTCAGTCTCTTAGTCCAGTTGTTGGCACTCATGTACAACTCAGAGTGACAATGTGAACGGATTTTTTTTTAAAACAAATTTTGAGTGAGATTGCAACTGTCTGATTGAAACACTGGGCAAAATCCTTTATGCAAAATGAGAGACATTACAAGCTGCCTTAAAAATTGATGGAGAATGAATAAACTACTTTCTTAGACCTGGCAGGACTGATTTGCATCACAAAGCCACCACTGCCTTCTAGTCAGGCAAAAAGCCAAGGACTGAACAGGTAGGGATGCAGATGAGTCACTTACTCCTAGGCTTCAGCTGTAGATGTAGCCCAAACTGTTGCTCCCTGCCACTTCCTTACCCCCTCAAAAGAGCCTGTGATCTGTCCCACGGGATGCTTTCAGCTCATGCTAACACAGTGAGGAGAGTGCAGGCCTGAGCCCTGACCTCAGCATGGCAAGCTCCCTGCTTCCCTGCAGCATAGAGGCACAGCCAGGCCGCTGTTCCCCAAGCACTGCTGGACAGTCCCTCCAGGATGAGATCCTGGTGTCTCCAGCTCAAATCCTGAATCATGATGAACCACAATCAAGAGTTGCTGGAACAAAGATATGGCATGTGCAGACACCATGGATTTCATCCACGTAACTTCGTTTTGGTATAAAAAAAAGAGAATCTTCTAAAAAGCTCTTCCCTGGTGAGCAGAAAATAGATAATATTTTAATTTGTCACCAACAAGTCCATTATTACACTGAAACTGACTCCATTTAAAGAACTTTCAACCCCTAAAGGATTTCAAGCAATTCCCAGTAAATTTCTGTGTCTATGTCAATAAATTCAGTCTCTTAAGCAGCAAGAATAATCCACCATGGGAATTACACTGCATTTACCAAATGTATGCAAATAAATTTGACTAACAAGAATATCAGTTTAAATACAAAAAGTCAAATACTATTTGTATTTATCAGTATTAAGCACAATTTCACCCATTTGCTTTGTTTTGTACCAGAAAAACTGCAGAAGGGTGATTCCTTCACAGCCACTAATCCTGCTGAGCTTCACCTTTCACCCTGGTTTCTTCATGAAATTCGTTCCAGCTGCCACGTGTGACAGGTATGCAGCAATATATGCTTGGTGATGAGCACTTGTGACAGCGCTTAGGCTGACCCAGTTTTCAAGGCAGTTCATATATCTTAGTGGAAAAAAAAAATCCATATCAATGAAAAGGATAGGAATGCTATTACCACATTATTGTCTCTACTGACCCCCTCCCAAAGAGAGAGAAGATTCCTCTGCAGTCTGCCTTTCCCATTCTTTGGCAATTTTTATTCTAGAGACATGTCATTGTTATAGCAAAAGAAGTATATTATGTTGGGGAAAAAGCAATCTTAGCAGAGATTCAGCTATACAGTGAAAAAAGTGCTTTTTACTGGGCAAGTTGCATCACTCTTTCAATCATGCCAAATTCTGCCAGATTTACATTACAAGTCCTTCTACATTACTGTCTCCTCTAAACAACTGTGCCTGACTGTGATCACATCTTTTCTCATTGTAAGAAAACATGATGAGATCTACATGACTCCTTAGCATAGGTCTGGGGTCCGATCCTCCCATCACCATTAACAGTAGCACACAAGAAATTATTCCCATTATTCACGTCTCACAGAAGGCAATAACCACTGCCATTTGGATGAGGCATTCCCCTCAAAAGCTCTAGAATTTCCTACTGCTTTAGTCTTTCTTTGTGTCAAACAAACTAAAACCAGTACTTCCACTGGTCAAGTAAAAAATCAGGCTGACCAATAATGTTTTGAAAGTTTCCCACATCCACGTCTCTGCTTAGCTGTCACATGAGAACAGCTTCACTTGATTAGAATAATGGCAGTTTATTGCTTTTGAGCCAAGTAATTCTCTGGTCAAAACCAGAAAAGCAAATAAAAAAATCCTTCCTCCTCCTCTCTTCCACATCAGATTAGTTTAATAAAATAGCTGTATCTCCTACAGCCTAGTTTTTTCCCGTATCTCTTAGAGCCTAGCTCAATATTTGGATGCCAGGTGCTTTCTCTCTTATATTGTTGAGCTTAATTAGGAATTGAAACTCTTTGCCAGTTGGCCACTTAGTTGATGAGGAGTAAGGCAGAAGATGAATTTTACCTTTGATACTCCTTTCCATTACTTAATGCAGAAAAAAGCCAAAGAGTGAATAAAGAGAAGGTGAACAGAGATTGCACAACATGCTTGCCTGATGGCTCAAGAAGCTCATCAGTGCCCCCAGGGCTTTCACAAGCTCTCTGTAAAATGGTCACTGGATGAGATGCAGAGCAGTGGCTGAACCCAGCTCTTCCCAGCATTCAGCTCACACTCCCCTTGCTTGGATCTCTGTGCCTACAGGCACAGCTTCAAACAGAAGTACTAAGCAGTCTGGCCTCTACATGAGTTTGTAGCTTAAAAGTTAGGGCTGCATCCTTGAGAAAGAATTGTAGATCACTGGTGACCAAGGAAGAAGGAAAGGTTTGCCTCCTGCATTGTAGCTAAGCCCTCTGCCCAGGCTACCCTCCGTGGCAAAGCAGAAGACCTTGCTTAACTGAGGGCTCGGAGGATTTCTACAAAGTTTACCTTGATCATCAATTTTTGAAAAAAGGGCAGAGGAACTTCCTTCAGGAGCAGCATTAGGACAGTGTGAAGGAAGGTCTTTCCTCAGAGCTATTAATAAGCATAAAGACAGATATTTAAGACAACCGCTCCCTCATGGTCTTCTATTATCTCTTGGTTTGTATTTAAGTTTTTGGGATTTTTTCCCCCAGATAACTGTACTCTGTCTTGTACCTATGCTAATGTATATATATTTACTGAATACTACGTAAACTAAGCAGATTTGGCATTTTATGTCCATACAGTTACATCTCAAAGTCTTAAACAGTATAAATTTAAATATTTCAAGTATATTACTGTTTTACCCACTTTCACAGACCTTTCTGAATGTTACAAGAGGAGATATTATTTCCTGCCACACAAGTCCAATGCAAAGCATGACTCTACTTACATAACATGCTTTTGTCTTCCTTTCATGCGTCTTTATCTCCATCATTAATTTTGTACCATCAAGTAAATCCCAATGTTTATCTCCTGTAAGAACATGACGGACTGTATTCCCTTCGCACTAACAGGGAAGCATAAATAAACCTTTCTTCCCAAAGACAGATTTCAATGTATTCTTGATAGAGAAGTGCCCACCTTATTGATACAAACAACATCTGAGAGGCATCAAAACTGCAGCAATAGTTAGGCTGCTAACATGAATCACAAACTCTTTATCAGCACATGTGAATTGTGATCTTACTGCCCTAAACATTGATACATAAATACAGTTATTTGACATAATGCAATTTCAGAGCAAAATCACATCAGTGCATTGACTTAATACCAGGTTCTGTATGACAGACTCATATTCTTGGCTGATTACTTAAAAAATGCAGCCCGAACCACCCCGTGCAAGTAAAAAATATCTAACCTATAGAAAATAAGATTAATAACCTTATTGGACAGATGCACTCTGAGATTTTAATTCTGCTTCAATTCCTGTTTAGCAGAAGTTCATTAAACTCCTACATCATGAGTCTGACCGAGAAAAGTAAATAAGTACTCTGTTATTCCCTTTAGAGCCCTGAGTTACTAATAAGGAATTATAAATCTCCAGTCACTTTGTCAAGCAGCCAAATACATCCCAAGTGAAACACAACTGCAAAGTTCATAAAAATGAGACCAACTGAAATGCAAGACTAAAAATGTGATTTTGTTTTATAGACCATGAACTAATACTGCATTGTTTCCGCTTTTGTGAACTACAAATATGAACAAGTAGGGATGCAGTAAATGCAACTAATTTCACCTCACTTCAAGTCTTCACTGGGTCTTGTTTGTCTCCTCCTTGAGCATCAAGTTATTGCACTTACATAGGACTGTTCATCTTAGATGTTTAAGCTTTTATGAAGACAGATTGGTAGTTTAGATGTGAAGAGACTAAGGAGCAAATAATCATAAAATATTCCCGTGTTCGTCAGCCAAAGTGATCACCCAAGCCAGAAATGGGTCTACTAATGGGATCATAGTTCCCTGGATCAACTTCCAGCTCTAAACCCACAGAGCATCATGGGCATGGCTCCAGCAAAATGATAAGCAGATACATTACTAAAAATTCATAAATAATCACATGGAAGCAAAGCCACAGCCTTTCTGTGCTAAGGGTGAAACCTGGGCTCTGCTGGAAAACCAGGCTCACTGATTAAAGAACTCTTGGCTTCAGTGGGTCTAAGACTTTCCCTTTTTTATCTACATGTTTCCTAAAAATCTGCTTTGGATTTGTTGATTCATCTGTTGGATGACCTCAGTCATACTATCCAGGATATGTTAAATATAGTAGCTTGAATTGTCATTACCTACAGCAATTAAGCCTATAATTAGATCCCCTTCAATGTCTTCTTGACTTGCAAATGCATCTCTCTGACCTTCCTGATGCTGTTTTACATGTGACCCTGGAATTGCTTTGGTTGCTTTCCTAATACAATAGCTCCAAAGTTGACTTTGACTAGGCCAAAAAGCTGAGCCCTAGTTTTAATAGTATAATGAGAATTATTTCTAATCACGTTTCCTCTCTCTAACTACAGAAGACCTAAGATTCATTTACAAATCATCCTCCTGCTGTTTATCCCACTGCTTTTGCAGCTGTCCATCAGCCCAGAGCTTTGCAGAACATTCTGCACGCTGCAGAAACTTCAAAATTTGCAACTGTACACATAAAGATTGGTTTTGGTAAGAATCTGGCTATACTGGTAAGACTGGTAAGCTCAACCTTTCACCTTGCAAGGCTCACTCCACTTGTCATGATAAACCCTCCCAACAAGACCATAAAAGCCATAAAGGTCTGTCTGCTCCCAGATGGTACGTCTGGTTCACAACAGTCGTGTTTTGACCATGACTAAACCTTCCCAAGGCAAATACTGCACATCTGGCTGCTGCCTTCTGAGGCCAGAGTGGTCTGTACCACGTCCATTCTGTGTGTACACTGTAAAACAGTTTGGGACTCTGTGGTATGAAAATAAGTTATAATGTGGCTTCACAATTTGAATTATACCTGAGGTATTTGTCATGCTGATTTTTAATTCTCTATCCATCTCTAAAGCTGAGATGGCACCATTCATAACATAGCTGGAACACTGGACCTGTATAAAACTGTGAATGAAGTCGCTAAATTAAGATTGCCTCCAAGAAACTGTTGCTTAAACTCATTAGCAATATAATAGTGCAGTAATCGAAATGCATGCAAGAAGCTGTTTATTCAACTGGCCAAGAAACTTGACAGTTACTAAAGGCAATCTTAATCTATACAAAGAGAGGGTTAATTAAAAATATGCAAATAGTTCATGTTCTTGTGTTTCAAAGTAGGAAGTGCCTAGTGTCCCATTCAAATAGGTAATGAGAAAACAATGGATCATCTGGAATATAACAATGAGATGTGAAATACATTGTGCAAAAGGTGTTAAAAAATCATAGGTTGAAATACAAGGTACCAGGAAAACAGAAATTAAAATCTTGTGCACTTGGTCTAATCTGCATGTCTTTTAGCATCTCAGGGAAAATAAACATGTTTTGTAACTACTGATACCTTCACATCAAATTCAGAGACGAAGTCACTGAGGGGGTTTTCCAGCCTCACACAGTGTTTCAAAGACAGCGTGTCACAGGCTTTCCAGCTCTGACAGAAAAAGACAGACATGGCTTTGGGCTGTGACAGAGACAGTGTTTGACTGTTATGTGGTTAAAACCAGCTAAAATTCTATCAATTATTCAGTAAACTGAAGAGTAATTGTAGAAACTGGACAGTCTGTGTCTCTACTTCGGGCAATTTAATATCTCCTATCTTTTATTTTCTTTTTCTCTCTATTCCATAAAATGCCAACAAATCCTCTTTTTCTTTAATCTAAGCTTAATTGGGTTTTTGGCTGTTATCTGGGGAAATTACTTTTTCACATTCCTGAGGGAAACAGAAGAGGGTCCTCAGGAGAGCTGAACACAACAGTCAGCCTGGTGGTCAAGGTCAGGGGAAAAACTGTTATCTTCTTTCAAGGAATTGCCTCAGAGGGGTCAGTCATGTCATTATGAACAGAGAAAGGGCTAAATGACTTGAGGATACAATGCACCATCAGGGACCTAGATACACATAATAGACTGCTGGTACTGAGAGGTAGGATTATACACAAACATGATAGGAGTAAGATGGATATCTTAAAAAAACACTTCAAAAGCAATGTGTTCAATGAAATACAATGCACGTGCAGAAGTCATATCATTTAATTATAAAAGCGTAATTAAAGTGGTACAATTGGCTTAATGTGGATGGAGACTTAGAGGTACGAAGGTGTTTGTTCCATGATAAGCAAAACTTAGAAAGCAAGAATAAAGGAAATCTCTGGGATAAGGTATCTTGACACTGTACATCTATGCCCATGGAAGAAGACAACTCATTCCATTACGGATGTGAACATAATGGGATGAAAAGTGCACGTAGACCAGTCCCAACCAAATAGGGCACATTTTTACAGAAAAGGGCAAAATGGGGTTTTTGATTAAAAAAGCATTTGAAAAAAGCAGTTGTCTTTTGTTTGCACATCAAAGGCATGCCATCATGAACACAAAGGGAACTCTGCATCTCAGTGATGTCCTCCTCAGGGTTTGCACAAACAGGCTTTCCATTAATAGTTCTCCACAATGTGTAATTATAGCAAACAGAAATACACCCACCACCACAAGGTGCTTTCAATGGAGTTATCACTTTGCAACACTGAGCCTAGCATTTTCATTATTTTTGCTGCATTGTATCACTGTGCTGCTTCGAATATTTATTCAAAGCACTTGTGTTCCAAATATTTCCATTTTCAGAATACAATTTAATGTATAGACAGAGCAGCAGACTGTCTGCTTCCTGACAGGGCTGATAAGAACCAAAATGTTTACAAGGCAAAGCTGTCTGAGAAGCAGAGCAACAGACCTGTGCAGGACAGCTGCTCAGACAGGAGCATCTGTTGGTAAAACTGAAATGACTCTCACTGACAGAACCATCCTACCTGCTAACCACACGTGTTCCTCTGAAACACCAACACAACACACGAGTACAACCAAAGCTGTTTTTATTGTGAAAATACTACACCTTCCCCTGCTGGGGGTAGATGTAGATGCAGTCCAGATAGAATCCAGTCACCAATCTACTTGAAATGTTTTGCTGTGGCACCAACAGCTCCATCACATGGGGTTTTTCTCCTCTTAGCTGTGATGTGCTGGGATAAACACATATAATATCTTATTTTGCCTGGATCTCTTCACCAACTCTGTAGGGCATGGAAACTCCTGTCAGTGTTTGTGTTGTTTGTCCCTGGCATTGAGCATTGTTAGCTCCAGCTGCATCCCTGGGCAATGCCTCCTGTAATCCCAACTTGCACCCACAGTCTACTAAATCCCTGTCCAGGATCAAGCTGCTCCCGTGGGACCACTGTGCAAGTGATTCAAAAAAATATCTCAATATTCATAATTCTACTGCGGCTACTTTGTGAGAGGGCTTGGAAGGGAATAAACAGCCCTGAAACAAACTGCTTTATGAATTATTCTGATGCAAATTCATACTCTAAAGCATTCCTCTTGTGCTAGAAGAAATAAATATAAACAACTGAGAATATTTTTTTACATTTGGATTTACAGGGGTCATTATAAAGAACTGATTAACTCCAACAAATCTCCACACAAATACTGATTTAGAGAGTTAGGTGACAATCAGTAGTGATGGACAGCTAACCAATACATTCACCTAACACAGTTACAGTCAAAATTGTTAAATTCCACTGTTCCTATTTCATAATGTGGATTTTAAAATATTTTCACCTAGCTCTTTAAAACAGATAGACACTGAAATCTGCTTCAAATAAATGCAAATTTTCATCAAACTACTTTTGAAGAACTGACCCTCTGGATTTCTCAGGGTATTATCACAGCTAATATATTCACACAGGAAGGAAATTGGCTCAGTCACACAATCTATCAGCTGAGATTTGCCACACCCTCCTCAGTGAAGAAAATAATCTCATATTAGAATTTTGAACATTTTCAAACTGTTTCAAAGATTAATATTGTTCTGTGCAGCTTGATCCCTTCCCATGGTGATGGCTAATGTGCTGATATCACTGTAAAATCAGGGTCCTAAACCCATGAAATACTGAATTATATTAAAACTAGCAGGTGCTGGTCCTACCACGCTACTGTGGCACCTGGGTGAGGTCCAGCAGCTCCCCAGGGTGCAGAAGCCCTGGGGGTTCCCCATGGAGCTGGCAGGGCACAGCCTCAGCTCTCCAGCCAGGGCAGGACAGCAGGACAGCCGGGGACACGGGCAGCTCCCGGGGCAGGGACGTGCTGAGGCCAGGCCAGGACGTCATCCTGAGGGCTGGGCCTGGCTGAGCAGGGCTGGGACACAGCTGGAGGCTGGCACCCCTGAGGGCTGGTGTCACTGGGCCTCAGGCTGGGCTCAAATGGGGCTCGTGGGCCACAGGAGGGGTGGGAAGAGCTGTTCACACCCTTCTCTAAGCAAAAGCAGAACAGCAATGTGAGCCCTGCAAAAAGTGTCTGGAGGTTTTGAGGAGAACACACATGAAGAGGACAATGTGTGGGAAAAGGTCCTGACATGAAGGAAAGGCTGGGCAAGAAAGCCCTTGAAACTGTGCTGCAGCAGGACATCCACAGCAACACCAGCTTCATATTCAATGATCTGAAATTAGGCAACAGATAAAGGACACATAGGTCAAATAGTATTTGTAATATTTAGAGGTACCAGCCAAACATTTAGATGGCATTGCCTGTCACACTTTACTAAAATGATTCCATGATGGCAGGGCTAGACCAAGCCACAGTAACCCAGTGGCACCATCTACTATTTTACTAGTCTAAATATGTCAGAATAAGACTGCAGGCTATGACCTTTCTCCCATATGTATAGTTTTGATAAGTTTCACAAAATGCCAAATTATAAACTTAGCGTAATCATTTTATAAGAAATTAGGTCTTTACAGTTAAGAGCTTTAAACGCGAGATACTGAGCTCAACAAAAGAAATATTCCACTAACAGCAATTTATGGCAGCTTGTTCTGTCCAACCAACATATACTTAATTGTCAGTAACCCTTCTTTACTTCTGAAAGTCTTTCAAAAAAGTCACTAACCAATTCACTTTGGAGAATTTTTTTTTTCATCTCTTCCTAATGCAGCTTTAAATTTACATGTTCAATAACATAAGCAACACTCCAGTCCTAAGAGCCAGAACCAATCTTGACCCTCATTTTATCTTAGCTGGAGATAATTACTTGATACTAATGTAGAATGCCAAAGACATTCTGGAATTTCACTGAATTATTATTAGACAGATTTGGGATCAAGTCACTGAGAATAACACTACATCAATTTATTTTGTAGTATTCTTGCTTGCTTGCAGATGAAAGCCACAAACCTTGACTGTACTTTCAAATAAACCCACAGACTTTGGGACCAATCCCTTAATCTGATATATGTGAGTAATCACATCAATTGGTTTGTACAAATCCCTCTCCAGTAGAAGGTTTCCCTGAACCACGTTGAGTGCATTTATTACAGAACAAAAGCATGGAACAGTATATTCCACATAGGGCATTGTATGTGTCACACATCAGCCACGCAGCAAGCAGTCACTGCTTTCTGTGCAGGTGTCACATGAGCACGTGTCAGACTGTGTCAAGCAATACCTTGAAATTCAGTTGTATCTCCACGGATGACTGGGTAATTTTATGGAGTCTAGACAGAAGTTTGAAAATTAACATGCATAAATTTGAATCAATCATTCCTCTGCATTTAGCAGTCACTGCACTACTGATATCTATGGAAAAATGACCAGAGCTGTCTGGAATATCAATAAGAAACTCCCCAGCCTGTCAGCAAATACTGAAGTATTTACATAATCACAATTGTAATGTTTGCAAGGATGCAGGCTCTGTCTAATGAGGCAACCATGCCCTTAGCAGCTATTAGCATTAAGTAATGATCAAAATCTCCATGGTTCAGCCTTAGTACACAGAGCACAGTGTTATGTGTCACATGAGCAAAGACCAGCTAGATTTTCTCTAATCAGTTCTGAGAGAGCCAAAGGCTCCCTGATTGTTTCATCAACTCAGGTTTATTCCAAGTATAGCTCATCAGATTACAAGGCTGACAGACACTGAAGTACCTCACAGTGTTACACAGCTGATGAGCAGTGTCACAACAGCAACCCAAATGAGGCTGGCTCTTTCTTTCATAACTTATTCTAAATATTAAGCTTGCTCCTTCAGAATATACCTCAAGAATTAGATGTATCATGCCAGAATTCTTTAATATTCATATGCTACTAAAATGCATATTCCAAAAACTCCTTTTCTCACTGTGTGCCTCAAGTGATACCTCCACAGATGCTGAAGTAGCATCAAAAATATGGCCCCTTGCATTCTTACTGGATCACAACCAAATACAAGAACACAAGACAGCTGATCTGAGAAAGCAACAGGCACACAGACATTAACTGAAAAAAGTACCTGATATATGAGGTAATCCCCACAGAAGATGTTTCACATGCATCAGACGTGTTGCTTTGACATCAGTGCTCTAAAGAAGTATTTCAGCCTTCCTCTGCAGCCTAGTAGGTAGTTAATAATCTCATCTAGTATATTTTTATACAGTGTAGAACATTTTATTCTGTCTACCAAAGCCTAACCAGGAGTGACACACAGGCGTGCCTTCTCACACTCATGCTGAGAACCTCCATTCTACTAACAAAACAAATCACTTTGGGTTACAGCAGTTTAGAACCTTTGGGACATTTTGCAATACTGAAGGAACTTCTCACTGCACAGGTACATATAATCAGCATAGACATTTGTAGGTAGTTCAGTTACTTATTTTATCTTCTGATGCTTTAACTTTCTTTTTCACTTTTCCCCCCTGGTGTTTGATACATCATTTAAATTACCATGTACCTGTATCAATATGAGATAATCACTATCCAGAATACATTTACCACTTACAAAGACTTCTCAGAGTTCAGACACAAGTATACTGTAACAGTCAGCATTACTTTATGTTTTACCTTGCAACTTCTTGCCTTACCTGTTGTCTTTCATCTGACATAGCCCTCAAATTCTTTAGGTCTGGCAATTGAACTATTTATTACATGTTTATAGATTTCCCAGCACATTAAGGCCTGGTTCCCCACTTGTGCCTTAAAATAAATACACAGTAACAGAAAGGGTTCGCTACTGCATTCCCTAGGGACCCTACCCCACCAACATCCCAGTGCTCATTTCTTTCCAGCTCCCTGGCCAAAGTAACCTCAATTTGTTCCACTCACAGCAATCTACTACAACTACAGAAAGGGTAGTACAACCCAACTTGACCCATGTGACCAAATGTAATAAGTAGAATTTAACCATCCTTGAAAAAAAAGTCACTCTATAATCTGTAGCTTGAAGGATTCGTGGAGTGTATGCTAATTTATACAGAGCATCAATGGATCTCTGTTCCAAACCATACTGTCCTTTATTCTGATCCTTCTCAAAAAGACTTTCCCCATAGATGCATAAAATTTCATGCATTTTCACATCTTAAGGTACAACCTGAAACTGAAAATGTGGGTGGGGTTCAACTTTTGTATGGGCCATTCACTTAGAGTTGGACTTGATGATCCTTTTGGATCCCTTCCAACTCAGAATATCCTGTGATCTGGAAATAAAGATTAAATATTTGACTAAACATTCCCCTCCCCACCCATACACCCCCCACCCCCCCTTATCAAAGGGTTTATGAAGCATCAGAAAGCCAAAGTCAGTTAGGTATTAAATAGGCATTAAATCAATTCTGAAATCCCTTTTCCTAAAGTAATCCACACTGAACAAAAAAAAAAAAAAAAATTGAATAAAATCTTCACCCTAGTAAATAATTCATGATAAACACAATCTTTGGAATTTGAACACATAATTAAATGCTGTCATCATTAAACATTTATCAAGTTGAAAATATAGTACACTTGCAAACACCCAATTTGTTAGTACAGAGAAATGTGACTTGCCCTGATTATTCATTGAACCCCTGACATACTGTAACATTGGAACTTGAATTACTGCATCAGATGCTTGCTCATAACAGAACATTTCAGACTACAAAATAAGTTTTGGGTTTTCAGGAGTTTATTTTCATTTCAGAATCTGAAATTATGCAGTGAAAGCACTAAGAGTCAAGGAGAACTGTCTGGAAGGAGCTAGGTGAGTCCTGGCCCGAAATATTTACAGATGTAGTTAAATATTCAGTTACATGTATTTAATGGTCAAGCTTAAAACATTGTAACAGGACTGTGAAAGACAATGAATGATTTCCAAGATGAACACAAGTTCTTAATGGCACATCTTTACCTATAAATTAATACCCCACCATAGTCAGTCATATCAACCAATTTCTCTTGAAGAAAAGCAAAATACTGATGATGATGGTCACAATTTGAACACATTCACAGATTCTATTCACAGAAAATACTTCAAAAACCACTTCTGTTTTGAAAATTGTTTTTTTAGAAAAACAAGCAAAACCTAAGCTTCCTGGAAGCTGCTTTTCCTCTCAATATCAGAGTTACTTGGTTTTCCTAATTTTTTTTTTTAAAAGAAAAAATACAGATATAAAAATATGTCATATGAAATATAAAAAATCTGGTATTGAAATATTTAAAATTGAAAAAATAATAACAACTTGAAATATTTTTTAAAAGTTTTTGCTTTCTGGTAGGCTGTCCCTACAAGAAGCCAGATATACTGATATCAAAGTATGTTTTAAGGCTGGTCCCTTTATATACAGAATAGAATGGGAGAATTATGAAAGAAACTCATCCTCTCACTGTTATTATAACATGGCTCACTGGTACACACAAAGTGTATAAACTATACACAACACATCCAGATCAATTCCATTCCTAAAAAACAACTGAAGAAACACGCTTGCCATGCAATTTATTTGACATTAAATCAATAATTAAAATAAATTTAATTTCACTTGGGATTCCACTTTATCTTAGAGCAAAATAAGTAAATATATCCTACTTGTTTTCATGTTTATGCTTTCTTTGATCTTCAAAACACAGGGAAATCTGCACATTGAAGTAATTTTGTATACCCAATATCATTAATTTCTCCACAAACTAGTCACCAAACCTCAGCCTCATTTAGGACAACACACAGCAATGCTTAAAGGGATTACCTCTCTCCCACAGATTATTTATGAATGTGCATTAAAATATTGCTAAAGTGAATTATTAATTAATTATTAATTATTAATTCACTTTAGTGGTTATTAATTTATCCATTAAATAGCTAAAATGACATTTTTTATAATCTGGACTATTCCTGCAAAGGAAATCACCTACACCTACAATCATCTATAGAGGAAAAACAAATGTTTATAGTTGTCAAACCATATCTACAACTGCAGTCAAAGAAGCTAACCATAAAAGGTCCTAAAACACAACAACAAAGAATATTTACAGCTGCAAATAACTGACCATATAGAATAGTTTTAAATTAGTAACTAATATGAAGATTTGGGCACACGGCATCAAATTGAACTTTATTTGTATTACAGTGCAGTTTGTAATTAACCATAGATTTGTTCAATGCTTAAATTTAAACCTCCTCTCTTTTTAGGATTAAGACTTTCTATGACAAAATAAATGCACCTGCGGAAACACAATTTAAAGATAGACCTGTGTAATTAAATAGGATTGAGAAATTCCACCCAGCTCTAGGCTGGATGCCTGACTAGATTCACTCCAGGGAGGCCTGGCTTT
The DNA here is from genome assembly GCF_021018805.1 of Prinia subflava. Lineage (NCBI taxonomy): Eukaryota > Metazoa > Chordata > Aves > Passeriformes > Cisticolidae > Prinia > Prinia subflava. The sequence goes on along the minus strand of NC_086256.1, from coordinate 11,428,237 downwards.
TTTGAGCTCAAAGTTTTGGGTAATTTGACCGTGGTCACGAAGGAGCCACAGTCCTCCAAATCTCCATCTGCTCCTGAACAGGAAAGCTGTCCTTAGTAGTTGGAATACAGATGTGATGTCTAGCATTAGGCAGAGTTATGGAGCTCAAACCTAATTCCTGTTTAAAGACAGGGAAGTCTTAGGCGGAATCAAGCTGAGGTATTGATCCTTATTATATGTAATAGGCAAAACAAGCATCATAAGCCCCGATTAGTGTCATAAGCCTCCAAGGTGTACTTAGCACAAAGATACAACTGAAGTCTGAAAGGCAGAAGTAAAACAAAACATGAAACATGATTATTTAAGCAAGCAGAAGGTAGAAAGTAGAAAGCAAAAAAGAAGGGAGGGCTAAAGGCAAGAAAATGTTAAATTTCATGAGGAGCAGTGTTTATGGAGTAGACAAAATCCAGAAGTCTCAAAGAGAGTACTAGAAAATATAATGGATATTGACATGAGATAATTTTTAAAGAGAATTTCTTCAGTAAGTGGGAACACAATTCATGGTCCTTCAAACATACCTCCTCAGAGAGGATCAAAAAAAAAGCATTCATCAGCTTTCTTCCTGACATCAAAACCTAGTTAAAAAAGGACGGTGATCAAAAGCTCATTCCATCTACCAGACAACCAAAACAGATAATACAGCATGAGGTGCTTAGAGGAGAAAAACCTCCCGAGGGAGGGGGCTGGAGCATGAACTCCACACAGGATGAACCCCACTGAGGACAAACCCCACGCAGGATGAACCCCATGCAGCACAAACCCCACGCAGGATGAACCCCATGCAGCACAAAGCCCACCCAGCACAAAGCCCACCCAGCACAAACCCCACGCAGCACAAACCCCACGCAGGATGAACCCCATGCAGCACAAAGCCCACCCAGCACAAACCCCACGCAGGATGAACCCCATGCAGCACAAACCCCACGCAGGATGAACCCCATGCAGCACAAACCCCACGCAGCACAAACCCCACGCAGCACAAAGCCCACCCAGCACAAGCACAGGGTGAACTGCAGGCACAGCACCCGGCAGGATGAAAAGCACAGAGCGCTGTGGCTGCTGCCACTGCTGCTGCTTTGACTTTCAAACTGCTGCTTCAGGGAGGAATATTTCAATCTCTGTCTTCTACAACACAAAACCAGCAGTAGGTAAATGAGCTATCAGAGGTAATGAAACTACACTTGTTGATTAAAAAGTGCTTGAATTATACTCTGTTCCCCAAATCTGTGCAAAAATCCAGACCCTCTATCACACTTCTATCTTAAAACATCAAGAACTCTGTTAATACTTAGAAACATCAGCTCTTCAGACACACTTGCAAAACACCAATGAAATCCTGCAGAAAACATAAAAGAACATGAAAATGGACTTTTCTTGCACCCAAAGTGAAAGATATGACTTACAGAGGAAAGCATATGAACTGTCTTAGTTCCAGCCTCAAGCAGACAGTAGGAATAGTTTGACCAATATTGCAGAAGTGTTCAAAAGTCTGAATGATACTACATTGTGTTCAGGGCAGTTGAACTTAAACTAGAGTCTTAAAAATAATTTTAAAAAAACCCATAGGATTTTACTCCAAAAAGAAGAAAAGCTACAAATCTCAAAACACTTTTTTATGATTTCAGAAAGCTAGAGTTTGTGCTAATGAATGTATAGGATGGGAGACAGGTATTTAATCAGTTCAGCTTAAAAGCTGCAAGATAATGTGTATGAACAAGTCAAGTTTCTAATTCAAGGGTTAAGATTCATGACACAAGTTCCTCTGTATTTCAGTTTTTCTCATATCCCAGGGACCAAAATAGTTTCCAGTGTGCACATTACAATAACCTATTCTATGATCTCATTACATATATGTATACACACATACATGCACTTGGCAGTGCTGGATTAACAGTGGGACTTGATGATCTTAGAGGACTTTTCCAGCCTAAATTATTCTACAATTCCATCACCCTGCATATATCTCTCTAGTATAGATGCATTCTACCATAGGTATCAGTCCCTGAAGCTCAAGCCAGAGCAACTCAGTTCTTTGGCATCTTTTGGTTTTAGGACTGCAGATCTACAGTACAACCTCTCATCTCTGTCACATACATTACTAAACAAAACACTGATATTACAGCAGCTCAGCAGCCTATATGCTAGCAGGACTATGGCTTTCAATTCTACAGAACTGGAAGCTCTTGGGAAACAAAGCAAAAGGAAATGTATCTCCTAGCTTGCTTGAGACAAGAGACTGTATGTGCCAAAGTAAAGAATATTTTTCTCCCCTCAATAACAATAGAATCACAGAATATACTTCAGTATTTATTACTTAAGATGCCCCACAGAAATCAGTGATGAGTTTAGTACTGACTCCGGGACATCAGAATCTAATGCAAGACATTTTCATCTAATAAATTCCAATCAAGTACAAGATCAAAGTTCTGTCTACACACTTGGAATGCCTAATGTGGTGTTCACCACATCAGGCTACCTGACACTGAGGATGAAAACCCAGATAACCCTAAGGAAGTATGAGTCATTAGCATTCCAAAAGACACAGCCAAAGGATGCACTACTGAAGGATGTGTTTGAGTGGATAGTTTGGAAAAGCACTGAATTTCAGAGAACCCCCTCTCAGGAGGTAGAGAAAAAATCCAGAATATTGGCAATAAACATTTAGTAGCTCTAAATAACCAAAACATTATAGTAAGTCAGCAGAGTGAATAGTCACGTTTGTATTTCTCACTGATTTCAATGGGATTTAGTGTACCATATCTGATAAATGATACTGCACAGCTAATAAAACACAAAAATCACATGAATATTAATGGACATTTCTCTTTTTTTAACTCATAATGCTATAAATTGTACTTTGTATTGTATATTGATTTTTGAGCACTTATATTATGTCCCATTAGAATCAATGAGGAGCGAAAACACAATTATTGAAAACAATTTGCATTAAGATAAATATGATTGACCTTTTAGCCTTTTTCCATGTTTTCAACAAAACAGCCTGAGAACCAAATTTAAGCTGACATTTACATTTAAGAATAGTACAAAGGAATAAGAGACTTGTGATATCCAGAAGCTTAGGATGGACCTACAAAAAAGGAGAAAATTCACTCAGGTGAATGACAAATACATGGAGAGTTCATCTGATGACTACTTTCTTATCACTTGCTTGTTGTCTGTTCCCTATCATACTAAATTTTTTATCTAAATCACATACTAAAATCATCAGCCATTTTCTTACAAAAAATGAAATTTAGATTCTATAGCACATGCTTAATCTTCTAACACAAACCCAGACAATTATATGAAAATATCAAATAAATGAATTTTGGTCAAATTTAAAGCCTTGAATAAAATAATGATGCTACTTACTAAACATGTCTATGAAGAGTTGACAGATTCTGTAATTGCCAAGAATAACAAAACACACCTGAGAATAATCATAAAGAAAAGCAAAGTTCCTAGCTCATCTCATTCAGGGTGATAAGATAAACAAGAAAAAGAATATTGACAGAAAGGTAAATTATAAATAGTAAAAGATATCAACATGCCATTTTGTAGTTCTGTCACAAACTGACTAATGTAAATACTAAGTTTTTTCATGCAGGACATGAGCATATTAACTTCAGAATCAAAGACTCCCTTGTCTTCCAAAACATTAATACTGAACTAATATAAGTCTATTTTTGCTGCAAAAGAAACATTTTCCTTACAATTCTTAACAACTTAATCATGTCTCTTCTACCTCCTGCTTTTTTAAAGCACACAAGGGCTATGGGGTGTTTTTTATAAACTAATGAGACTAGAGACTTACGTTATCACTATCTACTAGTAAAAGAGAAAATGTGTCTCACTGGATTTTAGAGAAGAGGCTTTCAAACATTATACATCTTAACAGAATATTTCATTTGAATGCACAGAAACAGACTGTGCTGAGGTGAGAAAATAACACATAAGAAGAACTTTAAAAAAAAAATCACACTGAGATGATACATTAGGTACAATTGGGGTTTTTGAAAGTACTGTTCTCCAGCATAGGATTTAACCTTTACCGATAGAAGACCAAGGAGCGAGTTTCTCTGACTTTATAACAGATGCTACACTATGTTCCACTTTAGCACTGGTGTCTCAAAAATAATTTGAGGTAAACACAGCTACGACATAACTAAAAGCTGATTTATATTGTCATCGTTGGGCTTCAAAGCACAAACCATTCCTTTTGTTAAACCAAATGCACCATATATCACAATTTCACTCCAGGTGAATTACAAATCCCATCTGTATCCCATCCATACACTTACTTGGAATGGTCCAAATAACATGGGCCATTCTGAAAGACAAATCTGGACTGGCAGAACTGATGAATCTTTCCATAAGCTTTATCTATGGGAGAATATTGAATCTGGTGTCACCTTGCTCATATCTGCAAAAGTGGTGATTTCATATATGTTACTGGGTTAAATATCAAAGAACACACACTACTTTCACAGTTAAATATGCTGCAAAAGGTAAAATAAAAATTAACATCACTGAATCATTCCACAAAAAAGTACATGTCAGCTGCTTACAAAATACTGGTTGTGATGCCCTGTGTACAGTTTTCCAAGGATTATGATGCTCCATCTGGAGCCAGACCTCAACAGTTTGGTTATGCAACTTTGTAGGACAATTGTTTGTCTCAAAAGTGGAAACATCTGTGGTGGGTTGACCCTGGCTGGACACCATGTGCAAACCAAAGTTGCTCCATCACTCCCCTCCTCAGCAGGACAGGGAAAATAGAACAAAAGGCTCCTGGGTTGAGGTAAAGACAGGGAGAGATTGATCAGCAATTACTTTCTCGGGCAAAAAAGACCTGACTTGGGGAAATGAGCTTAATTTGCTGTCAATCAAATCAGAGCAGGATAATGGGAAATAAAGCTAAATCTTAAAACACCCTCACTCATCCCTGCTTCCCAGGTTACTTTCACTCATGATTTTCTCTACCTCCTTTTCTCCACCTCCTTTTCTCCAGTGACACAGGAAGACGGGGAAAGGGGGCTGCAGTCAGTGCATCACATGCAATCTCTGCTCCTCCTTCCTCCTCAGTGGGAGGAGCCCCTCCCCTGCTCCAGCATGTGGCATCTCTCATGGAAAACAGTCCTCCAGGAACTTCCCCAACATGGGTGCTTCCCACAGGCTTCTTCACGAACTGTTCCAGTGTGGGTCCCTTCCATGGGGTGCAGTCCTTCGGGAACAGGCTGCTTGAGTGTGGGTCACCCCCATGGTCACAAGCCCTGCCAGCAAAGCTGCTCCAGGGTGGGCTCCCTCCTCACAGGTCCTGCCAGGAGCCTTCTCCAGCTCAGGGTTCCCAGGGGGTCACAGCCTCTTTCAGACATCCCCCTGCTCTGGCGTTGGGTCATCCATGAGCTGCAGGTGGATCTCTGCTCCAAAGGCAGGGCACAGCTGCCTCACCACGGGCAGCACCACGGGCTGCAGGGGAGCTGTTCTGGACCAGAGCACCTCCTCCCCTCCTTCTTCATCGGCCTTGGTGTCTGCACAGCACTTTCTCTCACACACTCTCATTCCTCTCTCCAGCACAGGTAGTTGCACAGGCTTTCCCCGGCTTCTTAAATCTGTTACCCCAGAGGCACTGTCACTGTCTCTGATCTGGCAGCAGCAGGTTCATCTTGACTCTGTTGCATGGGGGAAAGTGTTTAGGAGCTTCAACCCTGTAGTACCTCTGCTACTAAAACCTTTCCATGCATTCCCACTATAACATCTAATTTCAGTCTCTCTCCCATTTCATGGCTGTAAGTCAGCCCCTTAAAACAAATAAGAATCTGTTATCTTTCATCAACCACAGCAGACATACAGCAGGTCCAGCAAGTGTGGGTACAGATGTGAACCAAGTCAGTCTTACACTAACTAGCCAGGCTGTACCTCTTGGTCAGGTGCCAGGATCCTCCTGGAGAGCCATTGGCTAGGAAAGAGAGAGTCCCCAGCAAACAGCTGCCTTTCCGTCTAAGAAGCACCCCTGTGGATCACTCTGAACCCATAGGCTGCCTAGTTTACAGTGAAATTACCACTTGGAACTTCATCTTCAACATGAGAGCCATAACACTGATCCATTTGTTACCCTAAGGGCTCAAAGCACTCAAGCAAGAGCTCTGCAGATGCGAGGTGCATCATGGTGAGAACAATCAGCAGAATGGGAGTGTCTCCTTGTCCCTCTTTGAAAGCACCTGGCACCTCAGAGCCTGGTCTGCAAGAAGGCTTAAAGCAGTAAGGTTAACATAAATAAACATCTTAGTCTCTGTGTCCAGTTGGCTTTGCTCCCAAAGCCAACTAGTGCATTGCCAGGAACAACATGGTCTGTTTGTAGCAGTTCATTTCTTATATGGCCTTGAAACGATTTCTCTCACACCATCCTATTATTTTCATTTCAGTATTAAGAAAGCAAATGAACTGACAAATATCACTCACTAAAGCCAAATTATAATTTGTTTATCTTAAATGCTTTCAAAACAAAGCACTAGGTAAACACCATTTCATGGGAGGTGTCCTAGAAGAATATGCCCACAGTGTTTAGAAAAACGCTTAACACAGGAAAATGCCCTCCTGAGGCTCTTGAGTTTGTGGTCAGATGAGGGTGCTGATAGCATTTGTTTTATATCTTCATTATTTCTCAACAGCCTCTGCAGGAACGAGAGTTGAGTTTTCAGGAGTGGGAGTCTGAGCAAAGGTAAGGAGGCAGGGAGCTCTCACCCTCATCTGAATCTTGCCGCTAATGCCTGCGACAAAGTTACCAACCATATGCTCTAGTGTGGAAAGACTGTAACACCTCATGATGCCAGCCTGAGTGTTCTTGGCTGGGGGCACCCACTCTGAAACCTGAGGCACATCCAGACACAGAGAGATTCACTTGAGGGGCTGGGGTTTTCATCTAAAGATTCCAAAATAGGACTAGTTAGCCTGGTTCAATTTTACACTAAGTGCATTTCATACTTGTAAAATATTATATAGGAGTGTTCAAGTGGGCAGATATTGTGAAGTGTCAAAAAATGGCTTCACACCAACCTCTCCCTGAGCCACTAGTATAGACAGCAGGAAACAGTACAGAATTGAACCATTTTGTTTACCATTGCAAGTGATATTACCAAAAGGAGAGAATAAATTTAGATATGGCACGGACATGCTCTAACTTTCAATAAGGAACAAGAGTAATATAGTCCTGTTGCAGAAATACTTTGGTATTTGAATTTCTCTTTCAGACTCAGCTACAAGTCAAAACCCAAAGTCAATTATAGTGTAATAACATTTACAAACAGGATTTATATTTAAAATAGTAAATCTCCCCCCAAAAAGCATACAAAAATACACAAAAGCACTGTAGTTCTGTACTTATAAACAGTTTCTGTACCCATATGTCTGGTTTCAAGTCATGTGACACCTCCTTCAATCTCATCAGCCGAATGTTATTTTGTTTGTTTTCCTAGATTTTTTAATACATACAAGAGCTTTTCTTCATTTCTTCAGATTTAGAAGAACATATTTAAAAGGCATTCAGGACTCACTTTAACATCTAACCAGCAGCAAAATGTGTCACTTTATTTTATCCTCTTAGCTCACTGATTACAAAGTTGTATTAACAGGAAGACAGCATCAGTTCACAAAGATAATCAAGAGGAAAGGTCAGAGGTTTATGCAAGAAGTCCTGGCCTTTCAGGAAACTGCTGGGACTTGAGCCCAGTGCGAGTTTCAAGAAGGGGAAGACAAAGGTTCAGTGTCCCTCATCACTGAACCATAGAATTATCAAGGTTCGAAAAGATCAGTAAGAGTCCAACCATTAACCCAGCACTGTCACCCTCAACACCGAACCATGTCCCTGAGCACCACGTTCACATGTTTTTTGAGGATCACCATCCTCAAACTCCACCACTTCCCCAGGCAGATTCTTCCAATGCTTGACCAGCTTTCCAGTGAAGAAATTTATTACCTGGAAGAAGAGACAACTTTCACCTGTCTACAACCTCCTTTCAGAAGCAATAGTATCCACTGAGCCTTGTTTTCTCCAGACTAAACAACTCAGCTCCCTCAGCTGCCCTAGACTGCAGCCTCCAACTCTTTTTCCTAACCTGTATCAACTTGACAGAGTTGGCCTGACCCTTGCCCTTCCTGTCTTCAAATTGTATTGATCTATAGACTTCAACAGTTCACAGCAGAATCAGAAAATATCTATGTACCAACATGGGAGAGGTGATCAGTGGCTGATGCTTAACATCTTGCAGTCTGTACCCGAGCACTGGCAGCCTCTGCTAATAACAATTGATTGGGCTGCAGACCTGGGCACTAATCCTGCTTCCACTGATTTCCAGGGGAAAATTCCACTGAGTTTTAGCAGAAGCAAGGCTGGGTTCTTTGGATAATGACATTTCATTCATGGCATTTCCTCACCTTGTGTGTCTCTCCCAGCTCTGCAAAGAGCATGTGGGAATGGCCCCAGTTACCCAGTGTTGTGCTTTTGTTCTCCCAAGAAATACAGTGGGGAAAAAATTACAAGAATGTGTGTCAATATGAAAGTGTTAGTAGATACAAGAAGTGATGGATTATAACAAAGAAAAAAAAAAGGTTATTTGAGTCTGTTTTGCCTGACAGAGTCTCAACATCACTTGATAGATGATTTGCCAGGGTTCACCATTTGTGAGTCATGTGCTACAACACCGGAATACAAGTATGTCAGTGTCTAATCAGAATGGCCTGGTCTGAACACCCTCACTCTGAAAAGGGTGCTTTTCTTGCAGTTTTGTTATCCATGATAACAAGATTCACTACTTGCAGTTCTCTTCTCAAACTTTCCTAGTTTAAATGAGAAGAATAGAACTGCCTTATCTTTATTTTACCCTTTGGAAGAGAAGAGAAAAATATTTATTCCTAATCCTGGAAAGCAAAGAAAACTGAGGTCATTTAATCTTTAGCTGCATAATGTTAAGCCTGAAAGAAGACCTCAATTTTTCTCAAAGGTCATACTGCATAAATCCTGTATTTCTGTACCCAGTTGCTCATATCTCACTACTGCTATACATAAAATAATTGAAACCTTTTGTATCTGCACTCTTGTATTTATAATTTCCACACTTGTTCTTTATGCTTTGCAAATTTTAGGCAAAGAAAACTGAGGACTATCTAAAGACCAAGCATACAGCGGATGCCCTTGCAGTCTACAGAATTTAGAGACCCACTGTTTTAATCTACTAGATCAAACATGGTCACAACCCAAGTGATTCTGCCACAACTCAGTGTCCAAGGAAACTCTGGATCAGCATTCCTGGAGAGGTTAAGGACTCAGTTGGTAGCCTTAACACTACCTCTACCTTTGTGCTTAAAGATGGTCTTAACAGGTATATGGCAGGATTCTTTCTCCTCTTCCCAAACTAATCTTGTTTCATAGGACTGTGTGATAGACTTCATACTCCAAAACTATCAGCCAGTTACTGGCTACATTTATATTCAAATATCTTTTAAATCATCCTATTTGTTGGCCATCTTCTGGAGACAGGAAAGGATTTTACTGTTGCTTTAAGCTAAAATTAGATGGGACTATTTGAATATGCAAAAAGAAGTCCGATATGTATTATCATGACTCTTTTCCCCATCAATGAAATTCACATATTTCATTTTGAAAATAATGTATTTTTAATAAAATTTCATATAATGAGTACCAAATCATGATACAGTACTGTATAAAATATACACCAAACATTTCAAGGCATAATAAATTAATGTAAAGTAAGTAGTTGGTGGCAGTATGATGAACAGACTGTTTCCCTAATGACCTGAGGGTGCCTACTTAATGCTGTTCAGAGCCTGTGTGTGCACATCCCATTGAAGTTTATTAAAGCCCCAAACACTGTGATGTGCAGCCCTGCCATGCACATCAACTCTTATGTCTAAAGAGTTAACCTTCCGTAAGCCACCAGAGTTGTTGCGAAGTGTATGTGGCTCCATATGCTCTAAAAATCAAAGCATTAATTTAAGTGCCTGTATACTAATTTAGAATGAGATCTCAGAGTCTCAGACATAGCTGATGACACTTTGACAGAACCTGAAAGCCAGAACCTGAAGCGTGGTGTACAAAAGCCTCATTCAGCCACTACACAAATCTGCACTTAAGGAACTGCTCTCTCTCTGCCAGGTAAATCTGGCAACCTCGCAGGACACCCAACACTGCCACCTAAGATGAAGTTGGAGGAGTTACACAGCTCCATAAAACAGATCAGAAAGTTCTTTGGAAAGCTCCAAAGAGTTGTGATCTCCAACTCAAAATGGTGCTTTAACAGCTCCTGGAGAAGGAACTCAAATGCTCTACACACCATTTCAAGGTTTGCAACTGAAACCCACAATTTTTGCTCTCTTTTGCTACCTGGGCTAAACCATCTCCCACCATGGCCCTGTACCAGCAGAAGGGCTGCACTGACAGCACACCTCAGATTTTCCTGATGGGCAGCTCCGCACAGCAGAGCAGGTACCTCAAATCCATTCCAGGTGCATCATTCCCAAGCCACTGCACACAACTTCAATGCTACACAGAATGGGGTCTGAAATGAAACTTCCAAGCCATGCATGGAAGTCAGGTGTCTCAAAGTGATCGCTTGTGTGCCTATCCCAAGGCTGAGTCCCCTCAGTTTTCAACACACCAAGAGGTTTCCAAACTCCTACATTAAATTCCTCTTCAAACACCCAAGATCAAAACTACGGTTTGAACTTTTTTGTTCCACTATTCTCCTATGCCATAAGGAATTAATACTCCTGTACTTTATGGCAGAAGTGTCCATGTAATGCTTCTATGGCACTTGGAGATCCTCAGAAGCAAAGTGATTGGTAAGCAGAAAGCATTATTATTTAATGATTTGAGGGAAAGAATCTCTTGTTTCAGAAAAATGGGAAGGTTATATGTGCATGAAATGCAAAAACAGCCACTTGAAACTATACTTCAAGGAGTACATTAAAAATTTGTATTTGTTGAGGGCTTCTTTTCCTATTACTAAAGAAAATATACAGTCTGATTAGAAAAGCACGATTTAGGCACCTATTACACTCAAAAGATTCTTTGCAGTATATTTTAACTACTGCTTCAACATAGAGCCTACATCGCTTCACTGAAGACTATGCACAAATTGCACTGGTTGGCTATTATCAGATAATTATTTAAAAAATCCTCTTCACAAATTTTAGCAAGAACAATATTAATTAAATGGTATGCACATTCACAGTGAAACACAAATCTTTGCTGCCTATAGTTGGTTCCTTACAACCAGTTTTGTACCCTTTTAGGGTTAAAATATTAACTTTTATCTTTCACAATGAATTTAACTTTGCCTTCCTTCTTCACCTTATTTTTCATACAGTTTTGTTTCAAGTGTTGTCATGTCTAAATATGCTGCAACTATAGCACATTTCTTCTTTTGTGACTTAATGTTATCTTTTGAAAGAAAAATGTAAGAATAATTACAGATGTAAAAATAAAACATGGACATACTGTAAATAACTCCAGAATATTAACTAGGAAATGTAGGTCCACAAAATTATCCTCTGCCCTCCTTTCAATGAGCTGTCACCCTGTGCATATCTTACTTCCATGAATTTAATATTTTGAACACTGCCAACTTTGTCTTCATATTTCACAATCATAAACATAAAGCAAATATGATGCTGCTAAATAAGAGCTTGAAATACAATCTTCTTATAGAAATATATATGTCTAAACCAGCTCCTCATTTTATTGATTGCTCTGTGCAAAAACATGAAAGCATAAATACTAGGAGTTGATACGTTTTAATTTCTTTGCACTTAGCCATGGCCTCAGCCTAAAGAAGGATCTAACCAGGGTCTGACAGTTAAAGATTAACAGTCCTGCCATGCCAACAGCCTTGACAAAGGAGCTTAACTTAATCCTTAAGGCAGTATAAGATGACTTATGTGTATTACTGCATAGGAGCACAACTTTAATAAACACAGTGTAATGTAATTTTCCGTAGTTTTACTGATGTCAACTATGGGATATGAAGCAAAAAATAGTTTGACAGATCTATTTGTTTTCCAAGGCAAACTATTTTTTAGAGATTACTTCTATTTTGAGTTTCAGTCTCAGTGCTTTGCAAGGACTGGTGTACAAAAAAAGCAATTAAAAAAAAAAAAGAGAAACAAGGAGATGCAACCTCATCATTCACAATCATGAGGGACTCAATTACAGCTGAACTGGCTTACACACTGTTCTGTTATAGCTGGTTTTACCTCTGATCTCAGTCACAAGGTTTTCATCCACTTCCTGTCAAGAATGCACTCAATTTTAAGAAGTTTTGAGAACTTAAATAACTGTTAGGTCCTTGGACTTAGTATGACATGGATGAGATCACCTCTTGCACCTTCAAAAAGAATCTATCTTCTTTTTTTATTTGCTATAGACCGTGAAAATTAACCAGCACACCTGAAATTTCAAATGTTAGGTCATTAATTTTCATGTTAAAACCATTTTTTTCACGTTATGCACTACAAATATATGTCAGCTTCATAACATGCTGAAAAATATACCTAGAAAGTGGCATAATTAAAAAATATCATCTCTGAGAAACTTTTAATAAAGTTGATGCATTGTATCATCAATCAATTTATTCTCTGTGTGCCTGAGAGCACTGATAGAAGCACAGTGGCTCTGTCTCTTTAGCATATACTCTACTCCCAGGTGCTCCTAGTGCCGCTGCCTCACTGTGCTCCTCAGCAATACGAAACCTCACAGACAGGTCTGCAGGTCCTCTGAGGTGTCTCAGATCTCAATTTGATCTGCAGACACATGTTATTACAGCTTATATGGATGTCTGTGTATGGGATATATTGCTCTTCCACCCTGACAGCACTGAGAGCTCTGGCAGGAAGGCTGAGAGCCACCCACACCTTCCATTGGAGCCCAGGATGCTGCAGATCCAGCCTCCTTCATGAGAGCAGCAACATGATCCCTACACTTACAAGTGGGTAACAAGCTGTGCCAGTTTCAAATCAGCACAGCTGGGAGTGAAAGGTGATTCTAAAGCCTCATTTCACTTTCCATCCCAAAATGTCCACGGGCATAATTAAAGATACCCTGAAAGCTGTTTTGTATTACATAAACTGCTACAGATCAAAAGGGTTCACTGTGCTGGAAGAAATCAGACACATTAATACCAGAGATACCCTCCTGGCCCTGATATCCCTCCTCCACATGTACCAGCTGCACAAAGTACCTCAATTATGCCCTTAAACCATCAGGGACACATCAACACTACCCCTGAGAAAGAATATTCAGCATATCTATAACTAGGTTCATTGCTTCTTTGCACTGCTACTGAGACATAAAGCAGATACAGCAAAAGTGAAAAATGCAGCCCTAGTTTTGATTCTGCTTGTAAAAAAACAGAGCTTTTGGCTATTCATAAAAAATAAATCAAAATTAAATCCATTAATATGATAATTACATACGGAAAGAGTAACATTAAAACTCAAAGGCAAACCAGTCTCTTGTTACTGAAGACATTACTAAATATCCTATCAGCAACAATTCTTCACTGACCAAAATTAAGATACAGTTGTTAACATTTCCAAAGCAATATATATATGGTAAAGATACCAGAAAAGACGAATGAAAACACAAACATTACAAATTAAATAACCTGAGCATACAGAAATAGCCATGATACAAGCAAAAAATCACATAGCTTCATGCTCAAACATGATTTTGTAAAACAAAGAAATTAAAATCTTTTCTTCAGCAAGTATCTGCCCAGTGAAAACAGCAAATTTTGTTGTAAGTGGTGACTCAGATGACTAAATCAAGCTCTGTGAAACAAATTTAGTGTCTCATTTCAAACTTTCAAAACCTGACTCACAACATCATCTATCATATTAGGCTGCAGTACAAGAAAGAAATTATGAGAAACAGTCTTTTTTGTTAAGTATACTAAACATGTGGTAAACTGATGACTGAAATTTAAGTGACAAGACTACTCTGAGTTATATTCTCTAGTCATATAAGGTAAAAAGTCCCTGGCAGTGTGGCAGAGGACTGAAAATGCTCCTCTGGAGCAGAGTTAGGAAGCCATTAGGACATGGAGCAGCAGTTTTTTGCTGGAAGATGCAAGCAAATACTGATTGTGCTCCAGACAGCCAACCACACGCCAGTGCTGCTCAGGAGTCGACTGCAGGACTCACAGAAGCTCCATGTGAAAGCTACATGACCACACCACATATGCTGAGCCCAGCACAATAAACCCAGCTTTTCAGTCAAGCTTATTAGTTCTGGCTTAGCAAGAGGCAAACTGCAGTGGCTGTGCTGCCAGAGCGGAGCCTGTGCATCTCCCAGCAGCTCAAAGGGAGGGCAGCGTGTGCTCCCGTCTGCTGGCAACATCCCATCCCGACATATGCTCACACATCATGTCAGCTGGCGCTGGGAAAAGCCTCGCTGAAGGGCTGGGTATTGTGTGCAGCCCCATTCATGGCCGAGGCAGTTCTCAGGGATAATGTGAGCAATATTATAACAAACTGTCTCAGTCTTCGTAAGGCTCATGAATCACTATTAAAAACAGAAAGAAATCTGGAGCGGTGTTACAAAGGGAATACATAAGTAGGTGAACAAATGGAAATAGCAGTGACTTTGTTATAGGTATTTTATTTGTAAAATGTATTTTAGGTAGCTATCAATAATATCAACAATGACCATTTTATGGAATATAAATGCCAAGAAAGAAACTACCTAAATAAAACATGAAGTGTTTTGTCATATTTTGCTTTTTAAAAACAGGAGTTCACCTGCAATTATCCAGGCACAGGCAGATGAGCTGAGCAAGGACAGGCAGTGCTAACTCTGCATTGCTTTGGCAGCTGCGTTCACATCATTGGCTGTATTTTGAGGTTTTATGTTTCTATTTTAGAGTCAACCAATATGCTGAGATGTGTAAAACTAACCATTTTACAGTAGCATTAGGACTAAAACAGACAGCAACCAAATTTAGGAGCACACGTGACATTATTTTAATCTACATGGATGAAATGAAGCCAAGTGTCAGAAGGACTGCCCCAAAGATGCCCCACTGAAAGCTGGAGGAGAGCAGGGAAGGGACAGCACGGGTTGTACCACAGCACATACTCCCTGTGAGCCTCTGAGCTCTGCACTGAGGATAAAGCTGGAAGAGCACTGATTCCATGTATTTGGCCAAAAACTTTCTCATAAGGACCATGGACAAGTCTTGGAAACCACATTTGCTAAACATGTCTTTGCTGTGGCCAAAGGTTCAGTCTCTTCAAATACAAGGTGTACACAATTTGGATGGCTGAAGTTAAAGAACAGCTAGAATACCAAATGCAATTTCAGTCCTTGGCACTGCACTTGAGAACTGTCCAGATGTGCTGTTGGTGTGTCTTTACCACTATTCCCCAGGCACTCCACGTAGCTTCCACCTATCTTGACCTCCAAATGCTACAGAAAGCAAGTGCAGAGCCAGCCCAGCTCCAGAAGGGAGCCAAAGACCAGGACTTGCTTCTTGAATACAGCGTGACTATTCTGGTTTCAAGTGACAAGGCTGTCTCAAACTACACCAGGCAGACTTATTGACCCAGCCTCTGCCAGCCTTGGAATCTCTGCATCACTTCAACAGCCACGTGCTACTTTCCTGTCTGCTGTGTCAACTGTGGTTGTTTAAAATATGCTCTTAGATTGTCACATCCCTCACTTTATTAAATTTAGTGTGTACTATACATGAAATACTGTAGAGCTGAAGCAGAAAACATTGTATCCTATGACAAGAGGGACTGGTTTTGAACTGAAAGAGAACAGGTGTTGACTGGATATTAGGACAATTCTTCACTGTGAGCATGGTGAGGCCCTGGCACAGGCTGCCCAGAGAAGCTGTGGTTCCCTCATCCCTGGAAGTGCTCAAGGCCAGGTGGTCAAGGCTTGGAACAACCTGGTGTAGTGGGAAGTGTCCCTGCCCACTGTGGGGTGAGGAATGAAACAAAATAACCTTTAAGGTCCCTTCCAAGCCAAACCATGGTAGGGTTCTAGGATTCTGTAGTTATATGTTTCCTCAGATGCCGTTTTGTTCAAGTCCCAAGCGTGAAGTTCATTGAAATGGACCAAAAGTGTGTATCCACAGAGAACAGTAATGCAGGCAAGAAAGTTTAGGAGGGAATGAGCCTGGCTGTAACTCATGTCACTGCCTGCAAAACACAGCCTGGTATCTCAGACTGGGAGAAGAGGTTTTAACCTCATGCAAGGAAACTGGTCAGCAGCCCATACTTGGTGATGAATGTGGTCTCTAGAACCTTTTTTCTCAGCCAGCCATTTCTTAAACATAATAATAGTTGCTTTAACTTTCCTGTGCACAAGGCTTGGTACAGATGTGCATTTGCAGAAATTTGCACTGTGGAATTTTTCTTCTCTTTAGAGCTAACTCTTAGACTGATGCTCTGCTGAGTGTTATTACATCTACTTTTATGACCTGCTATAGCTGTGGGCAAGACATATTTTAACAGTACAAAATTTACAGAGTATTTTGTTTCTGCAATATTAACATCGTGCCAATACCTGAGGATGCTAATAACACACTAAATTCAAAATATATTATTTTCTAAACAAAAACGCATATTCCAAATATACTGAATGTTTATTGAGAAACATTTTCCTCTTCTAGGTTATTTCTAACTTAACCATCCATTCTGTAATGGAAATTTTTCTACAGATGCAATGAATTCCTAGCATGTTGTATTCAACAAGACACACATTTATATATTCTTGTTCTGTGTTACTTACAACAGTCCGCATTATTAAATCTGAATTAAGAAAACCTGATCTATGTTGCCTGTGTACCATATAAACCCATTACTGTACCCTCATCTTGGACAATGAACACTTTGTGCTACACTGTCATTGTGAAGAAATAGTCTATTAATCTATTAAATGTTCCAGCTTTCCCTCTCTGTGTTTTAAAATAGCCCAATCTTACTCTGAAGTTCTGTCACAAGGTTTCAGTAAGGATTCAGTACTCATTATTGCGTGCAATAAGCACACCTTCCTGTGTCACTCTGAATACAGCCCAGACACAAAGCGTTACCAGATTTGCCTAACCCCAGTTCAGATGTGCTGGATTCTCCACAGCAATGTGTACCTGTTCCTCAGTGCCCAGCTCTGGCTTTCATACAGACTATCAAGGGTCACCTCAGAGCTCCACTTCTCCATCTGTATTTTGCACTTCTGTTGCAAACAGACACTCTGAAGGCAGAAAGTTTCAGCCTTGACTCGTTCCCTCACTGCCTATGTGATTTCTATTTTTAACTGCATTTGGCTCTTTTCAGAATGACAATAGAGAACAATTAATAGCAGTTTTTGAACTGAAAATACTCCCCTTTCCAACTGACTGAAATTTAGTATTTAACCTGGTCTTAGCACTTCAGGCTTTAACTGTTAGAGAAAGGGCGATGACTAATGGAGATTGCTTAGGGATGAGGTTAAAGACCATGATGCTTCACCTCACCTTCAAAGTAGCTTTTGTGCTGTCACATCTGCTTATATCAGCACCAAATGACTGCTGATTTGATCATAATTGCCCTAATTAGAAGTTCAATTAATGCACTGAGTTCTTGCTATCAATGCCACCTCAGCATCGGGGATGTGCACACGGAGCTTTACTGAGCAGTACAGGTTACACTCGAAAGGAAGGTCACTGGGAAAAGGAAACTACCTGCAATCTACTGCCTTGAGGATATCACATAGTTAGGATGACACTCAATATCCACTTATGCCCCAGGACAAGCAGAAAGGGAAAATTTAAGGACCTCTATTGAGAGATATCCATCAGCTGTGAGCAAAAATTACATTTCCTGTCATTGAAAATCTCATTTAGTTCAGACTTGCTTCCACCAAGGATTAAAAACCTTCAAAAGAACACTTTGTCTTCACAGGAAGATGAAAATAGCCTAAAATGCTCACAGTGAAAGATCATGTGAAAAAGAAGTGTGCAATATAGCAACTTTAAATGGTTATCAAATATAATACACTTCAACACATATTAAAAATACAAATGTGGTCATTGAAATTAATGCTGAAATTGAAGAGAAGAAAAAATTAAGGGCTTTGTACGAGAGACATTTCACTGGCAGACAAATTTGACCAGCAGACAAAGTTTCACCAATTCCCTGCCTGAAAGTATTTTGCATATCCATTGAATTAAGAATTTTTTATGTTCACAAAAGAAGACAGGTAAGCAGATGAGGGAAACAGACAGCACCTGCATATTAAAATATTATGTGTATTATATTAATAAAATAGAAAAGAGCATATTTACTCATTCTTCACCTTTCACAAATCAAGATAATTTGTGAAAAATTCATATAATCCAGAATCTGTCAAAAAAAGAAGATCAAAAATTAACATCTTCATGCTTCTGCAGTTTTTCTTCTATAAACAAAAAAAGAAAAAAAAAAGCAACCAAAAAACCTGCTTTGCCTTGGTAAGTTGCAAAACTAAGATAACATATCATGATCAATATATGGTATCAGATATTTCAGTGAGATGTGACTTTTTTAAAATGTGAGAAAATTAAAATACAATTCTGCATCAACTGTTGACCTGACTACCTACTATTTATGTTTGTTCTGAAATAAATAATCAATATCTTGTGATACAGTCTCTGAAATAATCTTTTTTGCTTCAGTTTCTATGAAAGAATAAGGCTATATCACAGAATGTCAAAAATTACATGGGGCAAGATCTTCATCTGGTATAAACTCCAAACCCTTCTCTTGTTTCCAGTATTACAACAATGATTGTCTCTCCTTTATCTTCCCAATCACCAGGAAATGATCAGAACATGTCTAGCTTGTGGTTGAGTAGGTTTTTATCCATCACACTACTTTAAAGAACATTTACAACAACATGCACTAGATGCACACCAAGCATCTTTCACTTTCCAGGGACACTTCAATATTTACTAATACCTGTCCTCTTTTGAGATGATTTTTTAAGCAACAGATCCTGATCTCTGCCTGGACTCACTACCCCTGCTAGTTAGATTTAATCTTTAAGAGCATTTGTTTTAGAAAGAATTAGGAAATACAGTGTTAACTCTAAAATATTATTTTTTCTTATTAACTTAGCACACATTTCTCTCTCAAGCACACACTGGGGTCAGAATTCTACAAAAGATGTGTCCAACTACAAAACACAGCCTTTTTCATAAAATAAATGTATAAACTGCACAGCACTTGATACCCACATGTAGATATTTAAAAGTATTTCAAGATATTCTAAGTAAAAGCAGTGCCCTACTAGAACTACTGGTTTCTTGCAGAGATGCCAAGCAACCTGGCAAACAGGAAAATGTACCATAATTTGTTGTCATTGCTGTGGGCTTTCTATTGCCCTGTGTAAGCAACTAGTGCACACAGAAACTGCTAAAAATTTTAGACAAGGACCATCAAAATGAATGTTAGCCAGAAAAAGCACACTACTGTAGCAGCTCAAAAGTAAGAAATTGTAAAGCAATTGTAAAGAAATTGACGGGAGAGTCATTATTCAAAAGCTGGGTAAATCTGGAAAAGCAATTGTCTCTGCTCCCTGTGTGTGGATATTCAGTTATATTCCCTGACTGTCATGGTACTTCTTTTTAAGATGCCAACTTGATAAGGATTTCAATAAACCTACAGCTTATCAGTGGTAGGTAACTATGGTACCTAAAAACATAAAAAGCCAGGAAGCCAAGAGGGCACTGAGCAAAGGGCATTTTGGACTCCCACCTTGCCCAGGTCTCTGACAGATGGAAGTGTCCCCAACAAGGTTATTCTAGAATAAAGTCTCCCCCTTGTGGCTCTCTCACATAATAAAAACTCCATCAAATCCTTAATTGCATAATAAAGTTTGTGTTCCTTTCTTTGCAGGTAAGAATTTCAGGGAAATAGGAACATGTAATGAAATTATGGTATGTGGTTTACTTAACCCTGTGGGCTTGATCCCACCTCAGGCAAGACAAGCTGTTTTACTGTAAGATATGTTATGGTTGTGTGACAAATTCATTTAAAAAAACACTAAAACCTTCAAAATAATTTTATTCCTTCTCATCTCTATGTTTAGTTATGAAGGTTGGTTTAGTGAAGCTCTCAAAACCGTCAGTGGTTTAATGAGGTAAAAATTCAAATTCCAAACTCATTTGACTTAATAATTACTAAAAATAATATAAAACATGGCAAGATTCCCACATAGTTTTAAGTGCACAAAGTTTACTATCCCGGAAAAAATAGTTTCACCCAAGAGCATCTTTTTGCAACTCAGAGATTAAGGAGCTATAGCAGCACTATTTGCAGAATGACTCTTCGTCAAACACTTCATTAACTGCACTGTTCTCTGATCTGCATTAATGTAGAGGGATCACTAAGATTTCTTTGCATATGATAATGCACATTATCATATATTAAGAAATCATTGTGATCACTTAAATTATTATGTTGATCTCAATTCGCTCTTAAGGTATTTAAAAGTGTTTCTAATAAATCATACATTTTGACTGCAGGATTGATTTTAATTTTTTTTTATTTTCTAGGAAACAAAATCCTTGATGGCTTGAAATATTATTCAATTACATACATGACAAACTCATATTTTATTTGCAGCACCAACTGTTGAGTCAATACTGAGTAAAAAGCTTTTTAACTATCCAGAGACATATTCTCACATTCATTTCACAATCGTAATATAATGGTTAAATATTTATTTCTTGCAAGTTCTGGAATAGTGCTAGGTTTCCTACTTTCATTAACATTCTCTTATTTATATGCAGTAATTGCTTTAAAAATATTAGCATTGTAATTTCTAGCTAGCACTATGATAAATCAACAGAAAGGCTTATCCCCATGCCTCCCGAGAGAAGAGCATAATTCTGCTTCCCTCAATGCCAGTGACAAAACCTCTTTAATTTCAGGATAACACTCGAAGAGCTCATGAAAGATGTCACTTTGGCAGTGTAGGACTCTTGTCCTTTCTAACTGCAGAGCAGATGCAGGAGCTAAGCAGTGCTACACTCAATGTGCCTCTGTAGGAAGCAACAGCTCCTCAAAGTAGAAGCTGCCACTTCTTCACTTTGTTTCAGTCCTTGACCTCTCAATAACTATCAGCAAACCATATTTGCTGTTCAAAAAGTGAGATTTTTTTAGGCTATAACATCTGGCTATTTGGAACAAAAAGAGATACTATTTATTAATTTTAAACATCCATCAACACCGTCTGTCAACTGCTGTGACTCTGGGACATGCAGAGGTGAAATGACAAGGATCCACTTGCATCTCTGAATCCACAGCATTTCCGATTTGTTTTGTTCCAAGAATTCAGCTCAACAAAAATTAAGTACGCACTGCTTAACTGTGAAAGGCCACCAAAGCTAAGTACAGGGGTTCTTATCTCTGATGCTTGACTCATGGAAAAATGGGCTTGCAGAAACGATGAAGGCAAAGACTAGAAACTCCTGCAAAAAAACCTCTTCAACCCAGTTGGAAAAAAAAAAAAAAAGACATTTTACTGTATTCTCAGAGACTGTCTGCTTATCTTGACAGTATGGATAAGGAACTACAATTCTTACTGAATATAAAATAAAAGGAGAAAAATAATTGGTAATTACAATATTGCAGGCCATATTTCAAAATCATCATTATTTAGTACTAAGTGCCCAGATTTTCTGGCAAATAGTCTCCATACATGATCATCCAGCACTACTAAATGAGCTGCATTGCTAGAAGTGACAGACATTTGTAATACGTGATATTTCACAATGAAGACAATTGTTAAATTTTATCCCTGAAGAGAAACATCTTTACTACCACATACACAGCTCGTGTGTCAATACTCACATTGTGACTGCGGATTAATAATTTCAGTACCTGTCATACAGCTTCTACATGTATGTGCCCACTTACTCTCACTAAATGCAGGAGAATGGGTACAACACCATGAAAATAAAAGGAGATTTTCCTATTAAAGCAAATTATGGGATCCAGAAACAAGCACAAGAATGATCCAGACATTCAGTCTACTGCAACCTGTCATGCATGAACACATACCAAGGATGAATTTTGTATGATGGTCATTCAGCTTCAGGTCATTCAGCCTAAGAGATAATTCCAAGATTCTATATGGGAAATTAAGGAAGCTATACTGTGAAAAATCTACCACTCATTGTCATTTCCCACCATCACCTCTGTGCTATCAAAATAACATTGCTGAACTCATTCCTGCCTTACCTTTGCAAGCCTGTTGCCCTCAAATAACAAATACTTTTCATCTCCTTCCAGACCTCCCCATCTCTTCAAACATCACATGTCCTTTCCACAGCTACAAAATTTTACCTTGCTCTCTTCTTGCAGTTCTCTTCACATTCCTTAAAACTTCCTCAATTCCCTCATTTCACTTGCTATTCAAGCTGTCTTCTCTGCAGTTTCCAATGTCCCACCCAAACCACACATTCTCTGAACACATCTCACCATTCCTCAATTCTTGCCATCTCTCTCCCTCTTCTCACCATCACCAAGCCTGCATTCTTCTTTTTCTAAACCACAAATTCATGTGATTTTTTTGCATTTTCTATTTTTTATTACATGTGAAACCTAAGTATTCTGGGATTGTAAATCCATGACAAGTACATGGAATATCAAATTAAATTACAAAAATTTATTAAGAGACAAAGCCCCTTTCTCCCCAGTCTTCTTATGGTAATGCAGTGTCCTTGCTGCTCTGTATACCACAGTGGCACAGCTCTCTGCATGATCTCGTGTGCATTAAAATCAGACAAAGCAAGCTGGGAACACAGCAGGGAGAGCACAATATTCTTTCTGACCCACAGAAGTTAGGTGGAAAAGTTATTAAACCTTCAGCAGATTATTTCTGTGAGGCATGAGCTCTGTGAAATGAAATTCAGAAATGGAGTATCTGTGGGGTTTGGGCCATATTACAATATCTTAAAAAGCCAAAGGATCATCTTTCTCCAAAACACAGGGAAACATTAAAGTTACCCTGGAAAGTAATAGAACAGTGATTTTAAGTATGACCTGTTAATGAGGGCTGTTTATGAGGCTGGAGAAACTAGTGTGAGGTGTTACCAAAATCAGAAGGCTACTCACACATTCATCCCAAAAAACCCACAGATGTCTTTTCAATTACTGCTGCATGTAAAAACCACACGCACATATATCTACACCTATAACTATGGTCATGTTCAAGAAGAACAAAAGAATTACAAGAGTACACGTCAGACAGTAAGAAGCCCATGGCCAAACTTGCTTTTTTTGTAGATATTACATTTGAGAATTTCCAGGAGAACCATGTAAGAAAGCAAATAAAGCCTACAAGGCACCATCATGTGCTATTTTTCTGTGCTAAGAGGCCTACAGATAACTCTTGCATAGAAAGTTATGCCAGAAGGAACAATAAAAATCTCTGTATATCAAAGTCACTACTCTTCACACAGTATCTCTAAACTGAGCCCAGTAACTTGTTTGACAACATATCTTTCAGAAGGTTGTCAGTCTGGATGTGAAAACATAAGAAAGTTGTTAATCCTCATTTCTCTTGCTTATTTTTTAAAGTAAACTTTTACTGCAAGATGTGTGTGCACTAAACAGTAGCTGGGGTTTTGGAAGAGGAAGACCTTGGTGAAAGCAACAAACCAAACACCAAACAAAAAGCAGAAGAATCTGCCTTCTGAGAAAATTACTGAAGCCTGAGTATCCCTTTGGCATGGATGTGCCACCTTGCTCACTTTATGTCACTACATCTGTCCTGTGAGCTATCAAAGCTTAGTCTACCTATCTCTGGTAAACAAGTATTATAGTTTGACAGTACAGCCTGGTAATTCATCTGTCAAGGGGAGGGGTATCATTTTGCTCACCATTAAAGAAGTGCCCCCAATTTCTAGAATGGAAACTACGGGTGACAACTCCTGCTTCCCAGAAGGGGCATGAAAAGGTCATTTGTGCAGGAGACTTTTTTTTCTTTCCTATGACAAAATGAGCTAAGAATAAACACCTCCCTATATTGACTTTGCCCTCCAGTAAATAAACCTCATTTTTTAACCCTTACTAATATCATCATAAACATACATTTGTACTGTACCTAGAGCATACAACAATAGAAACAAAACACTCCATTCCCCCCTCCACCTCTCTTCTAAGGGAGAAGAGAAGCAGCACTGCACAAATACCCAACCGCGGGCTGGAGCCCGGCTCCTGACCCCGGTAATTCCTGCCCTCGGGCCAGGCGCGACGGCACCCGGAGGCTGCCTAAGCCAACCCCGGCAGCGAGGCACGCAGCGCACTTGGGCCCTCCGAGAGATGCGGGCATCTCCCGGGGGAGGAGGAGGGAGAGCTCGGCAGGTTCGGAGCCGGTGCCCCCGAGGGAGCCGGGGCAGCGCGGAGTCCCGGCCGCCCCGGGGGCCGGGAGAGAGGGGCGGTCCCGCGGCCGCGGCTCACCTTGTGCTCCAGGACGCTGATGTAGCCCTCCAGGAGGCCGGCCCCGACGGGCAGAGCCGGGTGGCGCTGGCCGCGTTCCGGCGGGCGGCTGGGCACCGCCGCCACCTGCTGCTGCCGCCGCGGCTCCGAGTGGCCCCCGCCGATGCCGATGCCGCCGTACATGAGCAACAAGCTGGTGCACATGGTGGTGAGCGCCAGGCAGACGGCCAGCCCGTGGCGCTGCGGGGGGCAGAGAGAGAGCCGGCTCAGCGGGCTCCCCCCGCCGCGGGGCCCGGCGGGGCGCGCCGCTTCCCCGCCGGCGCACCCGCAAGTTTCACCCACCGCACACCCGGCAGAAGTGCGAGGAGAGAACTGGGGAAGCCTCTCCGTCCTCCTCCTGCCTCCTCGCCAGCCCGCTCCCGCGCCTCCGTGCTGCTCCCCCAGCGCTGCTTCCTCGCCTGTTCTCTCCTCCGTGCGCCCGGCTACCCCGCGCCTCATCCCCGTGCCGTCGACCCTCTTTGGGCATCTCATTCGTGCATTTTAACGAGTGTTGGGGACCGTAGCGCTTCCACCCGCCCAGCTACCTCCAGCCTCGTCCTTTAAGCAGATCGCTTTTCTGTACGCTCCTTAAAACGCACACACACAAAACCCCCAAACCACGAGCAACACGAATAAAAGAAAGCAGGCGGAAAGTTCTTGGCCGCTGCCACCAAGGTTTGGTCGCCTTCGCGCGACCCCGGAGAGCCGCGGAGATGCAGCCCGGCCAAGGCTGGAGCGTGTGCAGGGTGCCCGGGGCAGCTCCGCTGCGCGCCTCCCCTGCTCTCCTCCCCGCCGCCGGAGCCGGGATGAGCCGTGCCAACAATGCACTTACCATCAGGGTCTTCATTTTGTGCGCCTCCCGGCCGCCAGTCCTCCCGCTCCCCGCTAGGCTCGGCATGGCGGGGAAGCCGCAGACATGGCTCGGCCAGGGAAGCGCCGCCGTGGCGGGGATTAGGGGGGAATTACACTCGGCCGGACCCTCGGAGCCTGCCAGAGCCGGGTCCTCGGCTGCCCCGCCTGCCTCCGCCTCCGCCTCCGCCTCCTGCTGCCGGCGCAGCGGCGACTTCAGGGCAGGTGGAAGTTAACTTCTGCCTCCCGCTCGGCGCTGCTCCGCTGCCGAGCCCGCGGCGCGGGGGGGCGGCAGCGGCGGCATCGCCGCGGGCACCGGGCGGGCACCGGGCGGGCACCGGGCGGGCACCGGGCGGGCACCGGGCGGGCACCGGGCGGGCACCGGGCGGGCGGTGCCTCTCCGGCCCCGAGCGAGCAGGAGCAGGGGCAGACACTAATTCCATTCCTGCCTCCTTTCTGCCCAGGCCTCTGTCCTGCTTGTGGTACCGGCGCACGACCTTCACGTTACATTATTTGTATTTTCCCTAGCGGAAAATTTCTCCTTCTCCCACCGCTATCTGGGTTTCCTGGAGCTGGCAGCAATCAGGCAATACTTTAAATTCAAAAAATCGACGCCCTCAACTCCTTGTGCGGCACTGACAATACCCCCTCACACAATCTTGCCTAAGCTGTAACAACCGGTTTCAAACCCTTTTGACAGAAGCTTTCTTCATCTCATAAATCAAATCTCACAGACTTGCTCCCCATGCCATCTCTCTGGTTTCTGAAGGCGGACATTTTCCCACTCTCACAAGCAGCCTTCTAAAGTTTTTATTCTTTTTTTTTGTGTTAATAGTGTATAGTTCACTTGTGAAAACTTTTTCAGACCTCAAATTACATAGATCTTTTGCTGTGAGAATTCCACATTTATAAATGTGCCCCTTCTAAACAAGCCATTTTTAGGGTTGATCTCTTGTAAGTTATTAGACTGATAGCATTAAAAAAACTCTATCTCCTAATCATGAAGTTATTTCTTGAAATTACTCATCGAAATACTAGTTCTAAGACATGGCCTCACATCTAACCTACTGTAGTATTTCTTTGATGTAATATTAAGAGTTATATTAAGGAGAAAACTATCAGCAAGGTAACTCAACCATGGTCACAACAGCAGCTTTCTCAAGGCTAGAATTGTCATTGAAATCCATTTTAATTCTTTGTTAGTTCACTGGAGGGCTAACAGTGAAACAAATGCCATCTCTAGCACGGGCACAGCATGCTGCAATTAGTGTCTTTTAAGAAAGGAAAAAGAAACACGAAGGTGTGGTTCACCAGCGGATATAAGCATGCTCTGCCATTTCACAGAGGATGCCCATTGCACACACACTTGCTGTTCATGCAGTTTGTAGGGTTGGTTCCAACAGAACCAGTTGTTCAGACAAACACAGCAATGTAAGAAGAATCTTATCAGGTCTTGGTAATTCTTCATTATGTGGTTGCACTTGACACTCAAATTAGTGAAACAAAGGGCCAACTTGATGAATCATTGAAAGCAAATTATCTGTGGCTCTCCAAGGCTTCCTATAAGAGACTACAAACGGCAGCTCATGCATTTTACAGAGCTGTTTCTCAACTACTAGCAAGCAGGTTACTGCTGACTGACCTTTCTGTGTCTTTCTTATATATTTTGCCGTGCCAAAGCAAAGCATCATTTTTATGATTTAGGCTCATGGCTGTATGTAAGACATCTGTTACACAGTATGTCTGACCAAATTCATTAAACTTAAGGGGTTTGGTGGAATAGGCTGATTTAAAAATCTACCGATAAAGGAGACAAACTAAATTTTCTAATTTAATGCTTGACTTGAATAATGTCCAGCTTTCTGCTTGTCAAATATTTAATTAGATTGCCATTTTGGTCATAGACCGTATTCTTGGCAGTCAAATGCTCACTGAAACAAATACAGTAGTGTAATGTAAATCCTACAGAGGTTTTTTTGTAAGCACAGGAACTTAAAAAATCATCTGGAAAACAGCCCAGCTATTTAATTTAATTTTAAATTCCTATGAACTAATAGTTCTATCTATCTGGAGGTTTGGGGTTTTTAACACTATTGGAATCTGCATACATGTAAATATGAATCTGTATGCACAATAGCTACATTTGCAAGAAGAAGAGCATAGGTTGCATTTATGAGCATTTAATCAACCTGGAAATGAGTCAATACAGAAAACTTCTTAAAGTCCATTTGACTTTCTCTTTAAACCATTTTACTTTCTATATGCAAGGGATAATGAACAATCCATGCATTTCTATTCCTTCTTAGAGCTGGGGTTAAAGACAGATTAAAACATGAAGAACTGCTTTCCCTAGCCCAGGAGAAAATGTAGCAGAGTGGTAGTAAGGCTTTTCAACCAAATCTGATGGAGTTTTTCGTCTGCATGGAATGGTCTGGGATGTCTCCTCCTCAAACTTACCTTTCCCATTTTCATCTGTCTTGTAGCTAAAGGCTGACAAAATAGCCATATGGAATAAAAATCTGCTTGTGGCAGCTTCAGGAGGACCTAAGATGCTAATGACAACATAAAAATCCATGCAGAGTGAGAAAACCGTGTAAGAAGTAGTGGTGCAGAGAGAGACAAACCTCTCAAAACTGACAATGGATTTGGAGCAACAGAGCTCTTTCACTGATTCCTAAATAAAACTGTTCAAATGGCAACTTCCCCTGAGATGTCTGAAATAACTATCTTTTCCTAATGCATTTTAGCCCAGTTTGTCTTTCAGAGATTTCCTTAGATAGATATAAAATAACCCTTTCAAGATATGAATGGCTGATTTCTCATGAAGCTTATATAGAGATTATACAGCATAATTTACACCTTAAGATAATGCACAATTACAAACATGCTTTCCACATGATGGGTGGCCTGCAATGAGTACTTGAGTGGTGGAGCCTCTATGCCAGTGCACCTCAGCAGCTGGTAGCCAGAATACTCAGAATTTGGGACGAGGGAGATAGTTGGTGTTTCTGTTGATGATACAGATGTTGTTTTCCCTAAGTGCACTGTCTACTACCTGTATGATCTTACTGTCCCTGTCTCTTTTCCACCATGACCAGAGGAAGGACGTTTGCACATGCAGTCAGTACACAGAGTGCCTCTAAACTGGAAGCTGCAGCTACCCTTCAGCCTTGTCACCTCCCCAGAACAAAAGCACAGACAGTCTTAAATGTTTAATTCTTTTGTGACTCATTGATGGCAGTGTGGCTCCTTTGGTGAAAAAAAGGAGAAAAAGAAGATAATATTTAAGAGAACTGATTTATATCTGTGCCTAATTCTAAAGAGAATAAGAAAAAGGAAGTTTTTGTTTATCTACTGCCCTTCACAAAAGAATGAGAAGAAAAGGGATCTGGTGTGATATAAGTAGTTAAACTCTAGGTGAGTTCTGCATGTCACTCTGCAGGAGTGCTGAAAGTACTTCAATGCATTCCCATCACACTATGTGTATAAAGATGTTTTTTAGAAAAATATTGGTGATAGAAGTGCTTAAAATAGATTGAAGGGGAGATGTTAACTGTATCGGGACCACACTGATATCCTTATGCCTTTGAAATGCAGATTCTGAGTTACTAAGATTCAATAGGTGGGAAACATGAGAAAATATTTGTTAAATATTTAAAATTAATCTAAAAGTGACTCCTGGTAAGTTGCATCATTTTGACATTTCCGTTATATTCTGTGGTCTGTGAAGCCCTGGATCTGTCTCCTCAGGAGCTGGGCCTCCTGGTCCTGCTGAAATAAACTCCTACAGCCATTTTATCTGTCTCTGCTTGCTGGGGCAAGACGCTCACTTGGAAGTATAAAGCTCCCACTTCTGCAGCCTCATGAGGTTTGAGCTTAGACCATGATCATGAGCATAGAACAGAATATTGCTTGTCCTGGGCCTGCAGCCAGTGACATTTGGGAGGATGGCTGGGAGTGCCACATTTCAGAGGAAAGAATCAAGCTTTTTTTGACTGACTACCTAGAAAAGCAAGACTAAATGTGCTAAGGAGGTTGGGATATGATGGGAGTTTGTGTGGCGTAATGGACAGCAGGGCAGTCAAAGGCATATAGGAAACAAAATATATCACACTGATATCACCTCCATGTGTTGTTTTATTATTTATGTATATATGAAATTTTAACCTCTTTTTCCTGAGAGAAAGGGCTGCATTTTTGCCTTGCAACACAACCAATGGAAAACATTCAGCAGCCAGCAAAGTAATGAGCCTACACTATAGATTTTTCAAACTGCCCAGTGATTCATGAAATGCTTCTCAAAACTGGAAATATGCATTGAGGATTGGTCAAAAAAGGTAGAAACAATATTATAGATCAGTCAATACTGCCTCTCCTTTATGAAAGCAGGCTGCCTTTGAACTTCTGACAGAAGCAAACAGTGATAGATGCATAAAGAAATGAAATATTGCATGGAAATAGAAGTGCAAATGAAAACAGGAGGGTGAAATAGTGAGATAAGATCTGCTGAATCTGCTGGTTTTTCCTTCTTATTTCTTAGTTTTCTCCCCAATCTAAATAAAGGTATTGGATGTTTCAGAAACAAAGTCTAGCTCAACTGAACTGACCCATCAGCTTTAAAACCACACATGAAACACTGTGCTTCATGCTAATCACTTTTTTAGAAGTTAAACAAGACATGTCCTGGAATATAGGGTGCACTCAAAATTCCTCATCCAAAGTCAGAAACTTTGAAGATTAAGAAATTAGCACAGGAGGCTTGGGATGGAGTCTACCCAGTACCACTTGTGGAAGCAAAACAGGCATGACCAGAAACTTCTTCATGGCCTTTTGTTTTACCATTCACTACCAAAACAAGAGAAGGAAGGCATATATGCTGTCTATAAACAGGGTAGAGATTTAACACATGGACTAAAGCAACTCAGGACATCATTACTATGATTTGGTGAGAGATTGGAAAAATTTAAATATGAAGTATCTTTGCTGTAATATACAAGACCTTAAGAGGATCCTGAATGGCTCAGTTTTCAGTTTACCTATGTTTGCTCCTTTAGAGAGAAGAACTGCACCAACAGGAATTCAAAGTTTTAAATGAAATAGAATTTCTAAACTTAAAAAAAAACCTTACCAAGCAGATATCGGACATGAAACATTAGAGCAAAAAAGGAAGCAAAGGATAAGTGCTTCTTATGGATTGGTTTGCAGTTCTTTATGTAGTATTAGAAAGTTGATAGAAAACTTTCCTGCTATTTCCAACACAAACACAAACATTGCTTATGATGACAGGCTGAACAACAACTGTGGCAACAAGGGGATTCACTAGCATCCAGCTGAAAAGGCACAGTCATAGAATCAAACAAAGCCCTTTGGTGACCAAGCTATACAGATCTTATGTAATAGCTACTGTTCCTATCTACTGGTTTAGAGGAATCATTTTTACTATTCACATGGTATATCACTGTACATGCATATGTGTTAATTCAGAGCAGTAAGTCTGTTAATGTACAGTGTGAGGGTAGCTGTCAGTGACTCCTGTCATAGCTCAGCAATTTCGAGCTTGAGTTGTGTGTGCTCCTGAAATGACATAGTGGCCAACTTCGTAATGTACAAAAGTCTTCCATTTACCCAGCATACTCCAGAGACAGACACATAAATAAAATCCTGGGGGCTCACCATACTGCTGAGAGGTCCTGAGTACTCTAGTTTCCCAAGGAGGCTGACAGAGATGGAGGGAGGATCTCTGCATTCAGGTGAGCTGCCTGTTAAGACAATGTTGGTTCTGGCCATTTGCAGAGCCAGACCTCTGCTACCAGACACCAGAGATCTCATGCTGGGGTGCAGTCATTTGAAAAATATGGAGACCATGCTTATGCAGCTTACATGGTTAATTGCAATTGGACATGGAATCTAAACCTACAAGAGAGTACAGAACAGCTATAAAATTACTTCCAGTGTCCAAATCAGGTCCTGCAAAGCACCCTAGACAACTCTTCTAGCCAGGATAAATGAGTATTGTAGGAACTAGCCTGAAACAGTGGGACAGTTTCTTCACTGCAATAGATACCTAACTGGATGCTTGAAACCAGCTGCTGAAACAGATGGATTGTTTTCCTTTACAATGTGCTGTGTCCTTGTTTAAATATTTCTGCCATATTATTGGTATTTGTCACTCTTAAACAAATACAGAAAACAAGCCTTCTCTGTTCCATACAGGATAGATATCTTGGGTGTCTACTGGCATCCTCAAATCATGGATTAGGGCAAATCCATGGCTACATACACTCATTTTTCTTTCTAACACTTCAGGGCAGAGGACCAAGTTCAGCTCAGCTGCAGAGCTGGATCCAACATTTTCTGCAGCAGCTGTACCCTTCTTTCTTTGAATTGCTAATAATACATGTTATCACATTCCCTAGCTTTTGTCATCCCCACCTGCCTCATGGTTTTTATTCAAATGACAGAACTTCAAAAAATCCTATACTTTTCAGTGACGAAATATATTTTATTCAAGGTGATGATTATACGTCTATCCTCTCCCATAGACTACAGGGCCAGGAACATACTAACTGGAGTTTTGCCACAGTACTTTTTCTGCCATCTAATCATTTCCTTGGTGGGAATTGCATTTGGCCTCAAACACTCATATTTATCTATTAACTTTATTTTTTCATTTTGTTTATGGTTTACTTTAGTTTAGATGGGATTAATTTGATGTCTTCTCCTTTACAATAGTTTTGCATGGTATCTAATTTTATTTGTTACCAAAAGCCCCCAAATTCCATAAGGTTTGTTCAGTTTTGCATGTGCCTGGTACTTGAAACGTGAAGCTGAGCTCTGTAGAGCATGTGCTGTTTCTATCCTGACTTCAAATAAATGAGGCCCTAGGCCATTTACGGTTTAGACCATAAATTCAGATGTCAAAGGAACAGGTGGTAACGTGACACAAGCTGTTCTTGCTCATTGTATGAGCTTCCTCTGCTCAGTCTCCTACCACTTCATCTCTGTCACAATCCCGAGTCACTCTCCAGCAATGGTTCCTCCACTTTGGCGGGTTCAGTTTCTGCCCATTGATAAATGAGAGCTCCTCTGCTTCTAAGCAATATCAGTCTGGAAAATGCAGAGCTTGGAATGTGAAAGCACGTCTCTTCTGGCACATTAACTCAGGCACAGAACCACATCACTGTGACTGAAGCCTTCTGGGACAAAGCTGGCTCACATCACCCAGTCTGGAGCCTGTGCAGAGAAGCTCGAGTCCATCTGCACATCAACTCCAACTCCTGAGCAGGCTGCTGGGTTGAAGGACTGTGGGATGTGGTTCAAGAACTTGCAAATAGTAAAGAAGAACCAAAGCTTAGCAGAGAAGTGGAAAAATGGGCATGATATATTAGTATGAAATAATGTAATTGTTGCTCTGTGTTTGTTGAGTCATTGCTTTTGGAGATTTGGTATATATTTTAATATCCTGCTTGTAAGCAAACATGGACAGTGTTTCTTCCTAAGTGAGGAGAGAAGGAATTATGTACCAGTGTTGTTTGTATAGCTGGCTCAATCATTTTAATCAAACTGACTTTGTAAATTTCTTTGGATCCTCAAAAATTTTTTTGTAAGCACTATTCATATTCACACTATTCACACTAAGGATTGTCTACACACTAATCAGTCCTCACAAAATCTATGTGGCTTCATCCCTATTTCCAGAAGACTGTTGTGTAGTGAAGGTAAGGAATGTTACTCACTCAACTCCAAGCTGTCACCTTATAGCTGTGAATATTCAGTTCCTTGGGCATTGAAACCCACAAAGCCTAAAGTTGGGCATTGAAAATTAGAAGGCTGTTTTGGAAATCTGAACCTTCTTGACTTCTCAAACCCAAAAATTCTTATTTTTCAGCATCACCCGAGATTTGATGGAATAGCAACCTCTCCCATCTCAGCTTGAAAGAAGTACAAGCAGAATTGGGTGGGAAGTGGCTTCACACAAATACTGGCTTAGAACATTACTTGACTCTGATTCTGCACATTTCTAGCTACCATAAGTTATGAAACCTCACAGTCTTTTCTGAATTACCATTAGCAGTTATCAAAAACTGATGAGACACATGGGAAACTAATGTGCATTGGAAAAAACTGTTTTCTTCACTCTCATCAGAAAACAAAGACAGGCTATGCACAGGCCCATTTCATGAGAAGCTGAGCCAGCCTCTATTAGCAAATGTTTCAGGCATATGGTCCAACTCTGGTTTGCAGTTTCCTTTCCTCAGCCCTTTTTGCTTTGTATAGCCTCTTTAGACACCAAGGCACAAGGACCTATAAGAAACCATGGAGACCTGAACTGGAAACCATGAACCAGGAGCCATGATCACTGCAGTGCTTTCAAATTACCTGTACTAATTGTTCCAACACATTACATCTACAACTAACACCCAACAGGAACTGTTCTCAAATCCCCCCGTCCTCATCTTCAACTAAAACCACCTGAGCTCTTTTCTTTCCTTTTTTTCTTTTATTTTTTTTTTTAACTGCTCTTTGTCCAGCCATTGAGCAGCTGGACTAGGTCCTCCTTGGCTACTCTTCCCCACCATCTGCTTTACCACGTATGTACCAAATCCATTCCATACAGAGCTCCATGATGTAATTGGCCAATGATTGGTCTGCTTGGCAAGCTGCTTTCCAACAGAACACCGAGTGATTGCTAGCAGAGCTCCTTGTCTGTAGCTATATTATTACAACATGTCTTTCTGATTAATTAGAAATGCTGTACTGTAAGTTTTAGTTTCACAGTCTGGATATTATTAACTAACATGCAGAAGAAAGGCTGCTCTCTTCACAGCTTTATATATTTGAAGGGTGAGAGAGGAAGGGAAGGGATTAAAAGAGGGCAGAAAGAGTATATGCAGCAAATACAGAAACAGTGAAGGGTGGAAAGCACTTTGAAGTGTGTGTCAGGGATAAACAATGTCTTAGCATCACAGATAGAAGTCAATCAAAACATCACAAAAATGGTGAGTCTGATCTGCACAGTTTCACTCACACAAACAGAAAAGAAATCTGTGTGGTCTAAAGCTGTACATGGCTGCTGACATTTCAAGCCAGCTAATCAGGATTTAGAAGCTGAAGATGGCACAGAGAAAGTATGGTATACAATGGATGCTCCCTGATCATACCTAATATAAGTGAAATATAATTTCTGAATCTTAATAAAGAAGTGGTGTAAAGGGAAATATCTTTGTTTCCCTCTACCTGGACCTCAAGATCCATGAAAAGGCAGGCTATTTATTCAAATCTGCATGATTAAAATATGTTCCTAAACTTAAACCTGAGGATTTCTGTATAAAGACGTTACTGCTCAGCATGCTGGGCTGTCTTGAAAATATAGCTCTGGATCTAAGCTGGATCTTTGCCTTATCTTTTATCTCACCCAAAGCTGCTTACTCTTTGTGTACACGTGGCCTGACCTATCACTTTCATAGTCTATTGCTATTGAATTGTTCATAAATCTTGTAATCATTAGACAAGGTTAGCCTTCACATTTCAAAAGGGGAACTTTTTTTTTTTTTTTTTTGCCAGCTGATGTTGGCTGTTTTTTTCATCTTTGTAACACTACATTATGCAAACCAGGTGCTGACCAGCAGATACTTCCCTGACTGCAGGGTGCTGATTGTGGCAACATTGAAACAGACTGAAACATATAGCAATATAGGTTACATAGATCCATTTTATTCCTAAATGCAGGTATTAACAAATTGGCAAAGTTATTGGCCAATTGACTCAAAGTATAAGCATTAAAATAATTCATCCTGAACAATGCGTGGTTTTATTTTATGTTTAGTACAGTAGGCTCACCTGCACGAATTTGCTGTGCTTGTTTAATATCCTCTTTAAGATGAAAAATGATGCCAGTCCTGTGGTAATAGCATCTTTTGACGCTGAGAAAGCATTTCACTGGATTGAATGACAGTTTCTCTTTACTATGATGGAAATTTTAAAATTTGCTGTAAATGTATTGCATCAGTTACACTGTTCTGAGCAAGGATGCATACTAATGTCACAATACTATCTCAATTTTGACTTTCGAGGGAGACTAGTCAAGGGTGCCCACTTTCAGAGCTATTTTTGCTAATAGAAGCAAACCAGTCTTCAGCATATTGGGGAGATTGGGTGGAGACTCTAAAGTAGACTGCGCTAGAGCTGAGAGCTTGTATTTGCAGAACTGCTCTTAAAATGGTGTCCCATTTTGGTATACATCAGTAAACCTTTGGAGACTCTAAAACAGAGTCTGAAAGGAACTACAGTTTCTAAATTAATTCCAAAATATGCAGTAGATTAGGATTCAGAGGAAAGTTTGGAACAGAAGTTATGATACCTGTGGATACCTCACTAACAGCAAAACTGAAAACCCACGAGTCTGAGGACCTTCGCAATGGCCTACACAGGGTATAGTGGGGCTTCAAGTGAAAAAAATACTTCACTTCAGACTTGTTTTCCCATGAATTTATGGAGGAAGAATTCTTTAGAAGCATTATGGACTGCTCTCCCATGCTGTGATCACTGGGGGGATGTAAAGAAAAATGTCTCCTCCCTTGCATTAAGATATATCACCATGAAGATAAAGGACAAATCCTTATGAATTCTCAAAAGGCTAGACAATTTCTCTATTACATTTCTTCAGTGTTCTGAAAGGGTCAGAAGTACACCAGTAGTAATAGGATGAATAAGCTTTTGGCTCTACAAACAGAAAGGAAACACCTCCAGTCAAACCAGGCATCATGGGAGCAACTGCAGCCCAGGTTCTTCCTCCATTCCTTAGCTTCCTGCTTCCCCACATTAAATATAAGAACCCTCTTCTGTGATCTTTCAGACTTTTTCTGTACTGCTTTCTTGCATCAATAATGCTGAGAGAACATCCTACCCCACGGTACTCTCCAGTGAACATCAACCCTGATCTGAGTCTTTCCCATCCCTAGGTGCGGTTGCTGTTCTCTCACGCACCAGATGAGCCTGGAACTCCTTGCAGACAGGTGTTGGCAGAGATCCTTCCACTGCCAGCCCACTTAGAGCCATAACCTGTAACCCCCTGCCAGGCTCAGTGCTACAGATTTGGGAAACTAGAATTAGTCCCTATGGCAACAGGGAAACCTGCAAGGTCCAGGTGAAATGCTGAGAGGGACCTGATGAAGCTCACTAAGCAGCTGGTTCCCGTTTGTCACAGGCTTCTGCAATAAAGTGTAATCAGATCTTCATCCTCACTATGAAAGAGATTGTTGGGAACAATGAAATATGTTTCTTGAGGGGAATGTAATCCTTATCGTAGCACATAGGAGAACCAGGTAAGGTGATGGGACATTTAGTGGGCTCTGAAATCAGCATTGTGTTACTGTCATTTGTTCTTGCTCACCTTTGCCTTTACATGGTAAACTAAGGTATCCTGAGGGGAAATCAATCTAAAATGCTTAAATACTTATCTTCCATTCTCATGCCCTAAAGAATGTTGCAACTGAAGGCACTTTTTGAAAATTAGTTACTCTTATTCTCCTCTGAAGTTATTTGTATTTATGTACTTGTTACAGGTTCAAATACATGGTGATCTCAATCAAATATACATCAAGTCAAACATCTAGGAATAAGGCCCTCTAGTTACAAAAACTGAGATTTTGGTAAGTGCTTAGAAGTTAAATACAAAATCAGTAAATAAAATTCAACAAATGTAAATTGAAAGGCAAAATGAACTCATTCTGATCAGTTAATATAATTCCCTTATGGAATGCTAGTTTCCATACTATAATTAATTTTAAACACTAAACCAGTATGTCTGGGTTTTGATAATTATAAAAATGCATTCATCCATGTCCTTGAAAATTATTAATATTTATCATAAGAAATATCCTGTAGACATTAAGAATCAAGGGAGACAGTATTTTCAGCAAATTCTTAAATAGCTTTACTAAACAATAATGGAGTTTTAAATACTTGTGAGTCCAAACCAGAGAGACATATAGGGCTAAATCCTCAAGCCTCCTTCCTAACATCTACCTCATAAATCACTCAGGCAGAACTTGCACTGAATCTCAGAATCAAAGATTTCAGGACTAAGTATCCCACGTGCTCACTTCATTCCTGTTCCACTCCAGGGAGCCAAGAGTATCAAGTGTTCTAAAGGGAAGAAGCCATAATGATTTTATAAAAAGATTATGGAAGCTCCTGTAGTTCTCTTTCCTTTCAGGGATAGCTTCAGTGATAAGGAAACTGCATCCTGACACTTTTGAGTAACTTCTCTGACATTTCAGCAACACTGATTATCTATAGTTCTGTTCATGGATATTTTTAAGCCTCTCAGCACATTTGGACCTAAAGCTTCACACTTGTAGGAACTCAAACTCATCATCAGTAGCAATAAGATGCTTCCCTTAAGTCAGCAGGGGGTTTGCTTGCATAGAAGATGCTGGATCAGATGCCTGCAATCTAGTTACATGTTGGCTTACAGGTTACAATAAACCTGAAAAGCAGCAACTGGAACCAAATATGAGTCAAAGCATTTTGTGGAACCTAGAAAATTAGGTTCCATTTTCGTTTCTTTTCCTTAAAAAAAAAAAAAAAAAGCCCATATATCTCACTAATTACTGAAATGAAATTTGACCAGAATGTGCTTTCCTTCAAAATATACCCCAATCCAAAGTCAGGAAATAGCAATTTCATGGAACAGATGATTCTAACATACACACTAACGTATGTGTATCTCTATATGTGTATACATATGTGAGTATAGATACCAGAACTTCCTCAGTTGATAGGTTAGCTCTTAAACTTTAGATAATTTGTTTGAGAGAGAAAGCAGAAACTCACCCACAATAGCAGCAAGGATTAAAATAGCAATG
Organism: Prinia subflava; assembly: GCF_021018805.1. Classification (NCBI taxonomy): domain Eukaryota; kingdom Metazoa; phylum Chordata; class Aves; order Passeriformes; family Cisticolidae; genus Prinia; species Prinia subflava. Next base: position 11,389,955 of record NC_086256.1, on the reverse strand, counting down.
AGCAATAAAACCCACTGTCCCCTTCCAATACTATAGGCAAATATGAGTTTACATTTTCATGAATTGATGGGAAACAACTGTCATCTCCACAGCTTAGGAAAGGGAGCTGACTGTTGGTTGGAATGTTAGGAAATCTTTACAACATTTTGTGGCTAATTTCTGCAACAGACTGAAGGAGCTGGGTTTCCAGAAGATACCCTGAGTTTTTCTTTTTCTATTTTGCTGAAGCTGAGAAGCTGAGCTCTGTTTGTGATGGAGACTGTGAAAACACAGAGGACCAGAGCTAGATAAGAAAAGGTGTATATTCTATATCCTATCTCTGCTCAATAATTAAAGGAGGCAGGTGTGCATCAATCCCTGTGCAGTGATGATGCATGTGCTCCCACAATGCAAATTAACTTTCTGCTGTTTCATGTACTAATGGAAAGACTCCAACCAGAAAGTCAGATAACATGCTAAATATAGGCTGACAAAAGAAACAATGAGATTTACATTAATCCAGAAGTATTGAAGCTATACAGGACAACCATTGTGGTACAAAACAAATGGAACAGCTGCTGAAGTTATAAGGATGAGAAATTCTTACCTCTGAAAGTGAAGTTTTAACTGGTTTGCCCTCTCTCTTTGACATTCCCAATTTTGTTCACCTTGCTGACCACTAAGAGAGGAGTGAAAAGAGTTGGAGTGTGTGATTGTAGGGTGCTATTTTTTTATGTCAGCATTCTTCATTATTGAGTTGGCTGTTTATGCTGCTGGTGTGTAATGTTGTGAAGCAGATGAGCTGGTAAAGTATGAAGGGTATTCTATAACCTTTGCTGTACTTTGAATTACCATACAGGAACTTACAATTCAGAAAGGCTGCTCTGAGCAAAATCAAAATACAATAACATAAACTCCATTAGGAGCTGATGCACTAGGGTTGTTGTTGGAGGAGGGCAAAATGGTCTAATTAATAGCTATTGCATTAAACTCGTGCTGCAGTTGGAGTAATGACACTGATAATATTGATGGCATTAAAGATAGAGTTTAGTTGAGAATGGAAATGAGCAGAGTATTCATCTTGAACTGCATATTGCTGTAGGCAGTGGAAGGCCTCAGAGCTTCTTTGTTTTGTTGTTCTCCTGTTCAGCTGTTTTTCTTTGATAGTGCAGCTCCAAGCTATTAATATATATATTTACTCAGGACAGAGCTTTTTCATTTCACTGAAGCCCCACAGCTGATATTGGGCTGTACTGAAGAATAAGCATTTATTGGATTTCATTCCTGCTGTTTGGTTTTTCAGGGACAGCTACATGTAGGTGGATAGTTATCTAAGGGGGTCTCCCAACTTCTTTATAATTTTTATAAAACATTTCTCTCTCTTCTTTGGCTTGTGAAAGCTGTTGGCAGCAGGGAATGCCAACTCCTGCATCCTGAGATAAGGTTTCATTCTCGTTGGTATTTGGTCTCCGTTCAGACTCCTGTTGATATGTTCTTTCTTTCCCTTTACTGATGTATCTGTTTGGCTTATGTTATTGTTCAGAAATAAACACATCACAGTCTTCCAGTGACCAAGCTGATTTATGTAGGTAGATGAGCTCTTCATCAAATGTCAGGGTCAGTAAAGCTCCTGCCCACTCAGATATTAATGCCCACTGTCTCACAAACACCATTTATTAATATGAAATGACAAATCCCAGAACTGAAACAAAAATGAATGAATAGGACCAAAACCTAGCAAGCAATCCAGAGCCTGGAATATATATTGGGAATTGATCACAATAAATGACACCCAAAAGCACTTTTATTCTGAATGGGTTATGCCATACAACTAAGATCAAGATGGCCCTGTGATCAAAAGAAAAAAGTCAGATTTACATATACTAGATAAAAACCTTTTCTGTACCACTGAATTTGGTGACAAAATTATTCTTGCCACAGAAAGATTAATTGCCTTGCCTTTATCCAGACTTCATTCACCTGTCATGTAAACTTCAATGTTGCAAATGCTATCTCAGGTGGGGCAGAGTTGCAACCAAGCATCCTAGGAGTTTAGTCCAGTAAAAAAACTCTCAGATACCCAGTTGGACAAGTTTGCCACAGGAAGAGTGGGCCAGGCCTCCAGATACACTGTACAAAACAGCTAGAGCATCCATTCAGCCAGACACGTGCAGATTTAGCTAATTAAAGGATAGTCCTCTAGTGAAGAACTGGTGTAAAACCTCTGAACTTTCCACTTCAGAACAACAAGAATTTGGTATCCACTTCAAATACCTCCCTGACTTCAGGAGTGGTCTCTTGTGGAGGACAGCCTTTCTGTTCCCTCAGTGGCAGTAATATGCTGGGTCATTAGGTGTTTAAACTTCTCTGAGTAAGTCTTATCTGTTGCCTCAGGAGCATACTTATTACTTGCTTTGTTTATGTTTTAATTTACTTTCCCTAAAGATAACACTTCAAAGCAGCAATTAATATTCTTGTAACCTCTTTACTGGTTCATCTTAACACCTGTTCATACATTTACAAAGAGAAATTCTGCATAAGGAAGACAGCAAATGTAGGAAGTATTCTACAGGCCTCGACATATTCCCAGTCTTCACCATCAATTTCTATGCTTAGTATTAGGAATAATTGTAGGTTTTGGTTACTCTAGGTTATGAATTTGTATGATGGCTTAAAGAAGTTTTCAGCTTGGTCTTGATTTACATTCTAAAATCTCTTAGTCCAGAGCTGTTGATAGCACAGCTGACTGCTCCATTTCACCAGCAATAATGTGCCACAGAGCCTGAAAATTTTCATTTTCCAAGACCTTTCTCTGCTGTTCCCTGGATTTTGTAATGAAAACTTTTCCATGCATTTGCCAGGCTTGTCCAACAATTGGCATAGACTGAAAACAGTTATGACTGTAGCTGAGAACACACTAGAGCAGTAGAAGCAGAAGCACTGAAAACTTCCCCTTCCAAAAAGCCATGATTTCCATGGTTGTCTTGGTTTGTAAGGTCCAGTCACAAATTACTGTGTACAGGAGAGCACGTCTATCCCAGATTCCCAGGAAATGTCAATCTACCTATGGCCACCAACTTCAGAGCAGCCACCAAAGCAAGCCTTAGAGCTGATTCTGCTACTTGCTCTACCCACAATAAAGAAGGGTTATTTTTCATTAGCATTTCTGTCAGTACCTTGCCTCACCATGTGTCTTACACTGATATGTTAATATGTGGTCATTTGTTCATGATTTGGATTAGGATGGCTGGCAGGTATTCAGCCTGGATTCACCCATTTCTACAGAGGAGAAGTTATTATGTTTGCTTTTCCATTAGATTTATAGGATTACAGCTGAAATCAGACCTGGATCCTGGGAGTTTTATTTATTATAGTTGATTAATAAGCAAGGAACAGGGGCAATATTGTTAATGTAATATGGACACAATATATCCATAGGATAACATTCAAATAAGGAATAACAAATCTCATTTGCTGGAAGGTACCATTTATTAACTGAATTTCTGTTCAATTCTTCAGTTTAACCCAACTGGGGATAAGTCCTCTCACCTGCCCTATATAAATGAGAGTGATATTTTATTTGGTACAGGATTTACAGAATAATAATATCTTATACTAAGACAAAGTTTATGAAAGCCAAAGAAGTATTTAACAGATAATGTTAGACCTTTAAGGGCCTATGTTCTTTCTCAATACCTGTGCAGAAGAGGTGCTGAAATTTGGCCTCCTGCTCTGACATTCTATGACTGAAATAACCTTCAGACTCGCCAAAGCTTCCTCTTATGTGGGAATCAACAGAAGGGAAATATTCTTGCATTTTTAACAGAAAGCTTCATTACGCTAATTTTGTTAATTGGTTACTAAACAGCTTACCCTAACCCTTCATTCCAAGTCTACATCTGCTCTCATTTTTCCCATATCTCACCATATCTTACTATTTTATACAGTATTTCTTTTCTTTTTCCCTTTTTTTTAAGTGAGTATCAATGCACCTAAGGCTATTTTGCTGTACATGCTCCTGCTTCACTGCTTTTTACCTTTCTGTGAACTACATAACATTTGTTTGCATAATAAGCTTCACGAGTCCATTACTGCATTCAACAGCGTTTTCCCCCCTCTCTCCTGCTACCCCATGCAGGGTGTCCATTCTGTCTGGCTGGAGTAAACACGGCAAAGCCAAGTCTGCCAGATAGCAATCTGTATTTTGTTTGACCTTGCTGGGACAAGTGGTGATCTGTGTTATCTACATATTAAAAGAATCCTTCAGGGTCAAAACTTGGCCATTAGAAAGCAAGGGTGAGTGAGAATGCGTAAAAGTTGTCCCAGATCAAATACTTTCTAGAGCTGCATCAGTTTTAACGAGAAATGGCAGCTCATGGCACCCACACACCTTTTTATACTGTCAAACATAAATGCACAGGAATGTATAGAACATGATTGGCAAGTGCAGCCACCAGATCTGCCAAAAAAATGTGTGCGCCTTGCCAAATAAACGCCAGTGAGCTTGGGCAGTACAGACACTGACTCTGGCCTTGGCACCTTTCAGCAGTAAACCTTTGCCCTGCTAATAAATGGTAAATTACAATTGCATTTTGGTTTACCAACATATGGTCAAAACAGCATTATCTTAGTCCTTGAAAATAAGAATCCCTCTTATTTTTACTTCCCCTTTCTTCTCCAATTTTTTCTCATTTTTTTAGAAAAATTATTTCATGTTCTCCCCCCTCTGCAGCCAGTAGTATGTTCTTCTGTTACCAGTTATGAGTGATGTTCTGTGCTCTGGAGTGCACAACCTGTTTTAATGAGCTCTGGCAGAACATCAGACTCATTGTCCCACCCCCTGTCTAATTACAACCTGCCATTTGTGTGACTCTGGTTCACGATCTACCAGCAGATCTATTGGATACACCTGTTTCTAGGGATTTATAAATAAACAATAATAATGATCTTAAAAATGACTGAAGAACGGTATGCAGCTGCAATATTTTTGGATCCTTTCTACACTGCTTACCCCACTTAAGAGGCTTTTGAGGTCTATGTAAAGAGCAAATTTTCCTGCAATTAATATATGCTGTCAATTAATTCATTTTTAATTGATTATTTGAAGTAAACTTGTGAAACCTTTTGGTGACAAAACAATTTGCAAAGTTTCACCCACAGTTCAAGGCCCTTATCCTGCAAGGACAAATACACATATTTTACTTGCTGCAATTTAGCAGACATGTTTATATCTAAATGATGACTGATGCGCTTAAGTCAAACCTGATGAAAGTCTTCAGTAGGCCTCAATCTGCAGTAACAGGCTGAAGGTACTTTTGGCTCACAAATATTGATAAATTAGTTTAAAACAAAGCATTTGAAAATTACTTTGAGTTCTACTCATTTGCCAACTGTGATTTTTTAAAATTTTTTTTTCTGGACTCAGATTCTCGCAGAAGGATATAGGATATATATCTAAGAATTTTGTATGTGGACCAGCCAGGGACATAAATTGCTACAGAAAAATGCCATTCTGATGATTAAGGACAGGTCTTTGCTGTCCTTTTCTAATTTTTCTGAACTAAACAGGAATTTTGCTGGAATAAAATCTGCATATGACCTAACCAACATGGTGCTCAAGTAACTTTTGAATTTTCTAAGGCTTTATGGATAGAAATACATACACAGGCATACATGTGTGTTCAAAAAAATGCTGGTTTGAATTTTCAAGCTGTCAGTCATTCTCTAACAACTGTAGACTGTAATCCAGGACAAAATCAAAACATACCCTCTCTGCCTGCAGAGATGGGTCATAAAGGTTTTTAGGGTTATAAAGCCATCAGCTTACACACTAATCAGAACTTAAAATATTTGCTGTCTGTTTAGTAGGATTGACTTAGGGACCACTCAAGAGATTTGGAAAATAAAGGTATCAATCTTCACAGTTGTTACCTTGCTTTAATACAGGAATGAGTCATTTACTTTGCTTATTCCTGTAGTAGGATACAGTTCAAATTTCCTACAAATCGATCTCAACTTCACCTGGTTACTAAGCAGTCAACTGGAGCACTTTTTTATTAGCCACTTCCTTGGTAATTCTGTGGCCTGAGCCCAACTCTGGGGCTCCCATCAGGCCCCAGGAAGAAAACTAAAGATGACTGAACAAATAAAACATGTAAGAGCAAATGCACATCTGCAGTTCCTACTACCCACTCATGCCTGGCTTGACTGAATGGCCCAAGTGTTGCTGCATACAAAGAAAATTAAATATTTCATTTAAATTCTACACCTGAGATTTCCTTACTGTTATACCAAGAATATACAATAAGGACAGTACTTGCTCTTTTTTCTTTCTCCATAGTTATCAATAGAGCAAAATTGATAATCTGAAGAAAGAAGAGCTTTCTCTGAGAAAGAGAGAGAAAGAAGTCACCAAAAAAAAAAAAAAAAAAATTATTGCAAGTCCACGTCACTCCATACAACTATTTAATGTGCTTTTTGCTTTATTTCCGTATTGCACTTTCAAATCTCTGCTTTTTTCTCTAAACACTGCATGCCATGGCTCATGGGCTGACTTTGTCTGTGCCCAGTATCTCCTGCTTTCATCTACAGAGCTTTTTCTGGCTCTGTTATCTGGACCGTGTTCCTCAAGGGCTGCTTAAAGAGTGGATGATGGGGTATTCCCTTATCCCACACACATGGATCTTCCCATAAGACAATGCACAGGCAGTATCTGTGCTGTTTGTCAGTCTTCCTTTGCATTTGTAAATCAAGAATGTAATTTAGTTAATAGGTTTCTCCTTGTATGCCTATTTACATTTCTACAGCTTAATATATTCCATAAATTAAAAGGTTGAACGGGCATGTTTCAAGTTCAGACTGTGGCTACTGTTTTACAAGTGAATGCTGCAACAGCTGTAAAATCCCAGTTTTCAGAAGAACCACATCTGTTAATTTTGCAGACAATGGTATAACAGTAAACACAGATGTAATAAGAAATATTATCTAATCATTCTAAATTAAAAGTAGAGGAGTTCCATTTACCTGCATCTACCTATGACTGCATCAGTATCTGATGATATATACCTCTGCATCTTATGGTTTCACCTTTTTTGCTGCCTTTCATGGACCCCTAGTACAAATAAAAACTTTGCTCTTTAAACCACTCGGTCATGAACTGCTACATCTACAGCACCAACAAATTACAGGTTTTATTAGCTGCGACTGCTGTGTCCTGTTTTCTTCAGAACTGACTGGCATTGTTTGACTAAAGGGACTGCAGGTACTAAAAAGGTGGTGTTTCAAATTTGAGGAGGGCATTCAGAATCTCTTGATTTTGTCAAACTTTATTTTCCAGTTTCATTACACTTGGCAGAAGTCACTGCTCCTAGAGAGGTAGGATGCATATTGGCCACAGACAATGATGATTTTTTAAAAAATTGTTTATAGGTTATTTCATTTCATTCAATCTTCAGGTATTTCTGCTCTCAGTAATGTGAACTAACATATAATGTTGGAGTTCCTATAGACCTGGGATTTGCTGCAAGCCTTTATGATTTTAAACATGACTTTTACCTGGCACTCACTTTTCCTGTGTAGAAAGCAGAACTAACAGAGGCTTTGTGGGAATGGTGTGTGGGTAGACAAATTCAATGGCTGTGAGACATTCCAGAAGTGTTGAGAGGTGGCTGTAGAGGAATTCTGGTAAAATCTGCAACACTAATGGAGTGATCCAGTGAGGGTTACAGTAACCATATACAGAAACACTTCAAGCTGGCCAAACACTTGGAGGGCCAGTGTGAATTTATGACCAGCCTTGGTTCTTCATTTGGTTTTGTGTTTGCTGTTCCTTTTAGAAACTGGGTGTAAAATGCCAAGAGAGGTTCCGTTTCCCTGTTTGACACCTCTCAAAGGGGTAATTCTTCATACTACTTTTACTTGCTTTCTATTACCCATGTCAACAAAAGAGTGATGACTACAATGAGCTCCAGTGGAGTTTTGGAGTATCTCTCTCCTGACCTCTATATACAGGTAATAATTTCTAGGGCTGGTCATAATTCCTGAATATATATAGAAGGCTCTATAAGGCCTGGATATAGCTCCTTTGTATTTGCAAGGTGATAAAATAATGGAGTTTAAATCTGAAAATTAAGATATACAAGACACAATTTCATGAGTCATAAAAGTAAAGATTCTAGACAAAGACTGTTCAATGTGGATCTAACCTTCATTACTGTAATTTTTCATACTACGAGCTGATTTTAAATAATAGGGATGCTCCCTGGTAGTGCCCATTAGTCCTTTGGCGTGTGCTAAATAATGGATTCCTAGAGTGGTAGATATTGAAGTTCAAGGATGCTGAGACTACTGAAAGGCATCAGAATACAATATAATCCTGCTGATAAAGGAAGGAAAATGCCAAGCAGCCAGTACAGCTTCCCAAATGTCTACTCAAAGAATGGAGGGCAGCAAGAATGTTCTGGAAATTGAAAGAATTATATATAAATGAGCAGAGCTGGGCAAAGCTAACAGCAAGTGAATGTGCACCAAGGTAATTTTAGTTCAAGAAGAAACAGTGAATAAAAGAATATTTGAAGATATTGAAAAGAAAAAGTACACTAATGAGAAATTAGACCAGGTAATAAATGATCAGGGGGATTATCTTATTAATGATTCAAAACACGGCTGAGCTGCCCACACTGTGGGTTTGGGCTTTTTTTCCCTTTTTTTTCCAAGTTTGGTCTGTAAAAAAGAGAAACAAGGAAAGGTGGTGTGGATAGTTAAGAAGCAAAGAAAATCTGTTATTTCTCTATGCCCAGCTCAGGAGTTTTACCACCCTTCCCTATTGCATGCTTTCCCCAGATTTCTACCTTCACTTAAGGGAAAGTTTGCTGAACCCAAAAAGTTTCAATGACCTGTTATCAATGAAACTGGACTTCAGTGTAGATATTTCTACAAGCTAGACTAACATTTGCAAGAGGGACCCTGAGGCTGGCTGGGTAAAATAAAGACTTTGTATCAAGACAGTCCTCTCTGACTCAGTTTATATAGCTTTAATTCTAAGAGGGGGAGCAGAACTGTGCATAGATAGATGACTACAGGGAGCTAGACCAGGCCTTAAGAGGAGTTCCCCTACTCTGAGACAGAATAGGTAATAGCTGGCCTATTTCCTTTTCCCAAAATCCTCTGCAAAACTTGCAAAACTTCCAGAACTAGTCTGCTCCCAACTCTTTTCCTATAAATCAAAAAGATTTCCTAACATCAGAACAACATCACATGTTTCAAACAGATCTATTTCTTTCTTTTTATTGTCAGTAGAAACAGGGAAGTAAAACCCCCATATCACTGTCTTTTTCATAACAACATTTCTTGCAGGTGATTATTGCATTCAGCTGCCTCTTTAGCAATAAATTCTATCAGCCTTTCATTTCTAAACCTTGTGTTCTTGCTGGCATTCTCTCAGCTTTCTCCAAACTGCCCACACTTTTAAGTGTGAGATTGAAAGTGGAGAATAGTGGTCCAGGAGAGCCCCAGCAGCACTAAAAATCATGGCAGAATTAGATCATGCTCCTGTTCCACACTTCAGAATAGCATTTGCTTTCTTTTTCATGCAGCATCACATTTGTGGAGTGATTCCTGTTCAGTTTATAGCCAGATAATTATCTGCAGTGATTTTGCACAGCTAATCAATTCACAGTGTGCTGGTGTTTCCATCTAGAGATCTGCCTCTATTGGATGTCACCTTACTGATTTCAGAATGTTTATCCAACATTTGGCAATGTTTTTCCATCACCACTTTCAGTTTTAATCCCCTTTTACAGATCCTCCCAACCTTTTGTTCTGATCTACACAGAATTTTTTTTGTTTTATGCTCTGTTTCACAATCTCAATCAATAGCAAAATGCTTATAAAACCAGACACAGGAAAGATCGTTCTGAGATTGCACTTGTTTTGTCTTTAGAGTTTGATGCATCTACAGACTCTACAAAATATCTCTCACAAAATCTTATTAAAAATGTATTGAAATTACCTCAGATGTGATCACTGTTTTGGCAACAGAAAGCAAAAAATTTGCCACAAACAGGGGGCCAGAATGCTTTAACAGTGACAGTTTAAAGGAAGCAGAAAATCAATATTTCATATATCAACATATAATTTCATACTAAATTTGCTAGTTTTATATTTTAGTCAAAGAGTAATCATACAAAAAAACCCCCTCAGAAATATGAGAAAAATATTAAGAATTAAATCCTTCCTCCAAAAATCCAAGTCACACTTTGTTATGCACTGCAATTCCATAGAAAAGACACACTGGAAAGTCCAAAGAGAGAGCCAAGGATGGTAAATTAAACCTTACAATGAAGATCTGAAGAAGCCAAAACAGTAACTGGCTCTGTGTTGTAGAAATATTTTATCACAGCCCAATAAGGTGATAATCTTTCTCCCTGTGGCTTTGGTGACATTGCACACGGAATTCTGTACACAGCTTTTGGCACTCTAAATTGGGAAAGGTGTGAGTGAACTAAACATAATTCAGAAAAAAACCTGAGAGAGTGTGTGTAGATTAGAGAGAATGCTTTTGAAAAAGGATTAAAAGAGCTGTTAAGATTTGCTAAAGAAAGGTTGTATATAACATCTACAAATGTCTACATTTGGCGAGGAAGAAGTGAACTTTTCCAGTTATAAAATGGATTGCAATGAACAAAATGAAGGCAAAAAAAACAACACCATAACCAGAATATTAGAAGGAGCTTCTTATGTCTATGGCCAATGTATGTATTTATTGCAAATGAAAGAAATTCCCTTTGTCATCAGTAGCAGAACTTGCTTGAGAAACTCAGAAACTCGGGAAATGGATGTCACCTTCATGAACTTTCTGAACATATGACAGAGTGTCATCTCACTTCCACCCAACCTTCTATCTCAATGTTGTCAGAAACTAGACTCCAAGTATAGTTTGGAGTACGGAGTTTGAAAAATAGGATCTCTTAGCAAACCTTTCCAGAAGGTAGGGAAAGATGATCAAGTCAGGCAAAACTGTTATTAAAGCTATTTGTTGGACTTAATGAATAATCATAGTTCACTGCTGTTAAGAAGCAAATAGAATTTTAGTTACGTTCTTGTCTGAGCAGCCAAGCAGCAAGGGAGGAAGTTACCAAAGGAGAAAAGGAGTGTCCTAGTCACATGGATGACACAATTAGATTGGATTCTGTTAGATTACTAAGAATCATAGAAAGATGCAACTTGAAATAAAAAACATCCTACCAAATAAATGAGAAATGGAACTTAGAAATCTGTGCATCATATCCCTTTCCTCCTGCTGCATGTGATCCTACCTATAGGTGAGATGGAGGTCAACTGGGGCAAGCCATGGATTTTGATATCCGTAATAGCTGTAATTATTGCACCCTAAGAGTGGCAGGTAAACCAAAAAGGGCACAAGGACCAAGGAACTGATAATCTAAATAGGTTATGAGGGTTAACATGAGTTCCAGCAAGCAGCCCCAATAGAGAGAGATGGGCCACAGATGATACAAGGCCATTCTGCCACAGGGATTTTTAGAATGAGAGGATGGGCCCCACAGGAGAATGCAAAGATCTGGTATCACTGTTATTTTAGTCAGGGTAACAGGGTGCAGCCTCTTGGGCCACTCTCAGCAAGAGTAAAACACTGGCAAGTATTAATTGCCTTCAAGGTTTGGCCTTAGGTAAAAGAAGCAATGACTTAAGTAATTGATGTAGGACTTAAACAGGAGGGTCAGAGAATGTCTAAAATTGGTTAAACAAGAGAAAAGTACTAGTCTTTTGACTAAGACACATATATCCTCTTTTTCTTTTTCTAAATACTGTTCATATCTGGTTTTACTACCTAAATCAGACAATGAAAAGGTGTATGCTTAACTGCAGTCCATATATACTTATTGATTTTTAAAAAAAACTGTCCTGTGATTTACCTTTAAATAACTAGCTTCAGTCATAGTTCTGTGACTTCTGCTCACACAATTTATTGAAAGACATTTTCCCCAAAAACCTAAACAGAGAAATATTAGGTACATGACTGTTTCTGTACATCAACAACTACCACGGATAGAAAAATACTGGGAAAAAACAGAGATAAAGGATGAATTCTTTTGTTTTGGTAGACAGATCAGCATTACCTTAGACATTATTATTAATATTCATATTGTGCCCCAGGATACTCACACAAAGCACCAAGAAAATTTTAAAAGGTGAAACTTAGCAGTCTTTTAATCTGTTTCAGAGATTTTATCAAGTTATATCAAACTGAAAATGTCAAAATCCAGAGATTTCTACCTGTCTCTGATAAAGTTATCAAAAATCTGATGAAAGAAATCTGTGCCGCAATTGTTAAGTCAGGAAGCCTGGCCAGGTTTGCTTCCATACTTGCTGATGAAACAAAAGCTACAGCTTGTAGAGAACAATTGAATATTTCCATGTGCTGTACCAGTAATGGCTTTCCCTGTCTCTTGCTTCCAGCTACCAGCAACACTCTCTCCCTAAAATCTGACAAATGGACCGTGTTCAAAGTTGGCTAATTGGCACCTCAGTAGTGTGGACGTGACTTCTGTCGCTTCAAGCTCTGACAGTCTATCTGCCCTCAATGGAACTTCCAGAGAAAGCCCAGACTACTCCTCTATCATCCACTGCTAGACAGTCACAAGTGCTTGCTGTCACTGTTGTCAATATACTCAAAACTATTGTAAAAACAGTTTCTATGCAGACTTGAAGAATTTGAGCTGGTTCAAAAAAGCCTCATGAAGATAAAATAGTATGGTAAAACAGCTTCTAAAATATTCTTAAAGCCTATAAGGAAGATAAAATTGAATCCAATTTTGAAAAGCGTAGGATTGGGCAAGTTATAAGTATGCAGCAATTTAAATTTAGTTTGGATTCTTAAAATAAATACATTTCTGCAAAAATTGTAAGATATGGAGGAGCCACAATTAATTACCCCATTTGATAATAAATTTTCTCTTAAAATACATCATAAATATTGTCAATAACTGATAGTTGACACTGATTTAAAACAAGTCAAATGTTCACTCCCCTGACTGCTTTCAGAATGGAATTTATAATGGCAAATTAGCAGACAGTACATTCACCTGGACTATGCCTGGTGCACAGGACAGGGAATCCTCACTAACATTTGGGAAAAAGCATATTCACAGTCTTTATAGCCTAATAAACACTGAAAAAAACACCTCAGTCAGCTTGATTGTTCTCCCTATTACTTCAATTAAGCAGTGCACTTGGAGAGTACATGGTTTGAACAGGTAAGTGAGCAACATCTTTGATGTAACGGCTCCGTTTGAGAGCCTGCATTTTGTTATTTTTTTACCCAGTCTTAAAGATGATGCAGTAGGAATCACACAGACATCATCTGGACTTCAGACAGCCTGATCAGTGATGAACTAATGACATGAGATCATGGATATGTATGTTTTCAGGACCAGCATCTTTGTGTTGGTTATCTCCACTGAAATTAATAGAGTTGAAGTAACCAATGTGAAAATACAAACTAGTATTTTCTTTTTGTAGCTTAAATGTTTTTTTTAGTAAATCTCAGATGTTAGCCTGTTAAATTCAGAGTCTTCAGAATATGGATAAAACCCCTTCCTTTTTACAATGTAAGTTTTGCAATAATTCTAAGTGTTTTGTAAATTAGATATAGCAGACTTCTCAAAATTTTGGAAGAAAAGAGTGGACAAACGTGGCCAGACACTCTAATGTACGTCAACAATGAGCTCCCACTCAGAGATTTTTCCACAAAAACATTTTTATCCACTGCTGTGGCAAGTTATTACCAACTGTATTAACAATTCCAGTAACCACTAACATATGTGAAGTCTTTTTCATATGACTCATCACTATCAATAAAGCACAAAAATGAAACAGAGAAAAAGAAAGATTGAGTTGATTTGTAACTCATGGGTCACCCAGAAAAGCTTTTTTAAAACCAGATTGTTAAACAGTTGAATTTGTCATGGTCTCAAACTAAAAAACCTTCACCTCATTCTAAAAAGCATCAGTAAAATGAAAATAAAAATTTTGGGTTTGTAAGAAATATCTTGGCAAGCAGTGATTAAATAAAATAACCTTATTTTACTAAGTCTTCATATTTCAAGGCAGCAACTTCCACTCTATGTTCCAGCACCTCAGAGTGCAGGAGTAGTCAAAAACAAATTAAAGCAAGGATGTGAGAGAAAGGGCACAGCAGTATTTCCTCCCACTTCTCTGAGCTGGCTTGCAGTAATCTGAACTACAACTAAGTCTGAAAGTGACCTAATACATGGCAAGGCAGACCTCTTTTTATCATATCTTGCACACCCAGAATCTGTTCTTTAAGACTAAAGAATAGATTCCCTTCCCTCAGCATCTCTCAGGAAGCCAAACCACAGGTGATCAAAAGGCCACATGAGGCAGGGCACGATGCCTGGGTGTTTGTGTGTTTGAGCCACGTGCTGGAGGAGCATTGCAAGAGCTGGGAAAAGCTGCTGAAGATGATCATAACCCTTGTGCATCTCTGCTGGATAAGCTCTGAAAAGCACACGTGGGCCATGATTCCTTCTAGAGATGACTGCCATTTACTACATACATTTCTAGTAATTGTCCACTCTCTTGTGACGTGGGTACATATTCACACCTGCAATGCCAGGATCTAAAATAAAGGTGCATGACAGTAGTGGGTCTGATTATAATTTGCACTAAGGTAATTATGCTTGCTTTTGGCCATGTTGTCAGGCCGTAAATGGGGGGCAAATCTCAGCAGATCTTTTTGAATGCTCCTCTCCATTGCTCAACAGGTACCAGACACTTCATGTAATCATTAGAATTAGGCCCCACCAAAACCCAGCACAACATAAATTCAAATGGCTAATAACTACAGCTTCAATGCATGTCAGCAACCATATGGAGATAAATTCATAATGTAATTAAAACAGCTCAGAATTTCCAAATGCGAAACACTGTATTTGCAGTTTCATTCACAGCCAGATTAAATGGTGTTATTTTCCTCATCTTGTAGAAAATTTTATTCATATTTTTTGAGGAAGTGTCTACATAAGCATCTTTTTGTACAGTTCATGAAAATAACAGAGGAGTAAGACCATTTATTAACTGGAACCTGACAGCATGTACACATGTGGTCTTATTTGCATAATTCAATTTAACTTCTGTGGAACCACAGACATGAGCAAGCACCTCACGTCTTTAAAAGTTCAGAAGATCAACCTGTGTCTGTTTTTCTCCTTCAGTATTGTTAAATTTGGTCCAGTGTAACTACACGTGAGTACTGGGCTGCAAAAGCATAAATTAAGGGCTGATGATCCTTCACATACTGGTTTATACTGTAAAATAATATTTGCTAACTTATAAAAACTGAAGAAAGGATGACCTTCAGCTTTATATTTTCATTACATTGAAAAAACTAACAAAACAGAAACAAATCCATTTAAAAAAGAAAGTAAGAATATGAATAGTTAAATGCCACTGTATTGACTTGGCAAGGTAATGGAAAAAGCAATGCTTTTGTTTGTAGAAGTTACTATTCTGCAAGTAATTTTCACTATTCTAGCTATTATTTTTCTATTTATTCTCCAGAATTTTGATGAGAAAAATTAGCATTTTTATTCTTTTACACTGTCCTAAGAAAATCAAACATATGTGTCTCCTGCAAGGGAGATGTATACAATATCCAGGACTTCTATTTTCCTTTTTTTATTTAACTAATACTATCATAGAAACTTTTTAGCTTTAGATGAAAAATCACATCTCAATGACTTTACAGAATGTCAAAAACTGTTAGGTTAATATCGCAGATTTTTAGCTGCTTGCCTTTATTCTCCTGTGCATAGCTCTCACTACCCCTATTTTCCTTCATTTGATCATAAGACTAGTAATAAAATTTCACTTCACCTTAATAAAATGGAGTCAAAGCATATCATTTAATATATTTCTATTTTATTTTAAATGGACACTGATTACTGATCTGAAAACATATCATTCTATACTGTTGTACCTTCCTGCCTCATTTTTCCATTTATATCCATTGTTGACTGTGATGGGGTATACCAGCAAAACAATATGATCCCGGCCTTGAGAAGGTGTCTCTCTGCTAGGTCAAACAATTTGCCATAATGAAAATTGAAAAAAGAAAATAAGTGCATTCACTAAACAGTCAAGAACATTGGCCTTTCTTCTCCATGCCTCATGATAACAGATTGGCCTTGCCAACTTCCATCACAAAAACATTTTCATCTGTAGAAGATCTTATAATTCTTGTTTTGAGTGATTGCTTTTAGATGACAACAGCATCTAGAGACATAGCAATAAATATGAACTTTATTTTATTTAGTGACCAGCGCTTCTGAAAGACTGCAAGCCAACTGGAGCAGCAGAATATTGAATACATAAAACTGCTATTAAAGAAGGTTAAGGCTGTGTCATAAACTATCTAAAATGTTATTATTATTTCAAGCTCAAGCTGATATGCTGGTGTGCTATTGAGAAAAAAGAAAAGAATACAATAGCTGGAATAAAAGCAGAGTCAGTTAGAAAAACTCACTGTAATAATGACTTTAGGACTACTCCAATAAAAAAAGGGCAGATCCACTGTGGGTTACAGTCAACATCAGTGATACCACATCAAAGTCATTCTACTCCCAAGCCACAGGAAATTTTCTTTCCAACTAATACTCTAGAAGATGTAAGGATTTGCCTTGTTTGCAATTAATACAATGTGAACAAGAGCCATAATTTGGGAACTGAAAATTAAACTGCATTTCTGCTTCCACATTTTCTGTTTCCACTACTGCTTTTACATCTGTAATGTAGTTGATGGTGTTCACAGAACAGACAGAAAAAAGGTCCTGTTTACTGCCCAGATACTTCAGTTGGATGTACAAGCACGAGTTGTTACAGAACTTTACCACTCAAATAACAACACCCTTGTACACATGCACTCCTCTCCCACTCCCATGAAGCATCCTGGGGAGTGGGAACCCTTTCGAGGTTCTTTGGTTCTTTAAGCCTTAAAAATGGTGTTGAGCATCCATCAGTGCCATAGAAGCATGTTCCCAGATCACTGCTATGTGTACTTTTATTTGTCCCCATAAAAGTAGGCTCAACTCTGCTTTTCAGTACTGACTTCAGCACTGTCTGGTAGGAAAAAATGCATTTACCTCTTCCAGAAAGGTGAGGAGCAGCACCATACTTTAACAGAGCTTGGCCAGAATACAGCCTACCCCTGACATTATTTCCAGTGTGTTTTAGAGATCGTGATATATTCCAAGTCCCCAGCCAGCACTCAAGCCCCAGGGACACAGCACTCTGTTCCTCCACTGGGGAAGAACTTTGCCTTCACATTCAGTTTATGAATGGTCCTAACCCTTTCAGTGAAATTTGACCTGTGAACCTTAGCCTTAAACAACTTGAACTTCATAACTTATGTATGAATAAACAGTGCAAAAGCCTTGCCATACTTTCCAGATTATGCTGCAGACTATTCCCCAGCCCCACAGGCCTACCCACAGCTCTATAGGGTGTCAGGGGCTGCCCAAGGAGCATGGGCAGGTTTGTAGGCTGCACAGCCAGGAGGAGTTTCAGCATTTGCAGCCTCCTCCTGATAGCACTGCTGAGTTGAATTGGTGATTTCTGCACAAGTGTGCTGTTATAGCCACAATGGTCGGTGGGTAAAAGAGAGAAGATGATGATACTTGTAACAACTCTAATGAAAAATGTAAATGGGAATTATTTCTAGCCTGTATGAATTACAAACTCTATTTATTAACTAAGTGTTATGGCTTGCAGAATGGCTTGTGATTTACTTGTGAATTGTACATCTGGTTAAAACATCTGATTCACAATGTGATAATCTGCTGACTGCAATACTGTTGGATTTTAAATCAAAAATGTGGTTTTCTTCTACCCAGTGCCCCAAAGAGCTAAAATCAGGATAAATTTAATTAAATATTTTCTACTATGTATTTGCTTATATTAACATTAATCCCATCTTTTTTTTTTTTTCAAATTACTAACTGGTAGGTTTTTTCCCTCAGCCTTTGTATCTCCTTGAATTTTATAATCCAGGGATTCTGGAAAGCAAAACCTGTTCTGTAGCTGTAAAACTGACAATTACATTAGAAATTTGCTACATCTACTCTGCTCAAAAAGAACCCCTCCACAAGAGAACAGAACATCTGAATGGCATCTTCAACACCTTGGCATATCTAGTGTAACTGCAATCTGGTACCAGGCACTGAAAGAATTAATTACCCACTACCTCAGCACTGGAAACATGATGATAACAAGCAGATAAATGTCATGTACACAGACACGATGTGGTAACAACTTTCTTCTTTGATAATGATGTAGATCTGAGCTGCAATTTAGAAGTAGGGATCAGAAGGTTTTGCTTTGCCTTCCTCTGTGAAAGTCTACCTCCACACAGAAAAAACCAAGCTGATTTTCTTCGTGTCATCTTTTCTTTCTGTTTTTGTCTTCAGTGTATGCTCTACAATATGGGAAGGAATTGGATGGTAAAAACATTTCTCTTTAGAAGTATTTAAATAAAAATCTATTTTTTCTCTAAATCAATCATACTCTATATCATATTATTTTTATTATAATGTGTGAGCGAGAAGGTAGGAGATACTGCATATACTGATAGGAAATGCTGCAATTTTAGGTTAATCACTGAAAAAATTACAGCTTGGTAACGAGGTTAAGAATGAAAATGCAGTCTATAAAAAAACCTTATGTGATATACATTTCAAATGCAGTTTTAATCAACCCCTTATGGAGGAGGATGAAATCTAAGTAATAAAAATGACATACTGCCTATGAAAGTTTTAAAGTCACATGAAGTTATATCCTAAAAAGAGGCTGGATAACATCACAAATAGTTATTGGGTATCATGTATCAGGAAACTGATTGGGGCTGACAATGGTTGTTACCAGCACTTTCCAGGACAGCTTCTCCATGCTTGTCAGCAACAAAAACTAATGCAAGTGTTAGTATAGGTGCTTCAAAGCTATTTTTAGTGTTATTTTAAAAAAGGAAATTGTGACCAGATATCAGACACAACCAGATATCACACAGAAACTAGATAGATAACAGACTAACAAAAAAAAAAAAAAAAAAAGGGGGGGGAGAGGGAATAAAGAAAAAGAAAAAGAAAAAAAGAGAGGACTCCTAATGGGTTTTACTTATTTTTTTAAATAAAGCTTCTTTATCAGGTCTAAATGCAACATTTCAAATCAAGAAGTCCCTCTCATATAAATAAGAAGTAAACCCTAGCATACTTATTAACATGTCTAAAAATGCCAAGTAATGAAACAAGGAGCATTGGAAAGGTTGTTTTTAATTTTTAGGGGCAGTTTAAAGGTTGTTAGCTACAACTGTAGCTAACACTAGGAGCTAGGCTTCTTTTACAACAAAGAAAAACTCAACAAATTTAACATGACAAAAGATAAATCAGTGCTCTCAAAAAGCTATTAAGCCATAAGTGTTAATTTCCCTTAGTTAAATCTGTGCTCCATCACCTTGTTATATATGAATCATTTCATAAAAGTGAAAAAATGGTGCTTTAGAAATATTAAAGTCATAGTTTTATGTCTTCTTGAATAGGTCAGGTTCTTAAACTTTCAGTAAAGGGTATCTAAATGCAGCTATCTTTACAAAAGCTAAAAAAAAGATGACAAAGTGCAGTGGAGAGAATCTGTGAAAAATCACGAATACAGACACATCTCAGGTCTCATTGGCTTTTAGAAACACTTTGAACAACAGCTGTAGCCACTGGGGTGCTGTAAAGACATAGCCCATTATAAAAAGTAACACTAAGTAAATGTAGGAGTGGAAATTTAACAATTGGACGTTTAATGGCTGCAATTATGGCAAAAGAATAATGAACCTATTAGACAGAAGAACTGGCAATTACTCTAAGGCTTATTGCAATACAGCTGTGAAAAAAGTAATACAGAAGCATGGTTAAAAATGGTTATTAAAGGGGGATAATGCATTCTGTTTACCTTGACAGAAGCAATTTTTCTTCTGAAATGAAATGGAGCTTTTTGGCTATCAGACATGGGAGCTCAGATGTGATGGATCCCGCTATTTAAAGGTAATGTATTTTCAGATATGCTTTTCTAGGTATAAATGATGTCTACACCAAGACTATAACAGCTAGATTTATCAGTCAACAAACAGACAGAGGAAGGTGTTTAAGAACATACAGAAATGAAAAATAAATAGCATGCAAAAATTTAAGGTACCCTCTAAGCAGTCTAAGTAGCTACTCTTCATGCATGGAAATATTAAGTATTTGTTGTCTCATATTAAGACAGATTAGGTACCAGACCCATTAGGCATCTTACAAAATTCCACATTGGGATTCAGATATAATTTATTTGGCTTGCCTGATTTTCAGCTGTATACATCCAAGTGAGGGTGTAAGGGAATGAAAAGAGGTAAAGAGGGATCCAGGTGAAACAAGAAAGGCTGTAGAGGAAACCCTCAATTGTCTCATATAGAAGTGTAATGTCTGATTAAAGCAGTATATAATTTTAAAATCTAGCTTCCTTTAGAAAGCCAGAGGCAACAATTAGCAGTGGGAAGCTGGTGAAAGTTTTGGTACAGGCTACAGGATGTGTTGTTTGTCCACATATTTAGTGATCTGACATAAATTCAGAGGACAGCCTTGCCAGCCTTACCCAGGCCAATGATTTAACTGATAACTCTGTGTTACACATTGTGGAAGTTAAATATTCCATACCATGGAATAGTGTTTTTAAAACACACATGGAAGTGTTTTTCAAACATACATCCTAAGCACAACTAATAATCAGTCTGTGTTGACCAGCTTCCTACTTCATTTAGTGTATCATGATGCATTTATTAAACACACTTCAGCTCTCAGCCGTTCCCACAGAAGAGCTCAAATATGGATTTAACTTGGAATGGCAGAGAGTGTAACCAAAGAAAGGGCCTCAGGGCTCATGTTTTATCATTTGGTGCAGATGGTTAGAAAGAAACCAAGACTTGACTTTAAGACGCAAAGCAAATCGGATCAACTAATTGAGGAATAGAGTCTTAAAAGACACAAATCATACTGCCTTGTTAATGCCTTTTTAAGGCCAGGAACAAAATAACCAAAACCTTATTCACTAACAAAATTCTTGTCGAGGACTTTGCCCTAAGCTTGCTAGGATCATGGAAATGAGTATGTACAAAAATGGGTTAAATCTTGGCTTAAACAGCTTGACAACTAGAAATATGTGTGTATTTGGTTCAGGTTCTGAGACTAACTTTGGCTGTTTTATGTAGCTATGGCTGCTCAAAGCAGTTGAAAAAGTGCTTTGAGGGACGATAAAAGTGTTCCTGTTTACTCTAAATTATTCATTAGGTGATTTAGGCCAAAGGCCAGTGTGTGAACATAGGTATGCAAAAGTGGCTTTGAGCTTTGGCTCAGTTTCCCAACACGGGAATGAAGTTTGAGAATAAAAAGGTGAGTTGAAGATTGGCCTACTGACTAAAAAAGGTGCCTGTCTAAAAGCAACGTGAAATGAAAATCAAGTTATTTTTAATGTGTACCAAATGTCCCCCTTGCACTGTGGTACTTTTGGTGGTGGTTACTCTATGGAATTGGTTCAATACCCACACACTCCCCTGCATGCCTTCCTCAGGAAGTGTCATTTGCTGAAAATTAGTCCCCAGATCACTGAGAGCAGAAGGCTCTTGAAGCTCAGGAGTGGAGACCATACAGATTATGGAAAACATGTTCTAGAGACAGCAGAGAAGACCACTAAGGAGCTCTAAGGTAAACATAACTTGTCGCGGTGCCAAAACCGAAGCCCCTCGGCTTCACCCCGAGCCAGCCCAGGCACCGGAGCAAGCGTGAGTCTGAGCTGCCCCTCAGCACTCAGTGAGGAGTCAGCCCTTGTGGATCCTTTTCCCTGGGAGAAGGCCAACGGTGATAAGATGTATCAGGCGACAACGCAGAGAGGAAGAAAGGAGGGCCCAGTCAGCCAGACAGTTAAACAGTAACTTTAATCTTCACCAACACTGTCGGGGCCAGGTCGGACTGGACTGGACCCAGAACAAAGGAATACAAGGGCTTATAAACTCTGAGGAAGGGGAGGAGAAATGGGAGTTCCTCTTTGTGGCTACCAATCAGAACTTATCACTAGGAGGACAAGGGGAGGGGTTGCAATCCTTGGGCCAATTGGGGAGCAGGGGAGGGATAACACAGTGGCCGGGAAAAAGGGGAAAAGTAACATGTAACTGAAGTGGGCTAAAAATAGGAGCTTGTAGGGAGGATGTATCAACTTATGAATTTCAATTGGGGGGGGGGTACTTAGAACATACAATGATATACAGAACATACAGTATTGGACCCACCAACCTTTTAACTTTTTTTAATCACTTCAAACTTAAATCCATTCTACTTGGTAATCCACCCACATGTCCTTCAGCTCTTCCCTATCTCCACAACCCTTTATTATCCTTCTTTCAGCTCCCTCTCTCTCTTCCTTAAGTCTCTCTTCAAATCTTCTCCCTCGTCTGTCCTTCTTTTCCTTGTCACAGTCCTTCAAAGCACCTGCTTTCGCCTGCTTACACTGTCCAGCTTTCTCTGGAGGGTCCAACCAGGGTTCAACATAATAAATGGGAAAAATTCAACCATCCACACCACCACAATAACTCTGTATTTCTTGTCCAGAGTCAGAACTCATTTACTTCTGAAATGCAGGCTATTTACTTATTCCTAAATTATATCAATGTCTATATTTATAGATGACTTGTGAATGATAAAGTGAGAAAATATATGATAATTCCCCTGAAAGAGAAACCATATTTACCTGTAAGTGTACCCTGAAGTCAGTGACACTCATACCATCACTTCTTAAGCATGCCTGCCAGACAAAATGTCATATTATAAATTATGTCTCTTTCCCCACATATGCTTTCTCCTTGTTTCCTTCACCTTCCCTAAGACATTGCTGTAGAGGTTTCAGACCACACTTACCCTAGCAGTGTATTGCACCAGCATGCAAATGATAGTTACATCTTGCAGTGCCAGTGGCTGTTTTGTCAGTGCCTCAAACATTAGAGCTCTCTTTAGACTGCAATGTATCAGTGGTGTCTCTGGCTGGGAAGATGATGTTTTCACACATTCAACCCAAGCATGGCTAAGAATGAAGCTTTAAAAGCATGGCCTGTTTGATTAGTGTTGATGTGCAAATCAGAAACCAGTAAATAGAAAATACAAGAAGGTGAGTATGAAGGAAAGTGGAAAAAAACATACCATGAAAAAGTGCCATTAAAGTAGGATGTTATCCCCAGTTGTCATCTGCTGAGAATATATTTGCTCACCAAGCAATAAATAAACATATCCTCAGATTCTCTGCTTTGAAATGGTGCTACAGAAAACCACATTGCTATTACAATTGAGTTTAGCCTATCATTTGGTTTGAGGCAAAGAGATGGCAAGAGTTAACTATCTCTGGGAGGAATGATTCATTCAGAAGGAAGAACAGTATTTTGAAGACCTCCCTTCAAGCTTTTCAGCTTCCCAGAGATGATGCATATTACACAAGACTAGAGAAGAATAGACACTGTCTTTGAAGACGCATTAACATGCAGTGCAATCTTTCAAATGTTTTAATTGCTGGTATTCAGCATTTGTAGGAGTCAGACAGTATGTTTATATCAATTTTCTCTTTCTTGCTAACTTCCTTTTCCTCAGAAATTGCTGAGAGGAGTTTGTGCTTTTTTTTTCTTTACAAGCTGTACATATTCATCTGCATGCCCCTCTGCTCATTATCCTTCAGAGAGGAAGTCCTTGCTCTTATACCTTCTGAAACTTCTTACAATATGTGTGCCTCTTCTAGCGTGATTATCTTTCAAATAGTACAGAAAGTCACTGTTCAAAAATATAAAGAATATAGCAAAGGATAAAGGAAGACTGGGTAATTTTTAATCTTCTTGAATGTGCTGATATAATTGATTCCTGAATTCTAAAAATTGCCATTCAGATAGTCAATACACTAGGGACAGACACTCGGGATTATCCTATAAAGCTTCCCTTTTCTTTTTTTCTTCCTCCTTTTTTGTTGTTGTTGTTGTTGTTCTGTATTCTTGTGCTACAGCAGACCTTCTTAAATGAGCTTTAGGTTTTCCTGGTACATTTAGCTCCATCTGTCTGCTCCAAATATGGTCTTATTACGTGGTAGACTGTCTACAAGTACCTTCTTTCTACAGAAACCTTTTAAATTAAATGCTACCAGAGTATGAAAGCTTGCTAACCAAGGATTTGCCTTGTTTTCCCAAGAGGCTCCTCTCAAAGAGGCATTCTCTTTTCACAAAAATCTGGAAGGAATTCCACTTACTGTGTTGGGGCAGCTGTGCAGTGAACTGCAGGACAGCTCTGTGACAGTGCAATCCATGGCTGCAGCACCACACAGACACCACAGCCTTGATCTGGAGGCAGGACTGTGCTGATAAACACCGTGACCACCCCAAAAATCCCTGCTGTGGCACTGAGGGGGTGCTTTGGATCCAAGCTGCTTTGTGTACACCTATGAAGGTGTTAATAAGTCGGAAGACAGAAACTCTGCAATGCAAGATACATGTATTAACATGGTTAAAAAAATTCTAAAAGGGTCTGTGAAGCACACAGAGGGTAGTGAACAAAGGCTTTAAATGGGTTGAGCAAAATATCCATAATATTCCTGCCATTAGCTACTCAGTAAGATGAGTGGAAAACATCAGCTCAAACGGCACTGACTGTGTGACAGACTCTCTCAGGTCTGGTCCATCAGAAGTTGAGCATTTCCTGTCACCAGACTACAGGATCAATTTCCTAACTGAAATAAAACCTCTGAATTCTCACTGCTTTGGGGAAATAAATGCAAATAATTAACTCACATATTTTTAATGATTGTCTGTATTTTTTTTTCAGACAGTAAAATGTAATTCTATGCACAGCTGCATTTTTTGAGAGTGCAACTTGACTATATTATTTATAAGACAAAAGCATTACTTGCTTAGATTTGTTTTACGCTTTAGAACAAGACTGGTATCCTCATAGCTAGCACCAAGATGTTGTTGTTTAAAAGAAAAAGCAAATCACACCTCCCCAAGTTTCACAAACTTAAAGTACATCTGCAAACATCAGAAAATGTTTGGAAAGTTTGGGTAAAAAACTCCATGAGAATTGTTTATCCCTAATTTGCATGCATGAGTCATGTAATTGCCAATGAGTGATGAAATAGAGAAGCAGGTGGTAATGTCTGCATACTGAGTTATGAGTGGAGCGTTCTGAGGCAGGATGCTTTTCAGTCTGTGGGAGAGTTACTGGGAAATGTGACAGACCAGGTTCTTTCAGTTACTGGACAAACAGAATAGATCTGAAAAAGCAGTTTAATAGGCTAGCTGGAAAGCTACGGTAGAAAGTCTGTTATAAAAGAAGAAAGATGATTTCTCAGATAAGAGCTATGAAAGGCTCAAAAATTACAAAGGATTCTGAGGGGTCCTATTACAGTCTAGCTCATCCAAAGATAAGAGAATAAGGAAGATCAGAGAGATATAGCTGCAATGAGTGAAAAAAAGTCACACCCTTTTTGTTCTGCCCAGTGGCCTCATTAAAAACAACAAACTACCTTTTTATAAAACTGAGGTTTTCTGTCTGTGTTCTTCCACTCTAGTACAGGCTGTTGTATTGCATGACATTTGCATATTCCCATCAAATTTAGGCTGCTCGCACATCTTTCTATGCAGCACTATACCACAAAAAGAATGCACTAAATATCTAGTAATACACCATCCTTTTGACTAAAGACAAGAAAGGGAAAGAAAAACAGGTGTATAGTCTTCAAAAACACTGTTTTGGAAACTGATTATATAACTATATTGTATTTCTGAAATGTTTCTAACCAGTGTTTTGTACGTGATGATCTTTTGACTGCTAAAAGAAAGAAAAAAGGAAAAAAAAAAAGAGACCAATGAGATGGAAGCTCAGCTTTTCCAGTTCAGCTCAGGATCAGTTCAGAAATTAACAGCACTATAAGAACTAAACATGGATACACAGATGAAATAGTTGTAAATCCTGGGAAAACACTGCACAGTATTTACAGTGCAAAACTCTTCACCTGTCATAAACCAAGCAATCCTGTAGGCTGGTTGACAGCCACACCATATTTCAGATTACAATGGAAATAATTAAAGCTCTATTTATTGCTGGATCACTAAAGTAGAATAATGCAATTCAGCAGAAGCATTGCTGACTGTGGAAAGCATTCAGGAGTGCTCTGCCTTTGAGATCAGTATTTCTGACTTGTCCATTTTGAAAGATGATAGCTCTGTACTGAAAGCTAAAGTCAAATGTTTTGTCATTGGCTTGTTGCATTACAAGCTCCATTTAGGACTAAACCATCCGTACAGTGACAGAAGAGAGAAAGCATGTAAACCACCAAAAACTTGAGAGTCATTGTGGGATCTCAGTTGTGTATGCCTCATCCTCAGTGAAAGAGAGTTTCCCAACAGTGAAGTCTTTGAATGGACTTCAGAAAGTATACCCGCACAGGAAAGAAGTGAAATTCTCCTGTGGTTTGCTCTGAAAGCTGCAGTTTGTCTACCTGAACACTGAGTTTGAGGAGCTGTCTGAAAAGTGAGATCTATTTTATTGCAACTAGGAAGCAGAACTAGCTGGAAGAAGAAAAGGCAGGAGAGATCTGTTTGGACCAAGCTTGCTAAGCAGAATGAGAATCAAAGGTGAAGCAAGATAGATCGAAAAGAAATTCTTGTCTAGAGATTTTCAGTGCTCTAAATTCTTTGAGAAAAGAAGGTCTCTAGTATTAAGAAATGTTTTGCCAAACATAGCTTGTGATTATTACCTCAGTACTAACCCAGGAACACACTGGAGTTGCTAGGCTTTCTCGTCCTGTCACGTCTTCCAGTTTATCAGCAGATCAGGGCAAAGCAAATTAATTGTCTTGTACTTTGCTTTATATGTTCTTATATCTCTTAATGAACAGTTTAACAAAACCAATTCATATCCAACAAAGAACAGCCTAACAGATTCTAGCATTTGTGAAATGTCAAGTAGATTTCTGTATTCACAGAATCCAGAGCATATTTCTAGATATAAAAGTCTGACCAACAGAATAATCTGGGTGAAATGAGAATTCTTACAAAGCACCAAATTACTAACCATCAATGTTCAAACATTCTGCTGTGATCCTGCATTTCCTGTATTTCTGATTCTTAATGGATAGACTTCTGTGACCAATGTGCATAAGGAGAAACGATTGTAACTGTGTCTGCAGGAAGAGTGGCACTTGGCAAATAAAACACTCCTTGAGACAAAGTGGTTGTAAAATTGCATACAGGTCTATACCCCTCTGATCTTCACTACTGCTTAGAAATAGTTCTCTTCGGCCAAATTAATTCCTTAATGATTATCAATTATGATACTTGTTGCTGGTTTCTGTTACATCCTGCAGATTTCCAGTTTAGTTCCACTGAGATGTACATTTCTTGACCTTCAATACATTAAGCTAATGTATTACCACATTAAAGTAATCAGATGACCACAGCACTTCCCACCATCTGCAATTTACTTTCACAGTGATGAGTGCAGAAGCCATCATGTTTGTGTTGTCCACTATAATAACAATCTCCTTGCTATGTAGCTTTCAGTTCATTATTATAATGCACACTTTCCAAAAGGAAAAAAAATGCTGGTGGCTATGAGAAAATTTTACTTGCTAAATACAAAAGCAAGGTCAGCTTTTATGAAAAATGTAAATTTGACACATTAGGGAGAGGTGATATCCTTTATTATACAAGTGAACACAGTAAGGACAAACAGCCCAGCTTTGGGTAAGCAAGGCCAAGTGAGGGGTTTTTTCCCTTCAGAAATTGTAATAGCTGTTATAATAATATATATAACTTTTTCCTGAAAACCTTGCCTTATCTATATTCTTAGACCATCATAACAACAACCATCATTTCCCCCTTTATATGTATACAAAATAGAAACCCTGGGGTTTCTCAAAATCCTTTATAATTTTTCTCTGTGTTGTAGTGTTTATTCACCTTTACACCATAAACAATGCCTGCATAGAGACATGAGTGTGCAGCATTGAAATTACATCACAAGTACTCGATAGAGAAAATGAAGACGTTTCCCTTGTTAGAACTAGCAGAAGGAATCAAGTTAGAACACAATAATTACAAGAATTGAGAGCTTTGTATTTTTCAGAAGAGTGTATAAGGTCACACAGCAGAGGGAATCCGAAAGAGGGCTTGCTGCATGTCAGCAGCAAAACAGAATCAAATTCTAGCTCCAAGAGGCACATGGACTTCGTTGTGGAGGTGATGGAGCAATGCAAACAGAAAATGCACAATAAATCTGTATATGTTTTAAAACTTATAACTTCCAAGCCGATTGAATGACATATCCTAGTTGAAAATATTACAGGTAAATTTATGCCAGTTGCAGTCCATCAATTTTATGAAATGATATTTAATGAATGCAGCAGATTCCCACAGCATGAGTACAGAACCATCATGAATAATGAACATAATAAAAGAAATACACCTCCAAGCACAAAACAAGCTACTGACTACACCATCACTTAAAAAAAATAAAAGGAAAAAAGAGGGTGACTTAAAGAGTTATCTGCAAATATCATTCTGTAAACAAATTTGAATATAAAAGCCATACAGAGGTTTTATCTTTCAAATTTGTATAAAGGATTTGTCATCTCTGAAATGACAATCCATTCAAAGTACAAAGGCAAGCGTGCTGAAGGTACCAGTTTGATTTACCAAAAATAACAGGAAATAGGGCAGAATGCAGCTGAGCATAAATTTCTACGAAAAGTTATCCTCAAGTGAGTGATCACCAGGGAGCAAAATACTTGTGCCTCCACTTCATTGAGATTTCAAGGAACAATAGTGCACTTATCACTAATCAGCATCATTGTCACTGTACTCCAGAAAAATGTATTTACAGAGGCTTATTGGTTCCTTTATTTTACTGTCCCCCAACATGAGACAGATCAAAAATGGCCCTAAACTTGCCTTGAGCAGAAATAAAAATTCACAAAAACCCCCAAAACCACTTGCCTCCCTATTCAGAAAACAGTTTGAAAATAAAAAGAAAATTATTTCCCTGTGTTTTCCCAGAGCACTGCCTCCCACACTCAGGCCAGTATCGCATATTGACAGATCAGGTAGCTGACAGTGTGATCACCTGGCAGAGCTGGCACAAAGCAGCTCTACAGCCTGCATTTCCTACCCAGCTCGGGCTGTGTGCCCCGGGCACTGCCCAGTGTGAGCTGAGAACAGCACGGGCTGAGGCTGCACCAGCCCGGAGCCCTCCTGGCTCTGCCATCCTCCCACTTTGAGCATCTCTCCACTGCCCACACAGCTCCTCATGGAAAGGGAATGGGAGCTCACAGCGAGGAGGAGGGAGAAGCAAACTTCCCAAACAGGGTTACAGCCTCCAAAACACTTTACAGAGACTGGGTGAGAGCAACCCAGAAGCAAAGCCCTTCCGGCATGTTAGCTGGGTGTCCTCTCCTTAGGGTCAATGGAAATAACTGCCAAGGGGAGGCAGGTGAAAGGAATCTGGGTTTATCTCCTCCTCCTCTGAACAGGAGCTGTGCTTCAGTGCAAACCTGCCCTCCAGAAGTTCTCCCCTTCTGCATTATAACATTATAAATAGAAGTTCTTGTTATGTAAAAAATGCTCAACAAGTCAGTGAAGACTTAGGCTGAAAAACGCTGGATCTAGCTGTACTTAATGATCATTAGCAAAAACTTGGCAAAAGCAGAAAAGGCACACGTATGGTCCCACGTCTGGTATGAAGCTTAAAAATCCAGAATCCAGAATTTTTTACAGCATGCTTACATCTCCATAAACGAGTCTTCTGACTCAAGTGTGCTGCTTAGTGCCAAAAGAACACCTGCTCTGGATAGCATAGTGTTACCTCCACCACAGACAGAAAAGTTTTCAGCTGGCTACAGACCTAGTAAGGGAAGAGAAACTGATTTTATTTATCTGAAAGGTACTGTCTCCTGTGCACAGAATTATCAAGGAGAAGGTATGAACATCTACCAACTGATAGAAGATAGAACAGGAAAAACTGGCAGAGAAGAGAAAGAAATATAAAGAGCAAAGGACTAAGTGTGTGATGTGGATGTTAATTTGAACACAGAAATGTTGTTTAGATTTTAGGATGACTAAGATGTGTTTTAAGGGATCTCAGAATTAATCAGAGGCTTATTCATGCAAAGCAGTGGTATGCATGGGACCCTGTATCAGCAACTGTGCTTTTCACTGTTTCTTTTTTAATGTTTCAGGAAGCCAATTAAAAAAACCACAATTGTAAGCAATCTGGTTATGTCACTGCATTTCCTGGATGGTAAATCAGTAAAATGAGGCTTGGACTTTGTATAATTGTGCCCATAGATGTTTCCCTGAGGAACTGAAATATACACGGAAAAGATACAAGGGTTTGAGTTGGGTTCATTTGGAATGAAAAAGCACAACCCTACTGCAAGGCATATTTGTGACACTGGGAAAGAAAAAAGAAATGTGATTGTTGCCATCTGGCTCTTTCAAAATGATCCCTTCAGAGATCTGTCTCTGCCTATTTATACCATATCCATTGTCATCATATCTGACTGTCCTGTGGGCACTCTGGGCAAGAAGCATGTAGGATGGTATTGAAAATTATGGAGATGGTTCTCAGTGAAAATCAGCATAGCAAGATTAATGAATGAAATATATAGTTTATACCAACTGAGAATCTGCATGTATTCACACACAAATAGACCTTATGTCAGAAAAGTTTATACCTTCATTTCTGAAATTCTCTGCAAGGAGCAAGGCTAAGAGGAGAATGGATGGGCACTGAAGAGAGAAAAACTAAAGATAACTTAAGTACAACTACTACAAGCTAACAGTGACGTTGGCAGGCAGTCCTTGCTTACATGTGCAATATTCAGGAACACAAACAGAATATTGTGCCCTTCCCCTTTATGGAGCCATCTCTCTTTTTTTAAGGCAGTAATTGCCTAACAGGCCCTACCAAAACTCATTTTCTGATTAAAAGCATTGGGGGCATCCACTTAAGGAACAGAAATAATACCATGTGATTGGGATCCATTCACACCATTCTAACATTAATTATTCACTAAAAAGTCCATGAGGAAGCCACAGAAATATCCATATCTTAATAACAAAAGTGCTAATAAAATATATTTACCTGATTTGTGGGAGCGACCTGAGTTTCAGGAATTAAAAGTGGCCATATTCAGCTCACATGAAATTTACTAATTTCATATCCCACCCAAATGATAAAAAACTGTTCAAAATATTTGACCGGCCAAGAGGAAAATCCCAAATTAAGTCCACAGAGTTTCTTGGTACAGCAGAAAAAAAGCTGTAAAGGTCAGGTTTTGTAATTGGTGTTCTACCAGTCTTTGTAAAATTAAGACATTATTTATGGCAAAATTGAGCCATTAAGACACACACAAAAAACCCCTCAAACCTGACAAAATCTTTAAAACTAAAAATGGGTTCAGAAATTCTGTTTTCTTAGCAAAACCAGTCTGACAAAAGGCAGGGGGCACAGACAGTTGCAGTACTTACATAATTCTCCAGAACCCCCTAAAAGGGAGAAAGAGAATCTCCTACCTTCTAAAAATTCAATGATTTCTGAAAGCTTTCAAACTGGTTTTCCATCCAACATCACAGACCTAGCATTACTGCTCCTGAGGTACATAAAGACCCCATAAAACTGCTATGTTCAGCTATGAAGGAGCATCCACAGCCATCCCACACCCACGGCTTAATCCTGCTCCTATTTAACTCACCTGAGAGCACCAGGGGGTAGCTCTGTGCTGCTTTGAGTTTCCACAACTTGCCCTAATCCCTGCTCACTGCTGGCCCAGCACCAGCACCAGTTCTTTTGGCAAAACACAGCTGTGAAAGTGTTTCAAAGATACAGGAACTTGCACTGGGGTGAAGGAGTGGTGGGAATGCAAACATCCCAATTTTGTTACCTCACTGAACCCTCCTGGACTCCACCTCACAGCAGACAGTCTGATTCCAATGCACTACTTAGTGTAAAAGGTATGAAATTCAAAATCAGTCCCATGATTCTCTCATGCCAATTTATATGGCAAATCAGCCCAACCATATTTGAAGTAGGAAGTATTCTAACTGATCCACCAGGATTTTCACACTAACCACAGCTGCCAATAAAAAACCAAACCAAAACAAGCCAGCACAGAGAGTAGGAAATAAGGTAACAGCGACAGCTTTTACAGGTGATCCCCAGGTTAATTTTAAAATATTCACAGGAGTTAGTTTTGCAAAGGTTGTGAAATGTGAATATTTATCTGAGCCTGAATATATACTACACAGCAAGTCTCTTGTATACTCATTTTTCTTCAGCATTTTGCTATGAATAACTCCTCCAGAGAGGCCTGGTAGTTGATTCTTTCACTACTTTTCAGCCACCTCTTAGAAGAGTTTCTACTTTTCCCTCTTCAGGGATCACTTTTATATCTTTTTTCTAATCACATCTAGTTCCTTTGCTGGGGGTTGATGTTTATTTCACATTTTTTTCTTCAAAAGTCTCATTTTATCCAACTACAACATTTTGTTCCTTTCTCTTAAGTCACAGAATTATCATTGTGTAGCTCCCTCTAAAAAACTCCCTTCTATTTTATATAATTACTAATAGATCAAAATAACGAAGGATGTATTTCCTACTGTAGATTTTAGAGTGTTTCTGATAACTGCATAATGAGAAAAGGCTTTGTGCTTTGCCTGTATCCTAGCTGGATATTACTTGTATTTCGATCTTGACAAACCAGAGTTTGAAATTAATTTTCATGAATATTTACTGTAAAAAGAGGACACATTTGAAACAATACTATTTAGATTCTGTTAAGGTGTAATCGACCAGCTTTCAGGCAAAAGAACAGAGGCTCCTTTCTTTCAGAAAGAAATTACCTAAGATCCCTGTAGGACTCAACATTCAGTCCAAATCATCCATTTGTCTTCAATGGAGCAATGCTGATGTACTCCCACACAAAATCTGGCCTTGTTCTCTGTGGTACTATTGCACCCAATACTTCTTTTTAACAGGTTTGCCTTTGTCTGATTCAAAGATTTACTTTTTTTTTTCATTTCTGATGCATCTCCTAGACAAGCATAATAATCCCTGAAAACTCTTCCAGAGATGAATGTGCTGAAATTTCACTGTGTAGGGGCAAAACATTATATTACATAATATTGAATTTTAGTGCTATAGCAGAAATTTTCATCTGGAGATATTAGAGCTCTCAAAATGTAATATTCCAACTTCCATATTCAAGCATCAAGTATTTACCTGTCAAATAAATGCACTTTCAGCTGGACAGCTCAGGAGCTCCAGTGATATCTGAAGCTCATCAGGCAGTTCTCAGGGTTTTGTTCCCCTTGATTTCTCGGGTAAGTATTTCAAGCTAGACTGCACCCATGTATGAGCAGCATTCCTAAAGCAAATCAGTGCATGCACCCCACATGCCCAGATAAAACATCTCAGGTTTATTGTCCAGCATTCTGCAGTTACAGAGGTGAATGGCACAAACCCCAGATATTACTAAGATCCTTTCACGTGTGTCTCTATGGGGAGCCTTCATTAACACTGGATTTGAACCCCTAAAGTGATGACTGGACATGTTTTCACGGCATCCTCCTGGCCCCTTGCCAAATAGCCCTTCATAGCATTGGCACTGAGGTGTTATTTACCCAAGCAGAGTCTACAACAGCATCAGTGCTTGTGTGAGAGGGCTGCACTTACACTGGAACATATTTTCTGACATTGCATATTCTTCATTAACTTTTAAACATTTAACTAATTAGATTTCACTTTGCAAAATGGACACTAAGGAGGATGGCTTTTATCCTGGCTCCTACTCAGTGAAAAATTATGAGATTGTGAGCAGCAAATGTTAATTGACTATACAGCAGTAGCTGAGTTCTGCTGCTGCCCTTCTCTTCCTGCTGCCCTTTTCAAGACTGAAGGCTGCCATTATTGTTTCATTCCTCTGACCTCTTATAAGGGCACCACAGAAAGGTCAGGCTGCTCTTTTCTTTCCTCTCCTCCCCATTAGCTGGAAATCCACACCTCTCCAAATCTCTTCCCACAGTTTTCTGTTATCCAATATCTCCCTGCATACTTTGCTTCTGTCTTTACCTCTCATTTATTGTTCTAGTACTAACACAAAATACAGGCACCTCCAGTTCTCTAGGTACTAAGACAACCTCTTAAAAAAACAAATGACTGACACCTGTCATATGATCAAATAGGAACAAGAAAGGCATGTAAAATAAAATGCAATAAACCCCTCCAATGGTTTCACTTGCTGCCTTCCCTTCAGCCCATCTATGTCTGTGACCAAAGGGGAAACCAGCAATGTCCCTCATAACTGGATATGAAAGTTAGCAAAGGTGTCCCCAGGAATGGTGAATCACTGCCTCCATCTTCCCACCTATTTTTGTTCAAGCCTAATGTCCCAATCCAAACAAAGCTCATGTGATCCCATCCACACTGCTTGTTTGCATGCCTGTCTACCTCCATTAAGTAACTTTGGATTTCACTGGGTAATTTCAAACTAATTTCACAGAAAAAAAAAGTCTCAAATATAGGCATGAGTTTCATGAAGCTCAATATCCAGATAATAGGAGAGAGTCACTACTAGAACTTTAAATGAAGGAAAGGCAGGAGTAGTTTAAATTGTCTCTTTTTTGTTCAGTTTGCTCAGAGGGAAGAAGCAGCAGTGAGCGGGTGCACATTTGTTAACTGGACCAGAAGTCTACACATAACTTCAAACCAGCCAAAGTATGTTTTGTTTGGACCACCAGAAAAAAGGTGGTAAAGAATTTGTGAAGGAGCTCTGAAGCCACTTTAACTTCAGTAACCACAGTAGAAAATCTCTCTGGAAATATACATGGGATAGGCAAGAGAGGCATAGGGGCAGTGTGGAAAAAGACAGAGGACATAGGGATATCACAGTGTGTGAAGGTTTCTAAGGGACATGGGGAATGTGGAGCAAAATCCATGGAGAAATGCAGACTATTAAGGACAAATCCATTGCTAACCTGACTTCATTCTCCCAGAACTGGTAATAGGGTTATGGCTTACGTCCCTTCACTGACAATAAATAGAGCAACCATATCAGACAGAGCTTCTTCTGAGGATTCATGCAGATTTTTTAGCTTTCTAGATCAAAGAAAAAGCTTCAAATGAATCGAGGAGACAATGGCATGAATGGCCTTATGGGGTAACAAGAAACTTCAGCTCTTACTGATACCAGTGAAATGAGATCAATAAATGCAGTCACATAACCTTCAAAAGCTCAGGCAAGCCTAGTTAATTCATTATAAATGAATGTAGCAGCACTTGCTCTGTTCAGGTGTCAACATTTTTAGGTTGAGATAATATACTGGTAAAAAATTTTACTGTGTTACTTCCAAAATAGCCTGACTAGAGTATTTATGCTGTCCCCTGAAATTGTAGAGTTTCCAGAGAGACCCTGGCCAGGCCAAATACAGGCATTTCTAAAATTGTCCATAGAAATCTCTGCACAAGGATCAGGCTGATCCTGAATAGCAAAGGCATCGTCTTTATTAATTCAAACATGTTCTTATTAAGAGATTTTTGTACTCTCATTAACATTACCAGCAGAAGAGCAATACCTTGTTAAGAGGAAATACAGTAGGGGAAGGAAGAATGGTCCAGAGAGGAAGGTTTTCATGAGGCTTAAAGATCTTTAGTACAAGATACAAATGAGAGAGACTTCTGCATCTCAGTAAAGTTACCCCTCTGCCCACAGGAGAAATATGTCTGACTCTGATTCAATTAAATATGCCCCCAAGCTTGATTCCTATAGCCAACAAGTTGGATGTTATAATTCCTTATACATTACAAATTATGAATGTACTAATTTTTCATAACTTGGATGTGAGTAACTCTGCTTTGTAAAATCCAAAGCAAACATCATATATGGATTTCCCAACATCTGAATACAACTGACAAATTTGTTCAACAGAAATAAATAAATTTGGAATAAAATTCAGGAAAAATGATAGATTGCTTACTTGTTCATTTCCCAGTTCACATGCATTATCAAGCAAAACGTTATTGAGTTAAATTATGCAAGTAAATTTGAATCACTAAAGTCAGAAGACAAGCCTAATCTATCCTGAATCATCTTTTTGTTCCCAGAAGTTTTAAACATTTAATACTCAGAAAAAAAAAGTAAACCAAACAGCTAGTATACAGAGGCCTGATGACATCTGATCTGCCCGCTGTGCTCCATCAAACATGACTCTAGGCATACTTAAAGGTGGGGCATGGGAGGAATAAAAATGATTTTTTTAGGTATTCATACCTAATACCTTTTATCAAGCTAGCATGTAGACTGATCATGAGAAGAGAGTTTAAATACTTGGTGACTTTCACACTAGAGCCTTCAACTCTTTGAAATAGTAGATTATTTTCAGACAGTTGCTGCTGTTCAATTATGCATTTTTGTTTTGTGATGCATATAATCAGTCACCATATTCACAAACTCAAGATTTCCCAGTGGGACAAGTTTTAAAGATAGGACTTCTATTGCTTTCCTGCCTTATCAAAATGGTGGCAAGCAACACACACTTTTAGCAACAGATATCTCCAGAAATATCATAAGATAGCAGTCCTGTGTTCCAGACAGAAAACTCTTTTGGGGGCTATCAAATTCCAGACCAAAAGGGTAAAGCAATTTTTTGTGTCAAAAAAAAAAAAAAAAAAAAAAAAAAAAAAAAAAAAAAAAAAAAAAAAAAAAGACACAAAATAATGAACCTTAGGTTCTATTGGTCATGCACTGTCAACATTATCAACCATTTTGGTGACCAAAACAGGAACAAAAACCTTTAACCAGGGCTACAAACTCTCCTCCAAAGCAGGAAAAGAACCTGTTCCCAGTCAGGAGGAACAGGCAGGGTTGCAGTCGTCCTTTGTGGTACCTGCACATGCCAGGCTGTGACAGCCCAGCAGCACCACTGCAGGCACAGCAATGGGCACACACCTCCTGTGGGAAACAACTGACCTTGTCAGCACACACCTGCCTGGGCCCCTCGCAAATCCCTTCCATTTTGTATTAAATCAAAAGGAGACATGTGCAGGAAGTCCATCTAGATTTGCCCCCTATACCCCACCAGGAGCTTAGGTTCTTTTGATATATTAAAACCAGAATTATTTTAAGTCATTGAGAGACTGAAACGTAATCCTTAATGTGGAAATGTACAGTGATGGAGGCCCAGGCAGTTAGGGAATGTGAGTGCAAGCCATGGGCTCTTAGCTTGCTGCATGCAGTCAAAACAGTACATAAATTTCAAGCCTTACAAAATCTAAGGGAAAAGAACACCCAAATGCAGATCCAAGCTTTAACTGGTACATTCCCCTCTATTAATATTGCATGGGGATATTCCCACAGGGTGAGGAGCACGTCAAAGATGGGCTATCTTTGCTTATGCATCATTGCCCAGAGGAGAGGGATATCAACACAGTTTTTACATTTCAAATCTTTGTTTTGCTTAACATCAAAGGTAGTTCTAGAGCCCCCTTGTGAGTATCAAGATGTCATTATTCTGTGTGCTGAATGGGGAGCTGGTGAACAACCCGATTCTGGCCTGAAGAGTTTTCCCTTCCCAGACAAGATGTATTTATGCAACTTCAACAATAACATTTCATGCAATTCTCTTTGATTAGAAATGTGCTCAGAAAACAGACCATTAAAGCTGAATAAAAGGTCAAGTCTCCATTTGTGTAATTATGCTTTTTTCAAGAGAGATCACAGAGAACTATGGCAACATATTGCGGATTAGTATCTGCCACCATATGGCACTTTAAATGACAAATAGAAACAATGCATATACTTTGTTAAAGAAGTAAATTGTAACCCATTTTATAAACTATTTTACACAATCAACCCTCCGTGTTAAAGACTAGAAATCTAGGGATATTCTCGTCTATTGCTGTTCAGATAGAGAAATACACAAGACCAAGTCCTGGGAAATTATTTTTTAACATTTGCTAATTTTCTATTCCTTTTATTTGTACTAGCTAAGAAATCTTTATAATATCTCTTTGCCTAAGGAAACATTTGAGTTGATTAAATATGTGCTTAAAAGGCAAAGCAAGGATACCCAAGCACAGAGGTTTTGTAGTTAGCCCTATTAAAATAACGGGGGGGGTGGGGGGGGGGGGGGGCGGAATCCATGGGAGAGAGTCTTCATATTAGGACTGCTGACAGAAAACAAAACCAAAACAAGTTGTTCCTCCTCCTCACTGCTTCCCCTTCCTATAAATCATGAGATAGGCTTAAAAATTAAGAATACGAAAAGAAAACAAATAATTTGTATTTTTACCTCCTTCTCCTTTTGAACCGCTGAAATGTACGCAGGTCTGCTCCGAGGTTTTGTTGCAAGATGAACTTGTTTGGGGGGGTTGGGGTTGTTTGTTTGTTTGTTTGTTCTTTTTACAGAGAGCTCTCAAAAGGACCAAGTCTGGGGGGAAAACCCGAAGGAACAAAACCTTGTGCGATGTGACCCGGGGGAGAGCCCCGGGGCTGCGGGGCCGAGCGGGCGGCGGAGCTGGGGCACGGCGTGAGGGCAGGCCCGGCACGGGCACCACCGGCACCGCCTGCCCTGCCCGGCCCTGCCCTGCCCTCTACCCGGCCCTGCCCTGCCCTGCCCTGCCCTCTACCCGGCCCGGCCCTGCCCTGCCCTGCCCGGCCCAGGAAAGCTCCCCCGGGCCCGGCAGCCGCTCACACCGAGCCGGCTGCAGGCGGCTGGAAGGGCTCTCCAGAGCAGCCTCTGCCATCCCCCGGGCTGCAGCCCCCGGGCAGCGCCGGGCCCAGGGCCGTGCCCGCCCCCAGGGTCTGTCCGGCTGCCAGGGGCTCTCAGCCCGTCCAGCCCGCCCGGCCAGCGCGGGGTCCCTCGAATGCCCTGCCCAGAGGCCGCCGCCCGGCCCGGGGCAGCCGGGGAGCGGCAGCTCCTCCCAGCACAGCCCTCCCTGCTTCAGCCTCCGCCAAGGGAGCGGGATGAAGCAACCGAGACAGACAAACTTGCCCCGAACAAACCAAACGGAGCCGTTTTGATCAAAAAACCTGTTCCTGTGGGAACAAACCGTGTGAAACAATCATGCAGCCTCTCTCCTACCTTATCATTCCAATTACATTCTCCTAATCTACAAAATTGAAAGGTAATGAGCAGTTTTTCCTTAAACCACATTAAATAACACTGTCAAAATGCAAATTTATTCATTAAGTATAAATGAGTGTGTTAAATATTCATGAATTGTTGCTTGCAGTATATAATTAATCCCATGGTCTGTGTGTCCAAAAGCATTTAGGAGATAGAGTAGAGAAGACGGTGCTGTAGAATGATAACATTTAAAGCATGTTTTTAAAAGCAAAGGTCACCAGCCCTTTGGATTCTAAACTATTACCAGTGCTTATAATTCATTGTAATACCTCTTCGGCATGTACACATGCTTTCATTATTCAAGGTTTGTATCCTCAACCCTTCCTGTCTAATAATCTATTCAAGAAAAGAAATACTTGAGAGGGGAAGGTGCTGTTAAATTATCCCATTCACTACTGATACACTCAAATTAATACAGTACTTTGCACATTTTAAAACTCCCAAGGACTGCAAGGCTGCCCTCGAAAAATGATGCAGCTTGACTCCCTGGTCCTCTTTTTGCTGGGGGGAACAGGAACAGACAGACCAAAAAGTGCATTCTGACACTTGAACCATCACTAAAGCTGGTTGCCATTTCAAGTATCATGAAAGATAAAACAAAGGCTTCACACCAGAAAAAGACCCTTCTTTTTTTTTTTTTTTTCTGAGTCATTTGCAGATAAGAAGGAATCCCTGAATTCTGTACTTTGAGTAAGGGCTCCCATTGATACCAGTGAGAAGTAGAGTACATAAAGTGCTGGAATTTTAGGTCTCAGTGCCCTTAGTTTAAATATTCACTCTTTCCTCTGCCCTTCTTAAATTCCCACTGCTTCTTTTCATGTAATAGAAACCACTTTCAGAAACTCTTTGTCAGCCTGCTTTGTACTTTTTTGGGGAAGAATCTTTGAGGTGCTGATGAAAAGAACTGATCTTTTTCAAGACAGCATGAAGAAATAACCAAAAATAAAATCATTACAGTGTTCATAATAATTCCCTTCACAATCACTTGATATTCTCATGTATGCTTACTGCATACAGCTTTCAGCCAGTTGTGCAAGTATGAACTCTGCTGCCTCCCCTTCCTTCCACAACACTTGCAGAAAAAGGTACATGACAGTGACTTGATCTTTTCGTGTGTGTTTTAGTGTATGACATTTTTATTATGCCATTTTGTGTGTGTATGTGAGTGTGTGAATTAATCAACACACCACCAAGTGATTCATAATTCCAAGTAACTCAACCTGTTGTTCCCAGCACAGGCCAGAGAAACCAGGAGCTGCAAGGCTGTGCTCTGACAGATTTTTTTCATGTTTTTCCTTGCAAAAATGTAACAAATGGTTTGCCATTTGTATGCAGGCACGTTTTGTTCATTCAGAGCCAGGCTCTGCATGGCATGGGGCTTGTACTGTATCATGCGTATTTATCCTGCAAAATTAGGTGCTGGAAGATTTTTAGTTTCTATAGAATATGTTCAGGGGAAACATTTGCTTAGCTCCCTTCCTAGTTCTGCACTAGAACTAATACACAGGACAAGGCAGCAATCAGACTTTTTACTTGGTGACATCACCATACATCAAGTGTCATCAATCAGGTCACTAAGATGATGAAGCAATGCAACTTGTAGTGTGTCAGATCAATGAACTGAGCAACTTTTCTAGAGTGCTGACAAAAAAAAAAGGCAATGTGGGTCCAAATTGATTTGATTTGCCTTATTTTAAGGCCTATGCAGTAGGGCTTGATGAACTATAAGGCACTTTAAAAATAGGTTGAAGGCAAAGTTGGTCACAGAATGCAGGATAACGTTTCATCTTGTCAATTAAAGAGGTAAGCCATCAAACCCCAAGGCCAGGCAGCTGTAATCCAAGCACTGTTGACACTCAGTTTACAGGACATTTGTGATAAGTGCTTTTGTTGTAATTAAAAAGCTGTGCAAGTCTACCCAGTTGTGTCGTAACCAGTACCTTATCTCCTGCACCAAAATGAGGACAGACCTCACCTGTCAAAGACAATTAATTTAGATAGCTCTCCTCTGGACAGGAGAAGAGTTAATCAGAAATTCTCTGGTACAATGTTTTCCTTTTGCCAGTGAAGAGTGCTAGCTGATCGTAATTTAAATCTCCCATTCAAAGATGCAGATTTCGATCAATTTTATGACAGAACAAGACAAATCTTAATGCTTCATTTTTCTGACAGTTCCTTTGCTCACTTTACACATAGTCTCAGACCCCAGACTCCCTGATTCTGCCAGTCCTGAGGAGAGATGGGAGCTGCTAGCCCAGGGACTGAGCAGCCCACAGGGTTTGGTTACTCTGTGCAACAAAAACCAGAAAGGCCCAAGCAGATGCATTAACACACCTACCCTTGAACAGACAGCTTCCCTCCACCCCCAGTTCACCCCCACCCAAACTCCAGAATCCTCCAGGGGCAGAAGTGCTTTTCAGAAAAGGATGGTTAGGGATGGTGTAGCCCAATCAATTCAGGGAAAAGGCCGGAGATTAAAGGATATTGGAAAGACTGCACGCATCAGAGGCTCTGCTGCATAGGGATTGTCTCACAGAACTCAGACAAGGTCAGGGAACCCTGAACATTGCTTGAAACGAAGGATGTCTGCGTGATCCTCCAGGATATTATCCTTGGCTGGTGAATGAAGACAGGAAAAAAAAAAAGGGTTCTCAACACGGAGTATCTGTCATTTGGTGCAGGTGAAAGGATGGCACCATTTAGGTGGTCTCCTGTTCTGCAGAAAGGCAAACAGCCTGCTAGGAAAGAAGCTAAAAATAAGTACTAAATGATGAACTGATTAAAAAGAAAAAAAAGACAAATCCAGCCAAAACCCCCCAGTCTTTCAGGACGAAATTAAGATGGCAAAACCAAAAACCATGAAGAATGTAAAAGTAGATTTTCTATAAAACAATATCAGATAGTCTGGGTAAGAAAATGAAAGGAATTAAAATTATATATTTATAAATTCAGTGTAGCAGGCATTACTGAAATTAGATGAGAAGAACTGTGTAACTGAAACATTAAAATCAATGGTTATAACCTATTTTTGGAAAGATCAAGTAGAGAGAGGGAGAAGAAGAGTGGCACTCCACAGTAAAAGAGCCACAGTCTGTTTTCAGGACACTGGCAGCTCAGAAGCAAATGATGTGAATGCAATGGATCAATACTCTAACAGATAAAACACTAGATGGGATAGGAGCTGCTGTCTGCAAATCACCAAATCATAGAAGACAGCAGGATGACTGGATGCCTTTGCACCTTCTGTAATGTGTAGGAGCAAAAAGGCTGCACAATCATCTGAGACTGCAGCCTGCCCGAAATATGCCTGAAGTTTCATGATGCTGGTACCTCTGCTGAATTATTGAACATCCTATATGAAGGTTTCTTAAACCAAAATGGAGAACTCTCCTAGAATGAGAATTTTGTGTGAGACAGCTTCTCAGAAATAATGAGGAATTATCAGAGGCATATGGTAAGAGAAGTAAATTAATAGCAGTGGCTATGATGATACCTGATTGCTCTTTATGGGCACAAAGAGAATGAATTGAACAGTTATATGGATGGTGCAGTCTTTTTACCAACCTGAAAATTATTGAAAAGGAAAATCAGCTAGGAGAGAAAACAGGTCAATAATTGGAAAGTACAGTAATATTTATTAGCTGAAAAATCAGTAAAGAAAGTTGTATATGTTAAAAATATCTAGATTAAAGGGTTAATGAAAACCTCTATTTAATTGTAAATCAATGAAACGAAAAAAGAAGGTTAATAACACTGAATATAGTGTAGAACTAAGGCATTATATATATAATTCCTCCAGTAAGTGTAGCCAAGTTGTAAGGAGAAATTTATGGCCAGAGAATTAAGGACAATATTTTTCAAAATCATTAGGAACCCTGACAATGGTACCAGTTCTTTATCAGATTGAAGTGGAAGATTTGTTAAGAGTAATGAAGACAAGAAAGAAGTGTTCAATAAGTATTTGTGCTCACTATTTAAGGAAAAGACAGACAATTGATGGTACTCTATGAGAATGATTAACTACCAGACAATGAAGAAAAAAAAAAAAAAGGAAAAAATTACACAGAAGCTACTTAAGTAGGAAAAGTAAGAAACACTTGTGTAGGAAACTTCAGATAACTTGAATCCAAGATTTGTTCAAGAGCTGACGGCAGAATTGCTGTTACTATTACTGCTTTTTGCTAAGTCTTGGAACAATTGGGAAGGTTCCAGAAAGCTGGAAGAAAACGTATGTTGTGTTAATATTTAAGAAGGATAAACTTAATGACCTAGATAATTACAGTCCTGTCAGTTTGAAATTGATCCGGAGTAAAGTAATGGAATGGCTGACAGGGGACTCAATTACTAACTAATTAAAGAGGAGAAATATGCTAAATGCCAATCTAAGTGCAATATGGAAAACAGATACTGTCAAACACATTTGCTGGCTTTTTTTCCAACTGTGAGTACAAGTGAAAGACAACACTGTTGATACAATTTGATTCTATATGACATTTGATGTGGTATTCATGACATTTGAGTTAAGAAAACATGATAATACAAAATTGACATGTCTCACATTAACGGAATGGAAAACTGGTTAACTGACATTTCAAAATGGAAATTTAAATGGGGAATGATCACAGAACAGGTATTCTGCTGGGACAGCTTTCTGGGCATACACTACTTCACAATTTTATCAGTAATTTAGAAGAAAACACCAAGGTTCACAGAAGACACAGTCATTACAGAAGAAATTGGTAATAAAAAGAACATATCACTGAGACTGTTGACAAGTATTACTGGTTGATCTGGTGAAAATTAATAAAATAAGATCCAAGTGTAAAGCCACAGGAGCAAAAGCTTCAGGAGTCTAGGCTGGCTATTCTATGGGAGTTTGAAAGCTCTAAGAGGGCTAATTCAACAAATAAATTATTTTTTACTTGATTATCTGGTCCTATGAAAAACACTCAAACTCACGTTCACATCCTATGTCACTACTATCACGTCTGGTGTACTTGAAGAGTAATATCCTTTTACCATCCTTTTACCAACCATCCTGCATGGTAAAAGGATGACATGAATCCATATTACATTATGCTACTAATATGCATTCAGAGCTCACACTGTAATAGTTCTGATGTGAACATTACAGTTTATGCAGAGAGTATGCCTGAAAAAATAACAC
Organism: Prinia subflava; assembly: GCF_021018805.1. Taxonomy (NCBI): domain Eukaryota; kingdom Metazoa; phylum Chordata; class Aves; order Passeriformes; family Cisticolidae; genus Prinia; species Prinia subflava. The sequence continues at coordinate 11,345,496 of NC_086256.1, read as the reverse complement.
ACAAATTCTTAACAAGCCCCTTGGTAGCATATCAGACTTGAAGGACCCTCAAAGCTGAGCATGTGAAAGGCATTTCTTCCCTTTATTTAGTCTTATCCTTACCACAGAAATACTTTTTCATTTCTCTTAGTCTGATAGCTGACAAAATAGCCCAGTTCTAAGTGGTATACACCAGAATTTGGCCCAGAATTAGGTGGTAACAGCTGCTGCATTACATATGCCAGTGCTGACAGATAAACCCAGAATCTCCAGTTCTTTCACAAACCCAGCTACTCTACATATGTTTACTTCAGCACATACAGACCAAGTTAAGATTTACAGATTGAAGCTCTTGCTTGTTAATCATGCTCTTAGCTGGGAACAGGAAAATAGGAAAGTTAGATACCAGAGGCTGAAGGAGTTTTATTCCCTTCCTCCCTTAGCACCACAGGGCCCACTGGGGCACAGAAGTTATGTAGGACCTCCTCACACTCCTGCCAACACTGTAGCTGCAAGTACAGGTTTGCATTTTCCTGAAATGTGATCTCTCCCCCAGCCCTTCACACTTCCAGGGCTCTCTCAAGCATGTGCTCAGTGCCCACTCCTGGGGTTTCACTGGCTTCACCCCCGAGACCGCTACGCTCTGGCAAGGACGTGCCCTGTATGGCCAGGGTGCAATGGACCTTTTCCACAAAGAGCATTTAAGCCTGAAATGTGTTTTAACACACACAAATACAATCATGAGTTACTGTAAGTGTAGCTTTTGTGGCTGAATTGACCCAACATTACTGAATATTTTTAGGGCAGATGCCTTAAAATGTCTTTAAAGTGTGTACTGCTGATTTAAACACTTATGAGAAAAAAGACCTTTGCTTCCTTGAGTTCAGTGAACTGTCAGATATTATTATAGTGGCGTATCCATAAACAAGAATAAAAATGTTTTGCACAAAATCATACATAAATCATGTCAGACAATTGGAAAATTGTATACATTTATTCATGTTTTAAAATAATCCAGGCACAATCTTGCAAATACATAGAAGCACATTCTCCAAACAGGAGCAAAAACTAAGTAACATATAGCAAGAAAACACATGGATTAACATACAAAGTAAGTAAATATTATGAAAGTTTTCTTAGTCTACAGTGGTATCTGCTATCAATGCACTGGTCAGCATTACAAAAAGACAACCAAAGAATACAAGTATAAATTGTGTAACATGAACCGCCTAAAAAAGTTTATGTTAGCAGCATATAGTAGCAACTGTCTAAGAACAGAAGAATGCTTGCACACTGTATATAAATGCATATATGCACACATATACAGATACAACTGGAAGGCCACGAGAACAAAATTACCCTGGGAAAATGACAAAGGGATTTTTTATGTGTCTTGCAGTATATAAAAACAATGCATGCATTAGCAAGCACCCAGCATGTTCAGGATAAAATTACATCCACGAGCAGAATCACATTAACTCTTTATCAAACAAAGCACTTACCATGCTGTACCCATGCTGGATCATTTTGTCCTAAATCACACTCCTGATTAATGGAGCACATTTGGATGATAAATTCAGGAAGAATCAGGAGCCTTTAATTCCCATGATCTGACAGGGGGAATCAGATCTCAAATGTGAAAGAAAAATACACATGGAAAAAAATACCCATGCAAAGCCTGAGTTCTAGGATGGTCTAGCAGGAATTCCACTTTCCTGTGGGACAGTCCAGTACAGTGGCCTCACTTAATGAGCTTTAATTTGTTTGATGGAATGTTCCTGAGGATGTGCACCAGATTCCTTTTGGATGGAACCAAAGGATGTGCCCCAATCACCAGTGGCATTCAGCCCCTGGGATCAGACTAGATATAAGTGTGGAGATCAGGTCCTTAGCACCAACAGTTTCAGGCTACAGATCCTATCCAGCTAAGCTAATTCTTTGCTAACATAGACACAGGCTTTGGACATACACAGAATAAACATTAATCAACAAGGACTATAAGCTGTATTTACCATGTAGATTAATCTTAGTTGTTCTTACTTGCCCCTACCTGATAAGAAAGAGACCTTCCCTACAGACACTCGTTGTGTTTGCAGATGTGTGTGTGTCTGTGTATGAGGAGGGTGCAGGTGATCAGCCAAAACAGCAGTGGGCACAATTTGTTTCCTACCATCTTCAGAAATACTATTTTCAGTAGCAAAATTACGAAAAGCTCTGCAGGCATCTCAGCCAATCTTTTACATGTTCAATTCCCATTAAAAAGATACTCCCATAAATATAAAACTTTGTGAACATTGCCCTCCTAACCCCCTAACAACATCTGTGTCAAAAAAGTCATGCCCAAGTTACACTTGGGATGTGAGATTTCCTTAGAACAGAACACAGAATTGTCATTGTGAGTGCCAGAGTAGGTTCACAAAAGCAAGCCGAACTATTTCTGATATTTCAGTGAAAGATGTCAGATTTAGTAATTATTTCCTGACTGGTTTCAACAGTTTATTTGCTGCCAGCTGCTAATGGCACTCACTAAAGTGCTCTGGGCAACACATGATATGAGAGAAAGAAAAAGTACTACTTCTGCTGTTTGAACTAAGTTTACACCAAACTTACATTATTTATTATAATGGAGAATAAAATGTGTAACATGCTATCATGCATAATACATGGTAAGAACATGCATTAGTTCAAGTTATAGTCTCTTTCCAGCAAATTAGAACAGCAGTGGCAGATGTTGACAGCTGCATATTTTGAGGAATTCCCAGAAATTGCAGTAAGCAATGCAAAAAAAGACATGAAATCAGCTGTTTAAGACACCCATAAAATAGTAACTCTTTGTGAGTTAATCACACAAACAATAACAAACCCCAGTGATATCTTTCCTATCATATTCCAAGAAGCTGAGTTCAGCACCTGAGGTGAGACTGTGCCCCAAGCAAATCACGCTGCTGGCTGCCAAGTGTGTCCCTCCCTGACACTGCAGCCCCAGGGCAGGTTCAGCACCTGCCTGATCCACAGAAGGGAGGATGGGCAGGCTTCGTGTGGATCACAGCCTGTGTCAGTCAGACGGGAATTCTGCTCCAGTGGGGCTGGAAAGGGCCCAAAGCTGCAGCTGGGGACCTACAAAAGCTGAGGGAGCAGACCCAGGTGTGCCACACGTGTTAGTGTGGCTTCCACAGAAGACTTGTCTTTCAATAGAGAGAGACCTTTTCTTTCTCCTTCAACCCTTTTAGAGGGTTTGACTAGGAGACTCCAATCCAGAACAGACACACGAGCCTTCTGTAGATTTTGCTAGACAAGGTTTACAAAAAGCTTCCCCTTCCCTATGACTTTAGCTATATACATCACAGCAATAGCCAGAAAAATATAAATTAATCTGGTGGCTGCCTTCTCTGCTCTATGGTTAAGTTTCATTCCTGTGCATCCTCTCAGGAAAGAAGGGACAGAATGAGACACATCTATTGAAAATGAAACAGTTCCTCTCCAAATGAACTAAATACAGTCAGGAAAAACAGGACTTTTTAAATTAAATATATGACTGTTGCTCACAGTACATCACAATGGCCACAGACAGCTCCTGTGTGATATTACCACCAAGGTTCACTCTTGTGGGTGCCATAAGGATCATCATGAACAAACCCCAGGCTTGCCTGAACACAACTAAAGACACACAGTTTTTGACATACATGCAGAAAAAAGGACAGCAAATTATAAGCATTAATATGTAAACTGGTTCTGATTTTTTATTAAGACCATCATCCAGTTATAAATCACAAGGCATTACTTATTTAATTCTTACTTACCCGGACACGTCTTCTGGTTTAGCATCTGTGCTCTGCTGACAGCTATCTTTGTGTGGGGTCCTACTTCAGTCCAGCCCACAAGCAGGTGAATAATGGAAGACCATCAGCATCAGCCCTCCAAGAGCTGGATGGGCTTCTCTTTATTAATTCTGCAATGCATTATGTGCACATGGTACTTCCCAGAAAAAACACTGCTGACCTTAGCACCCAGGAGTGCAAAGGTTTTACTGGGGTACCTGCTGTATTCATGAACTTGCCAAAACCACTTCCATTAGTTTTGGAGAAAGTCCTCAGAGATTCCTAAATCAGTGAGTGTTCAGATAATTTGTGTCAGGCTGACTTCTTCATCCCTAGTGGTGTTTATATGGAAATATTTAACAACACAGAATTTGCCTCCATTTTTTTCCTGTAAAGGGCATGCTTTTCCATTGCTGATAATTCCTACTAGAGACAGTAGGAAAATTATTCTACGCAGGAGCTAAAGTCATTTGAAGAAACTGAACACTTTAGTAAAGTATTTCCAAGAGAGATCAACGGGTACTCCTTGCCTAAAGCACTTTAGGGGCATTTTTTAGAAGTTGGAACACCATCTGCTCCTGAACAGAGCTCCCCATCAGTCCTTCCCGTTTACTGAGGTAACTGATAGGAGCAGTCTGCAGATGGAGCCTCCCAGCCCAGATGGAAAGGGAATTTGGCTGGATATGTAGACTAATTTTTTCTTTCTGAGAAGAGGCCTTGGTATAAGCAGAAGGATGTGATCTGGACATCTAATGGGGATGAAAAGGTTTGGATGATGTCTGTTATGTCAATTTGGAAAGAAGAAACAACACTTTTTAATTTTATTCAGTCAATTATCTATGAGTAGTAATTAGCCAGTCAAAAAGATTTTTTTTAATGAAAATTTCTGCTCCTATTTAAAACTTTCTATTTTGAAAACAAAGTCAGCGATAATGCAACATAAAACATAAAGTATATTAAAATTTAAACATTTATTAAAACCAAGCCATTTATGTCTTTACCCCCCTCGTTTTTTTAAAAAAAAAAGTTTATTTAAATCATCCCTACAATTTAAAAGAAACTTTTGGTGACTGCTCAGCTCACTGATGGCAAAAAAAGGCCAAACTATATTTGAGCATTCCTCTATTAGCAGCAAATTTCAAAATGCATTTTGAAAACCTCAGGTAAACTCCCTGCTTGTTTTACACTCATGAGTAGTTGATTAAAATAGGACTGCTTGAATGAATAAGCAATTAGGATGTGATTACATTCAGGTAAACTGTGGTAGTTTTATCTTAAAGAATTAATAAGTGATTCTCAGCTGATTTCTTCACTGCTCTCAGGTGAACCACTAAGATCCCTTACATGCATCCAAGTACTGACATTCTTTCTTTAGTACCAAAGCTGGTTTTCAACAGATTTCAACCAAGTAATTTCTTTGTAGAATCATCTTTAACACAGTGGTCACAGTTACTTACTCATATAATAAAAATCATGTAAATATAGTTTAACTTATGCTAAGGACAGGCTCATTTAAGTAAGAGAACTGATGTTCATTTCCTCTAGTATGAATGAAGCCTGCTGCAATGTTTCTAAAGTGGATCTGCTCTTAGTGCAAATCCAGGCAGAGAGCAACACTTACTTTGCTCTGTGACACCTGAACTCTAATTGTGTTCTGAATTTTGTGTACATTTAGATGTTCTTAGAGCTGTATTTTTCTTAGCTATCCTTTGTGATAGTGTTTAATGAAGAATGCACTCCTCAAATCACTCTTCGAAGAGCTTTAGAACGAAGCACATATTTTACAACACATTTATGGTGAATTGGCATGTATTAATTATCTTAAAAACTTTCTTAGGCTTAAAAACCACCTTGAAGGTGAACACAACTCAGGGAGAATCCTTATCTTCACTGGGGAGAAACACTTGAGGGGAGAAACACTCATGAGGACACTTCAATGTAAGTCTGTGCAGCCCAAAAAAATTTCCATGTGCAGCACTTTCATGGTAGTTTTCTATTAAACCAGGAACCTTCTAAACAGAAGTTCAGTTGGCTGATGTCCTTCTTTTGAGTTCCTCTTCCCTCAAGGGAATGACAGGATTTCCCAGGCTGCCCTGTAAAATATGTGTGGAACATTCTCCCTAATTCTGCATGTCCTACATTTTTCAAATCCCACCTCACAATTTTTATTAGCATTCTATATATCCAGCCACCCATCTGAACTGAAAAGATGCATATGGTGATAAATCTGGTTTTGTTACTACAGCTCTTCATCCAGTCATGACCCTTTCCCCCCTTTTTGATTTCATCCCATGTTGTATCAGCCCACAACTGAAGAATCGGGCACTTTTTATTACTTGTATATCACAGCATTGCCTGTGATTTTCAGACCCTTTGGGCACCTTTTATTCAAAGCATTGTACAAGTAGGTTGAAAATGGGAATATTTATCTCAACAGCTTTCAAGAAAGTCAGTCAAGAAAAGGAGTAGGAAAATACTATTGCTCTCCTTTTCCAAGCAGGAAGGTGAGACATTAAGTCATGCCAGAAACCCGGGACAAAGCCTGTGCTTGAATATAGGTGTTTATCCAAGATCATAAGCATGGCCCCAGCCTTTGTCTGACAACCAGAACAAATATGTAGAGTACTAAAGAAAGCAGTGAAAGCTGAGCTATATTAAAAAATAAAATCAGAGAGCTGCATTTATGGAAGAAAATAGAAGGGACAACAGAAATGATACCCTGGAATCACCTATTGACAGGAACAAGAAATCAATGATCAGGAGGAGGAATACTGGTGAAGAGATTTCCTCCCCATCCTATGAGTTGGAGCTGTTGATGATGAGAGAATATATATGCAATGAACATATAAAATATAGATTTATATATACAAATATACAATAGGAAATAGTCAGTATACAAATACTTACATGTAAAAATAGCTTTTTACTTTCCCCTTTTCTTGATTTACAAAAGCATACAAAGTTTCCTGTTGGTTAATGTTTAAGTAGTGTGAGTAAACCCTGTGTGACATGTTCCACACGTAATTCCTTCAAGTGTTCACAGTATTGGCTATTACAGTGTTGATCTGACATTCCAGATGTTAAATATTCATAGGACACATTCTAAACTTAAAGCATTAGTTTAAATACAGTTTAAATAAGACTCACATGTGTAGTTGAATTATGGTCATATGACAATTGAGTCTGCTGCAGTTGAAAACTTTCCAAGACAGTAAGCTTGGAAATACATACTTAAACTAGAGATGAGTATATTTTAAGATTCTTGAACTGCCTTTTAATGTGCTTATTAATTCTGTGAGATGGGGAGTTCTTCCAACTTCATCTGAAGAAATGCAAGCTGATAGAACTCAGTATTACAAATTATCCTCAGTAGGAAAGCGGATGCACAGAACAATTTGCCATCAGAGCCAGACACACTGTCACTTTCTTCAAATACCCAACAGACAAGAATAAATGACAGGTACCATTGTTTTTGAGTTAAGAATAAATGATCTGGAGCATTCTGCATGAGGAAAGTGCTTTAAATTAAATTAAATTAGTCCTCACAACTCTCTTGTGAGGTAGACAGACACTATCCTTGTTTTTAAAGATGGAGAAACTGGAGATCTAAAATAAATTATGATGGCTGCATGGGAAATACTGTCAAAATACTGTTATTTGGATGTTGGAGCTAGTTAAATGCACAACTGGAGTAAATGGAGATATTCATGAGACAACTTTTCACTCACCAGCCTGAGTACTGACAGCAGGCTTGGTACAACAGCCAAAGGTTCATCGTGGGCTGCAAAACACAATCTTTGCCAAGTGCCATTCTGCTGGAGCTGAACTGTGGGACAACAGCTTCAAAAAGCACAAACTACACAGTCCCAGATGGTGCAGACTGCCCTGGGTGGAAGGAAGCTGCATTTCAGAAGTTATGAATTAATCAGGAGTCTTGAGTAGGTAATAACTTCTCATTCAAGAGTTGAGTACAGTTCAAGAACCATGCTTAGCTCATCTCTAATTTTATCATATATGCAAATGCTCACAATATATTGATAAGGTGTATCAATATATTCAGATGTTTTTTAAAATTTGCTCACTTATGGACCTCGGAGGTCTGTATTTTATCTCACATTTCTCTTGTTGAAAATTTCTACCGATACCACAAATGGAACTAGTGCTGCAGTACAGCAAATGAGCTGCAAATAATAATTTTAAATATCTGAGATGATGATAGACAATTTTCAAAGGACCACCATGTTCTCTGTGTGCACCTGTATATACAGGAATCTTACCTGTCTTTAACTGCTCCTGCCTTGAAGTAAAATCCAGTTAAAGTATAAAGTGCATAGTGTGGATTAAAACCCTAAGAAATAACAAACAATGTGTCTGCCTTCCACAGATGATTAATTTTGCTTAACAGCTGAACCACCACCCTCTTTGTCTTCTGGTTTTTAGTTTAGTGTTACCTAGGCTGAGAAAGGCCAGCCAGATGTAAGCAAAACTATTGTAAACTGAGACATTTTTGTAATATGTTGTTAAGGGAGAGTTAAGTAAACCAGTATCAAGACACTGTCCAGTTGGGATGTGTAAATATTATCGTGTGCTTCTTGGCCCACTTAGCAAATACTTTCTTTTCCGTGATAAACCTGTGGCCTCCATATGGAGCATTTTCATGGAGAAAGTATTCCTCACACTCATCTCTTCCTGGCTCATAATAGTGGTAGGGAACTTTACGAAAGCCTTCTGACCTAGGGAGAAGAAAGATATACTTAAGTACTATTTTCAAGTAACACAGAAATATATAATACACCTGAATACAAGAGACAAACATCCTGGCTTGGATCAGCAACAGTGTGGCCAGCAGGACCAGGGCAGTGACCGTGCCCTGCTCTCAGCAGTGCTGAGGCCACAGCTCAAATCGTGTGTTCAGTTTTGTGCCTCTCACTACAAGACAGACACTGAGGTGCTGGAGTGAGTCCAGAGGACAGTGGAAGTGGTGAAGGGTCTGGAGCACACTCCCATGAAGAAAGACTGAGGGAGCTGGGAGTGTTCATCCAGGAGAAAAGGAGGCTCAGGAGGAACCTTATCACTCTTTACAACTGCTTGAAGGGGGGTTGTAACAAGGAGAGGGTCAATCTCTTCTCCCAAGGAACAAGTGACGGGACATGAGGAAATTGCCTCAAGCTGCACCATAGGAGGTTCAGATTGGATATTTGGAAAAAATTCTTCACCAAAGGCTTGTCAAGCACTGGAACAGGCTGCCCAGAGAAATGGTTGACTCACCAGCCCTGGAGGTATTTAAAAGATGTGCAAATGTGGCACTTGGGACACAGTTAAGTGCAGACTTGGCAGCGTTGGATTAACAATTGAACTCCATGATCTTAAAGGTATTTCCAAACCTAAACAATTCTATGGATGATCTGAAATCCTTTCCATGTGACAGCACTTGAACTCCTTTGCTAAACTGTAGGGACTTTCATTACATCATGGTTTCTAGGAATTTTCCTCAGGCAGAAGCAGCTCAGTGCATCTCTCAGCATACACTGATCTGAACAGTGAGTAAGAAGCCAATGGGCTGGCTCTTATGGGCACTGCACGTTTTGTTTAACCTGTGATAACTCAGCCCACAGGGCTCCCTCCCTAAGCAAAGTCTTCTCACTGGATATTCCCAGCTGTTGAAACTGGTTTCGAACAAGGCAGTTACAGGAGTAACATCCAGTATAAGTGGGTAATCCAGTCAGACCCGCTGCTTTAAGGAGTCAGCCTTCTCTGCTGCCAACAGTGCTATCACGCTGTTGACTGGTTTTACATCGGGGCTGTGCAATGCCAGCTTGGCTGAGCTCTCTGAGGACAACCTTGGTCCTGTCACCCCTCCTCTCAGGGTGCCTACTGTGTGTTTTCATAAACAAAGAACAACATATGTTCATTCTGTTCATTCCATCTGGATGACTCAATCAGTGAGATCTGCAAGTTCTAAAAAGTCAGCCTCTAACATTAAGATATCCTAATTAAACAGCTGCGACTCAAATTCCGTTGTTTGTGACATTTTTTAGGTTCTGCCAGGAATGAGTCTCACACTGGAGAGGCACAGAATGTGGAATGAGAATCTGCACAAAGGCTTGACTTTAGGAGCTCAGGACCCACTGGACTGGCTACACACAGGTCTTGGGCCAGCTTAGGTACAGAAGAATAGATGTGGATGTGTATCATACATTGTTCATGACATTTCCTGCTTTCCTGAATGAATAAAGAATAGTTTCATTTTATATGTTTCTACCGTACACAATAGATTAAAGTATTTAACTTGGACTTTTAAAAATTGTGTTTAGAGTTATACTTCTGACAACAGGATTAATCCACTGTCACTGTAAGGTCACCAACAGTAGTTGGTTGGAATTTATGTCAGTTTATGGTGATAAAGCTCATAGGACTTGTTTTATTATCTAATTAGAAACCTCTACTACTCAAAACAAGCCATATATAACCTAGAAAGTTCAAGTAGGTTGCTCACTGGTGGTGAAATGTAATTTCAGGTAACTATCCCAGGCTAATCATTTTATTTCACTTCCAGGTGTATTTGGTATTCAGAATATAATGTATTAGTTTTTTCCTCTATAGATTTGTTTTAGCAGTGGAAGCAAGTATATTTTATCAAAAGAATATGAGCATACTTTATTTCCAACTAATTCAGAAACTGCATAAGATCTTTGATTAAAAATAGTTCCTATGACATCTTAGATCTTAGATTTTGTAAATGTTTTTATTTTATCAACAGCACATGCCATATCAGGAGTGAATATGCTGACAATAGTGTCACATCAATGCAAAACACTGGGAACTGACTGCCTGATCCATTTTTTGGATTTATGATATTAAAATCAATTGTGAAATTTTGACAAGACATCAGAATTGTAGACGCGTGAAAATAATTTTCTATGATCTTACTTGCAGTAGGTGTCATTTATCATCCCATAGACGTGAATTCCATAGCAGGCATCCATAGCCAAAATTAAGGTAAACCAACCCGTGCTGAGATATGAACCCGACTGGACTCTGTAAAAATACAACATACACAAAACAAATTGCAATGAGAAATTATCAACACTTTATCAAAGAAATACAATCTATTGCCTGGGACAAAAGGCATTAAGCAGCTTGACAATCTGTCAAAACCATACAATTACTTTGAATTATTTATAGATATGCTCTCATTCTTCCCAGCTTTGGGCCTCCAGCTATTGTCCACAGAAAAAATACCATGTTAAATAGCTGAAGTCAAACAATGCAACTCCAGTAAAACAGAAAGTAATTTATTTTCACATCTGAAAGACACTAAATTAGTGGAGTATGTAAAATGAAATAAAGTTTACTAAAATACAAAGTACTGTTGGAATCTGTGGTGTGTGCATGTGATTAAGCACATCTTCTTCTGCAAGCAAAATCTTAATCTGCAGTGGGCTATCCTTGACCTGAAAATTCCCACAGTAATGAAACTTCCAAGGATATTTTAGTACAACACCATCTAATATAAGGTTCTGAAAATCAAAATTCTGTGCATATCCCTTTACATAATTTTGTGTTATTGTTCTTTGAGCTAACACAGCAGAGAGAAAAGCACAAGAGGATAGGACCCAGGCTGACAGCCTTTGCTCAAATGACTAGAAATATTCAATCAGCCCAGAAGTTTTACCTGCATGAGGGAGAAAAATGACACATGTAAGGATTTGCCTCAAGGACTGGTTGTTTGAGCAAACATTGTTAGCCACAAACCAAATCCTGTTTGCTCTGCTCACACAAATGCTACCAGTGGGGGACTGGGAGTCAGTGGAGTTACCCAGATGATCTGGGCATGCAAGACTCACTGCTTTCAAACCTCAGGAGCAGTGAGAGCACACTCAGCCCTTGCTGCTGATGAACGGGTTGAAGTTCAGCTTTGTGCATGTATTGCTTTCAGTTTGACTGAAATCAGTGAAAATAATTATCTTTAAATTATTTATAAATATCTCGTTTCCAAAGAAAGACACCACAAAAGTCACAAAACCACCTCAACATAGAGTACCTTAATAGAGTGAGAGGAGGGGATACATGAGCTTTCTGCCACACCTGTAAGCTCTTAGCTTTTGGTATGGCAGGGAGCAGCCTGTTCTCCATCCTAAGTTAAAGAAGCCTAACATGCACATGATTAAGTTTTGCTGTAAAAGAACTCCCAAGTAAGCCTATGTGCAAATCAGTTATTGCCACCAACAAAACCTTCTGAAAACATTTTCATCCTGGGAATAACATTTTCATGTGGGAAAAAAAAAACCCTGTAGCAATTTATGCAGCCTGTAAGTCCCAGCTTCCCTGTGAGACAGAAGAACCAACCTCAGGTGGTTTTTTCCTGGTTCAGGTTTCCTGTCACCCTTCATGGGTGAGCTGGTGTGAACTTCTATCCTTGCCTTTCCTGAAACATCCCTGCCCTTGGGGAGACAGCTAAGTATCTGTTTAGCTGCTTTTGTAAAGATCATACTGGAAACAATAAATAAAGGGTTAACTTAAACTGAAGAACAACAAGTGGAAACTAAAGGCAGGGTATCAAACACCCGTGTTTCATTAGGTGGATACAAACTCAAATTGTGCTTCTTTTTTTGACACCTTTATAGGCGTGAAATGTACAGCTGTTTATCTGCCCCATCAGGATCTTCATCTCTTCAACCAGAATGTTCTGCTACTGTAGCAGGGAGAATTCCCAATCCAATTCATGTTATTTCAAAATAACATTCTGCCATGATAAAAGGCTGCATTACTTCTAACTTGCTTTCTGCTCCTGCACCAGGAAAACACTGGCCTTGAGCTTTCAAAGCATTTTAGAATCATAATAACCACTTATAAGAACACGATGAAGATCAGGACCCTTCCCATAATGGAGGTTTATTGGAGAGCACTATATTGACAGTAGCATCTGAAATTTGCTATACTCAGGAGGAAAAAGGAATTTTAAAAAAGAATTAATCAATATTTCATGTCTTGTTTTAACACCATTGGACCTTAGTCCTCTCATCTATATACTGCACTGGCAGGATAAATAAAAACAGCAGAGTGAGTTCCCAGGTACCTTCCCTGGGAGATGAAGTACATGACAGAATACAGATTATATACTTTAAACCAAAGCACTTATATTCATCCCATTTTTCTCCTCTGAAGATGCACAGGGATATGAGGGAATATACTTATATTACTTAAGCAGTGGAGATTCTGGATGATTTGGTAACACCTTAGAATTCAATCTGATACCATAAACATACTTTCAAAATTCTAATGAAAGCAATATTAGAAATGTGAAAACAATTTTAGCTATGCCCAAAAAGCCATAAATCTCCAAATACCTTTTAAAATATCATCCCATAAAACTGTAGTGCAAAGCAATGTCTCAGCCCTTGCTACTATGCTAACACTGTGCACTCAATTTCCTTCTCTACAGGAGGATTCTACATGTTTCTTGGTCAGGGGTTTTTGAGACTCATTAGAAAAAGAGTTCCTCTTGTTACTGTAATTGCACTCAAATTTAAAATTTTACACACAGGAAATAAAAAAAAATCCTCCATTTATGTGTAGCATAAGGCTATGTAACCACATAAATCTGGGGGAAGGAGGATGTTAATCCCAAAACAGGGTAAACAGGCGTTTGTTAAACATCATCTGTGGAACTACCGTAGGCAGATCTGTTGTGATTTATGTGTGAGCAACAATCCCAAATTGTTTCCTATGGCTCAGAGAGACTTTTTTTTAATAGTATAAAATTAATGGGGTACCAGATCTGGACAGGAAATCGTCTCAACAGCTCAGGAGAAAATAATGCACTATTTTTCAAAATACACTTTTTAAAAGATGGCTTTGCTTTCAAGACACGATTTACAGCTGAATGCAGCAATAAAAAGGCAATGTTCACAAAAAGTTAGTTTGTTTACCTTGAAAATGAAAGCTTATTTTGCATATTTCCTTCTTTATTAGTATTAAAGAAATGATAGTTATTGTTTGTAATTCACTCTGCTTAATACCATCCACCATTTCAGAAAAGTACATAGGCATATGCTTAACACTAAAGACATGAAAAGACTAGTGGAATAAACTTAGTTAAAATGCTTGAAACGAAGTATATGCTTGCTTATCTTGCTCTTATTGAAGGTTTAAGTGCTTAAAATGTCATTATTTAATCTCAGACTATAAAAGTAAGCTCCAAGATTAATAGTTCCTTGAAAGTTTGAAGTCTCAAAACATAGAATTTGCATTTTTAGTAATGCCTCCCATAAACTCCACAGAAAGAACAGACTACAGTTTCTCACAACATGTTACAAAGAGACTTGCATTCTGTATTTCAGAAGAAAATAGTAAAAAGCACTTTTAGGGTTGCTAGAGTTGTAATATGTGACACATAAAGCTTTAATTAAAAATTAATTTAAAATAAAAGCAATTAGACAGGGCTCCTCAGCTTTAACTTTCCACTATTTCCCAAAAGAAATTGATATAAAGAAGATGGAATAGAAAATGCACCCTAAAAATGTTGGCAACTGAAATTTATCTTCTTTGACATCTATAACCATTCTTTGATGTAGGCTAAATGAAGGAAAAACTCCTTTCTGTCATTGGGGGTAAATGGAGGAACATAAAATATTTTCTTGGTGATCCAGGGCAGGTGAGTTCAAATCGAGTAAAAGTTTTGTTGTCACCCAAGTTCTGATTTTAGCACAGAATTCCAGGAAGTTCTTTTCTTCATTCAATTGTTCCAGGATTTTTTATGTGCACAATCAATTTTAGCTCTATGGTTCAATGGACTGTAATTTCCAGTGGGGACTTCAGTGGTAAGAAATAAAAATGAAAAAAAAGTTTGTGAAGGCAGAGAAGATGTCTACACAAGCAATTGCATGTCAATCTGATTGCAGAAAAGAACTTAGAAGTCTATTTTTTAATTCTTCTGGGAGAAACTAGAGATCACAGAAGGTCAATTAAGAGTGTTAATTAAGATAAAAACCGAGGAAATTTAGTACTTCAAAAAGCTATTAATTAACAGAGAGCTTGCCAAAAGCATTAGATAGACACTTTTCCTTTTTGATTTAATTTCAAAATATTGCAGTAAAGTAAAATTCAACAATGACAGATTGAAATGACAAAATTCTCCAGGCCAATTAATTGACAAAAAATATATCTTTTCATAAAGGCTGTTTATAGAATCTAATCCTCAGATGACTCTCCTACCAAACTACTGAATCAGCAGCAGCTTTATTTGCAGCAGCTGACAAGGCCTCTTGATTAATAAATAAGTATAAATAAGAGTATTGGTCTAAACAAGCTAAGAGACCTATAATACATGGAGTGGAGGCTTCATAATTTGAAATGCCCTTCCAACAAAAAAGTTTGTTAAAATGATTCAAAACAAATAGAGATATTTTCAATAATATGTCAGGATTAACTTAGACTATGTTTAGGTAGAATTGTCTCTGGTACTTATTCGTATCTGTGTTGCACCAAGAGCCCATTAATCCTCTGGGAGGGGTCAGGGTACTCTGGCTTTGCCCGACACTCTGTCACATGCCCTGTGTCAGCCTCACCTGTGACAGCTTCTTGGGAATGAGGGTGGAAGGTCCATGTCCCATCTGCATTCCCTTGTTAAAGACAATCAGCTCTTTTTCCCCCTAGGTTTCTCTGGGTTTTTGCTGAATCACAGTACATTTCCTTACAACTAAAAATACAGGAGATTTATCTGCCAGTGTATACTGGTGAGCCACTACTTAATTCTATACTAACCAAATTAATGCTACCATTTTACTTATGTTGACTGAGATTTCTTTTTTTTTTTTTTTCCTTCCTCCCCTGAGGAAGCATCTCTGAGCACAGCTTCTGAAAAACTCTTCTGCTTTGCCAAATTAAACACCCACATTCCCCAAGTCACGGTTTTGGTCTTTGCCTTTCTCTTCACATCAGATGTAGATTTGTAAATGACAGATTGGAATGAGCTGACAGAAAAATGCACCCACCACTGAGAACAGCAAGGCTCTCACCTCTCCCCTGAGGAGCACAGACACTTCTCTTGCCAGAGAGGTGTTTTTTTGAGAGCAGCAAAGGAAGTACCTTGGGTACAGGAGAAGGGCAAGACTCTAAATCCTGAAGAATATCAGCCCTAGCCTGGATTTATTTCTGTTTTCTCTAAGACAGGATGCTTTGTTACTAATTATTTCATTACATACTTTCTGCAGAAAAAAGTGCACAAGAAGAGCAAAGAAGACGTAAGCACAGAGAATTGATTCCACCTGGTAAAAATGGTTGCTATTTCTGCATGATAAAGATACCTATTAGGCAGCCATTTATCATAATCATTCATTCTTTTGTGTGTGTGTGAGTGCACCCACAAGTGTTTGCTTTGCATTCCGTAATGGTGCAGGACAAGTGACAATAAACAGCTGTGCCCCTCTAGCAGTGAGCAGTGTCCCACACATCCTGCTTCAGGTCATCCTGGAAAGTGAAACATTTATACATGGACAGATGTTTTATTATCCATCACGTGTAGTTTAATGCAAAGCTTAAACAGGTTGAATGCAATATGAACAGCACAGACCACATTCCAGATTTAGGCAGTGACTGTGCCCAGCAAGATGGATGTGGAGAAGTGATGCACTCCAGCCAGCCCAAACTCTTGGTAGATCATCCTTACTGTGAATCCTGAAAATAAACTGCAGTTGGGTGCATACTGTTCAATTAATCTCCAGAAATATTGGCTTTGTCTTTATATTAATACTGCACCAATGGAACACAGGGGCAGGAGTCCATTTCAGTTTTGTTACAAACCTGCAGTAAAGATTACCCCTAGGTCACACACTGGCCCATGAGAATCTCCCCACACAATCTGATTTAAAAAGAGATGTTACAATTAATAAACAGCAAATGTCAAAATGGCATTGAAAAAAAGACAGGAAGGACACTTATGAATGATCACAAAAAGGAGCAGAGAAATGATGGCTTTGTATTTAACTGCATCTAATTAAAAAAACATTGAAAGTATTTGACTTATTATTCACTTATTTTGGGCAAGACAGGCAAAACCAACATTAGAAATAAGTGCTAGTCTGTTACTACAAGTACTGAAATACCCGAGGCATCTATTTGGGAATTTAATTTATGGATATCTTTCCAATCTTTGTGTTGTGTACATTTTAAAAAATTATTTCCTTTCTTTCTTCGTCTATTCAACACACTCATGGAAACCTGAAACGAAGGGGAAAAAAAAAAAAAAGGCAGCAGGCTGAGAAAATTGACTTCTGCTGTCCAAGCTTCTGTAGTTTCCTTATTTCTGATTCCTTGACCTGACTTTGATGCATCTCAGTTCAGTTGTGAACTTAGGCAATGAGACAAGGAAGTTATTTCACTCAGGCAGAGAGGGCTCCTTCAGATGCCTCTGCTGCTGAGCTCAGAGAAGGAAAGCAGAATTCCTGTTTATCCAGGGTGATCACAGAGGTACAGTTTGCTGCAAAGCACACAGAAGAGAAACAAGAATTTCTAAAGAAATATAACTGTAAACTCTGCCCTCCAGCCTATATATTGGACATGTACATTATTTCAAGGTGATTCTCATGCATTCTCAAATCTGTGCTAATCTCTTCAAGATGAATGGCATCCCCTGTAGAGAACACAAATTGGTAGATAAATTTCTTACAGCTACTGGCCTTCTACAGGTTGCACTGAGTTTTCAGGTAAGAACTGTGGTCTTGGTGCAAACTGTTTACAAAATTGTAAATCCCAATTCCAACCTATTTTCCGTCCCCACTCTCTTCCCTAATCCTCCTGTTTCCAGAAATACATATTCTCTTGATTTCACTTGAGTCAAGACTCTTTATTTCCCTTTCTTGAGTACAGACTGTGGTCTGAGCCACAGCCCATGTCACTGCAGGGACTCAGGTTATGAGCAGAAGATGCCTTTTGTGAGTTCCTGGGCTGCACTTGCTCCCTGGGGCCTGGAGCTGAGCAGTTTATGCACAATCACAAACAACCTCGACCTGCTGGAGCTGCACTGTGCAGAAAGTGCATAGCTCCACACATCTCCATTTGCACTTGGATTTTGTTGATGAACAAATGTATGTTTAAATCAGGACAGGATGCACAGAAATGTCGCCCACTACAAACACGCAATTACGTTTAGAATGAAGAAAAGCTAAATTCACATGAGCAGGTTTGAGGGCTAAGCTGCTGGCATCTTTACACAGCCATTTTTTCTCTTCAAAAATCACCTGATTTTTGTAAAGTAAAACTCATTCCATGCTTAGGAGGATTGTTTATGAGGAAATGCAACTCTTCTGGTCAATGGCAGCAGAGCACCTGCTCCACAGGACAATTACTTATGCTTGCAGTGGTTGAAGCAAATGGGGGCAATGCCAAAATTTCCTTGGTTGTGGCACCACAGTGTAGCCCTGTCCCACTGTTCCCCACTTTATATTGGACTTTTCTGGGCTGAAGACTTACTGCAGTCCCTGGTGGCTGTGACAAAGGGAGTGACAGCAGAAAGCTTGGCACAGGTTCCAGGGCTGGTGCCACAGCCCTCCGTAGGGCAGCTTTATGTGCTCTCCTCCTCACCAGTAGCTGCATCCAGTTTGCTGAGCCCTGGTTCAATATTTTCACACAGCGTGAAAGGGAGTAGAGAAGGATTTAGATTTTCATCCTTTGTAACCAAAAATGAATCAAAACTAAAAACTGTGCCAAGTGGAAATAAAAAGACAACAGGGCCTTTTCCCTGCATCTCCATTTAGATCAATATTTGCTGTCTTGGGTCTGCACATTTTTCTACAGGGAGGATATAAACTAAACAGAGCTGCAGTTAATCCAGGATCCCTGAAGAGATTTAATTAAGGAGGCTTTCCCACCCTTTTCTTTTGGTATTAAAGGGCACTCACTACTCCTAGCTGCATATTTTAGTGAAATCTATTGTAGGTGAATACAGAAGAAATTTCTTGATTAGCTCTTACCTTTTCAATACAAGATACTGAAAGGAGTTCATCTAACCTTGCCTGAAAGCAACTTAAATTTTACATAAAAACATTTTCTATTAGGTTGGGTCTTTTTTATGTTTAAATCAAAAATATGACACAACTTTGTAAAAGTGGACATTGTATTTCTGTGACACTGAGATCTGAGCAGAGGTATTTTGTTTTATTTTTATTATGAAAATGAAAGAATAGCTAGCACAAGATTGTACCCTAACTCTGTTCATTTAAGAGGGAAGAACACTGGACCAGATACTCAGCAGACAGAACTCACACTGATGTACATCAGCTGATACCCTTTCAAATTTTCCACAGTCTGCAGTCATTGTGATAGTTCAAGCACCTCTTTGATATTGACATGGAAGGGAAGGCGGTGTTACATTGTTCTCCACACATTTCACATTTATCTGAGAACTTTGCTTTTTACCAGGATGGAGGCCCATACAAAAAAGCTTTTGGAGGGCCAGAATGTTAAAACCATAAGTTTTATTTCTGAACAGATAATATTCATTGGAAAAAGAGAACTCAAACTCCACAGATTAAACCTTCATCAGTGTGCATTCCTCTATCAACTCGTCTCCCCCCAGCTGTGATATTCAGAAGAGTGTTTCCAGGTATTCTAAATTAAATTCCTAATTTGTTGCTAAATTACTAACTGATGATTTACATTACAGTAGCACTGTGAACCCTCACTGTGCAAGGCACCATACACACCTGGGAGTTCCTGAACCAAAGAGGTCAAGTGTCAAATACCCAAGAGAAAGATTCTTTGGAGAACGTTCATGTCCTTCTCCTGACACTGCGTCATAAATCCACGCTCTCCGGAGCTGCACCCGGAGCCACAGAGCTCTTCTCTACACAGCCTATCTGCACTAACCAAAAGTTCATTTTAGATTATGGGACATCAATACTTTTAGCAAAAATGAAATCTTAAATCCAGACAAATTATTCTGATATGGAAAAAAGAGGTAAAAATAGAACTTGAGTGGGTCGGAATTTTAATTCAATTGCAAGAGGCCATAATGTAACCCATCAGTCAAGCTTTGAAGATGAACTGCTAATTAACACAGATGTTGCCTTCCCTTTTACTACTGTAACTTTCTCCAGATTGACTTTTCCTTAAAGTATAAAAGGAACAAAATATTTCCTTTTCCTTTCCTTTCTTTTTTGACATCCATTTTAATGAAGCACACACATATATATGTATCATATTATTACTTTGTTTCAACATTAGGGTCTTGCTTACTATCTATATTCCATCAAAATGGACCTAGTCTTTCACTGCCTTCTTAATTGACTCACCTCTGTCCAAATATCAAGAAAGAAGCAAATAATCCTCACATCTGAGCTACTGGAACTTCCTCTAGCTCCCCCACTGCTTGGCTTACATAGTAGGTGACTTTCTGAAGGGCATCTTTTGCTCACACACATTGTGGGTAAAAGAGGTTGAAGTCCAGTTAAAGTCTCACTTGAAATATAGGGTCCCAAATCCTGAGGACACACAGGATTAGTTTTGTTGTTCCCCAGAGTCACTACATCTATGCAGCAGGGTCTTCTGAAGGCCAGATGTCTGCAGCTGGTTCAAATATCTACACTGGGGGCAGCACCTTGATTGTAGGCAGATTGTAGGCAGGACAAAGAATGGCACAGGTTCTTCTCTCAGATAGCAGCCTTTAGAAAAAGCATGGTACAGCAAACAGTTCAGGAAAGCAGGGGACTGCCACACAGAAGTTCATAGGGAGAGGAATTAGGGGTCACAGTTGATTTCATACTATGCCTCTGAACAGTTTCTTCTACACTGGACAATTTCAGAATATATTATTCCAATATTCATTGAATAGTCTGCAGAAGGTTAATAATACAAGTGGAAGCTTTGAGAAAAATCTCCATACTTATTAGAATGGCAGTTAAATGCTCAAAACCAGAATTTTTATGGCTTCTCTGCTATCAACTGAAGTAGCAAATTAGTTAATTTTCGAAGTCTTTCACAATCCAGCTTTTTGAGAATAATAAATACAAGAATCATCATACTAATCATCTAGCCAGCTCACTGTCAGTCTTAACTAATGCCTAGGTAACAAGAATGGTGAGGACTTCAGTTAGCCCCAGGAATGTGGTATTTCCAGTGAACCCAAGTTATTAGAATGCATTCATGAAGTGGGACAGTGGATTGCTTTATAAATAAATGCTCTGATTTCTCCTCCACATTGTAGTGCTCATCTTGTCAGTGATTCCCAGTATCAGCATGTTAAGGCTTGGCAATGCTGCCAAAGGATTTTGCAGGCAAGCAGCTCCTCGAAGGCCATCAGAGGAGCCTGTGGCTGCTGCCCTGGCACCAAAGTCCAGGACATCACAATTAACTAAATTCTCCTCTACAGGATTTGCATCACAAACATTAAAACAAGCTAATTCATTACAACTAGAAACTGCAACCCGCTTGCCACAATTCAGCTGACTCAAGTCTAGACTTCATCCTTTTGGCACTAAAATGTAATATCTAGAACTGAATAAAATCTGTTCTATGGTTACATTACAGAGAACCTCAGGTAACAGTAGGAGCTACACTACTGGAAGGAATGCCACATTAAAAATTAAGAGTTCAATCACATAGAAAAGCAGAGATAGTGTCACAATTAGCTTTACAAAACAACATAATTCTTTATAAAGCTCTTTCTTTGCCTCTTCATGCTATGCGCCTGATAAGCCCGTGCCAACAAAGACATTATACTAATTACAATTAGTTATACAAAATGTAGGACAACTTAAATGATTTATTGATTTTTTTTCTCACAAAATAAATGTTATTTTGAATTCCAAATATAAATAAGAAAAATAAAGCAGAAGCCACAGATGGCATGTTCATTCCAGACACGTATGAATGTGAATATACTTACAGGGACACTCAATCCATTTAAAACTTTAATCTTTTCCCTGGAAAAATCAGTGCAGAGTAGGTTTTATGCAATTAAATTCATTTTTCCCTGAGCAGAGACATTTAAGGTACAAAACCAAGAGCTGAGCTGTTTTTAAAAAAAACCCTTAGAATAAAGAGGATCTTCCAACAAGTTTTTTTAATGTCTTCAGGCCAACAAATAAAAGTATGCACGTTTGTCATGCAATATTAATGTGGCACTATGTTTGCACTTGATATAATTATTATCTACATGCAATCTAAAAACATAAAAGAATCTCAAGTTGTGTTAAATATCTTTCTGTGTTAACTATCAAACTGTGGTAATGACCACTTCATACCTAGGTATGGAAAGAACAAAGGAATCTTTTTCCTTCAGTTCTTTGGGAACTCTTTCTAAGAATTACTACAAGACCCTCCTTTGTCCTCCATCATGCAACATCATGAAGGCTCTGTAATCGTATTGAGAATTTGCTTCTCCTGTGAATATTCTCAGTGTTCAAGTGTATTTCCAGGAAGGATCTGCAGCACTGAGAGTCTGTGCAAAACACAGCACTCAGTCCTTCAAGGGAACCCTCTCACGAGTCTATTTTGAATTCCTCTGAAGTTCCAAAAAAATACCTAGACTCACTGAAAATGAAGAGCTGATCCAGTCCGGTGCTCTCCCAGTCCTTTTTACATGCCCCATCTCCAGAGTGCCAATGCACTCAAGCACTTAGATGTAAACCTTCCATAACACAGACAATGAATTTGCACAAGAAAAAAGGCTTAGAGACAACAGCCACCCCTAGGAAGCAGCAGGTTTACTTCCTGCTCTCTGAATGCCTTTTGCCATTACACCAACCATTTTGTCCCCTGTCTTGTCAAGTGAAGGCACAGCACTTAGGAAAATACATTTCTCTTTTTTTCTGGTCTGCAAGTCAGCATTATCTGATTAGGTCTACTTCCTACGGCTTGTTCAGCCTTGCTTATCAGACACACTGGAAAATATTTCCAATAATAAGCCAGCAGAAATCTGCCTTCATATCTGGTGTCAGGCTACATATAAAAGAAACCTTTTCATTTTAGTTTTAAAGTATTGCTTCATTCAACAAGCCGACTGCTGGCTGACACACAATCTAACCTAAAGGCTATGGATCAGCAGGTAAATGCAGAAATTCTATTAGTTTTCAGACCCGAGGTTTATGCCTTTCATTTGAAATGAAATCAAAATCCTCCACATGAATAGGTAAAGCAGAGAGTAAAGATCCTTTCTTAAAACCATCCATTACACATTACATGAATGCAAGGAAGAAAGTAGTTTCTGCATCTTGTAGATACTGTACTTCTTGTGCTCAATGACTCTGGCAAGGATGGTAAATAGCAGACATAAAAGAGATCCATTTTGAGGGAAAAATTAAAACCATGACAAACATTATATTAGGCAATGTGAAATCCTGAAAAGGTACAAGGACAGGCATATTCAGATATGCTTGATATTAACAAAACCAATCCAAGCTTGTATAAGTTGGACTTCCTTACCTAAATCTGATTTTAAAAGTCATTATCAAACTTTTTAATGCTTTAAATGTTTTGGAGAAGAGCATCCTCATATAGGATCAGAAGAAGGAAATAGTGCAAAAGTGCATATTACAAAGTATCCAGAATATTGAGAAGAATATTTCATTTTCCAAACTGAAAGAAACATCACCAAAAAAGAGAGAATTCATTCCTTTGTTCTTTCTAGAAATGCACACACCCAGCTTTATATATAAATACAAGAGATTTGGGAATGGTTGATGCCCAACTTCATTTTACTGATTGGTCTAAAGAGATTTATTCACTGGAAGTTCTCAAAGCACAGGCATCAGCATTTTGACAAAGTATATGGACTGAATCCCCAAACTAAAAGCAGAGAGTATAATTCACTTCTGGTGTGGTTTTGCTTCACAATGGTGGATCATGATAGTCTTAGAGCAAGAAAATCAACTGTGTTTACATGATCACAACTATGATCATGCTAATAGTGGTTTGGGTTTTGTTGCTGTAGGTCTTATTCTCTGCATTCAGCTAAGGAAATTGTTCTGTGGCTTTGTCACAGGAAAAAATACAGAATAAAAGCACTGCTTTTGGCTCCTTGAAAACTTAGCTGTAATATTTGTCTTTATGTATGGCATTAAACAGAAAAGAAGATTGTTGGGCTTCCTCTTTTTCATTATATAAGCCTACTCAGATCTTTCATTTGTACTTTGTGTTTATTTGTATTTAATCTGCATTTTCTCCTGGCAATAGGTTCAATAGCCTCTTGTTTCATTTTGTGCTGATGCTATCTTATAGCTTGATGAGAACAAGTGAGTTTGTATTCTTTATCATAGCTCTTAGCTATTATAATACACAGTTCTCACGTATAGATATCCCACACATTTTCTCCAAGAGAGGTAGAACTGTAGGTGTTACACAAATATAAAGAAATGTTATGTCAACTGGTCTAGAGTGAAAGCAAACAGAAACATCAAGATGCACTGACCAGGTCCAGCTCTCCCTCCAGTCAAGTAATTAATCAATTAAATCACATCTTAGGAAGAAAGTAAAAGATAATTTTAAACATGATAATTCTTGTTTATCTCACAGATGATAACAGAAATTCTGCTTTATCTTGTCCTTTTGACAGGTATATGCCAGCACTTCTGATTCTGCACAAGTATTTTTGACAAGGAAACAGTGCTCCGAACTCTTCAGTCAAAGGCTGACCTAAATGGTGCTTTAAAACTAACATTTTGTTGGGTTTTACTAAACCAGGGCTGCACAAAGCTAATATAAAATATAAAAATACTATATATAAAATATAAAGTCTGATTGGCACCATTGCTTATGTAGTGCCTTTCGTCACAAAAGGTTTTTAGTAGAATACACACACACTGACAAATGCAGCCACTTGCAAGAGGCAATGATAAAGGACAATTTAGGATGAGCATGAAGAACCATGTATCAAGTGAACTCCCCAAAAATATGGGAGATGCTTTTTCAATGCGGGCAAGAGAGGAATATTGCTGTGGAGTGGTTTCCCAATGCATTCTTGAACTACCCTGGAAATTGCTCACCTAAGTATTGAGCAGATCTGACTACATTTAACCTGTTTGATCTGATGAGATCAGGCTGTATGGCTGCAAGTTTGTGATAAGAAGCCAGTATTAGAAATTGCAGATTTCAGAAAAGCAAAGCAAGAAAACCCACAACCCTAAACCATTCATATGGAAATTATTCAATATAAACAGGTAGTTTCTTCTTGAACTGCTCATATAATATTCTGTATCCATGGATCATTATGAAAACCACGTGTGTACACAGATTATTACCATATGAAACAATGGAGATGTCTTATGTCCCCTCACAGGTTTGCCAGCATTGCTCAGGGGTTTGTTATTTGAGAGCAATGTCATTATCCTTTATCTTTATGCTGGGTAGTATTGTCCTCCATTGTGCAGTATTCATTATTACACACTTTGTCATGCACTGCCCCTGCATGTGTAGAGATTACACCAACTGATTTACAGATCCCACAGACACACACAGCCATCAGAGAATTCCTCACCCTTACACGGCAAAGGAGCAGAGTTACACCAGCTTATACACTAGAAGACCATACTGTGGAAACATTGAATGGTTTTAGCTGTGACTTTATGACTTTGTTTTCCTTCAGTTTGTTCCTAAGAGGATGTAAGAAATAAAAATGTACTTGTGGGGGAAGGAGTATAAATTAAACTCTTTTATAGATTTCAGCAATTGTTCAAAAGCTTGAGAACAACAGTACAGGTGGAGCATGAAGACAGAACATCTTCAACTGAGATCATTAATGTTTGCCATTTACTTGTACAAGTATAACCAGAGAGCTGCTCTTCAACCAGGGAGCCGTCACTTCTCCTCTGAACTTGAGTGAAGCTTTGTTCTTTTTTACCTTTGTATTTTTATTTGATTTCTCTGAGTGCAGGCAAAGGATTACTTTGAAATCATGTTTTTTTCCCCCCACTGTGGAATGAGTTGCCAACATCTAACTTGTAAAATACAATGTAGACTAGGCAGGTCCATAATATTTAAAAAGAGTTTACAGAGGTAAGCAACTGTAGTGGAAGTATTTTGTACAGAGCAGTGTTTGAAAAGATGCTAGATATTATCTCCCTCAGTCCTCAAGTACCACAGTAAATGAGCACGTAAGTCAAACTTCATTTCTCCCCTGATCATTTTTTAAAAACTGTCTTTCTACAGATTTCTGGAGTTTCCCTTTAAGAAGAGAGTCTAGGATTTAGGCATTACAAATATAAGATTATCTCCTCTTGATAACTTATTTCGCTAGTGCATAAATCATATGAAATGTGATTCTGAATTGCACGAATGCATGAAAATTAACCATGGGAAAACACACTGCAATCCAGAGGTGAAATCTACACTGGTAACAAGTTCCTTTTAAAGCAGTTGGATGCTGCAGGTAAACAAACCCTCACAGTTTTATGCAAGGTACATAAGGACAAACATTACCATTAACAAGCAGAAAAGCTAAACCTGGGGTGGACAAAGCCAGCTCTGTGCAGTTCAGCTCCATCTGTGCTGAGCTCGTGTACCATCCCCACTCATGCTCAGCAGCCTGTCAGGCCCTGCCTGAGACGGGGATGTTGCTGCTCCAGGTGTTTGTCAACACCAAACAGCCCGAGGTGGCTGATCCCACACAGCTCTGGAGCACACGGGGCAGCTCTCCAACCTGCTCTGAGCAAAACAACCAAAGCAGAACAACTCCTGCACACTGGAAGCACAGCAGCAACAGCAGGGACAGCACGGTTAGGAAGTGGCTGTGTCCTGAAGCAGTGTGGCCAGGAATGGGAATCCTGGCCCTCCAGGAGAGTGCATTCGTGAGCAGCTTCCTAGAATTTCAATTAATAGGAAATTGGAAAAAATAAATCCACCAGGAGAGAGCAAAATATCTGATCCTGTGATTATAGACAAATAGAGAGCTTCAAAATGGCTCTGTGCCTATAAAGACGATTATTGGAACCACATCTTTTCCAGCCTGGATTGAAGCATGCCGGATATTCACATACAAAGATTATTGTGATGATAATTTCTTTGCCACTCCAGGAGCCTGAGTAGCAAACTCAGCTATGATTAAATAATTCAATTCACCTCTTTGTATCTTTTACCTGGCATGGCATCGTTATTTACCTCAACAGTGGCTATAAGTCCTGACAATTCAAATATACAACGCAACAGACTATTGTCAGCCTGAGACAAGACCACTAGTAAAGCACTCCTCCCTAAGCAAATAATGCTGTAAGCTTTTCAGTACTGTGCCTTAGGTGCTTAGCTTTGTTCAAAAATAATAATGAAAAGAGGCAGAAAAGATATTTGACCAAGTGGTTAGATGGAGGCTTACATTAAGATGAATTTTCATTCAGCAGCAGCAAGCTGAAAGGCCCACGTTCTAGAAAATAA
The DNA here is from genome assembly GCF_021018805.1 of Prinia subflava. Classification (NCBI taxonomy): domain Eukaryota; kingdom Metazoa; phylum Chordata; class Aves; order Passeriformes; family Cisticolidae; genus Prinia; species Prinia subflava. The sequence continues at coordinate 11,318,338 of NC_086256.1, read as the reverse complement.
TATTGTTTTTTCTTTTCTCCTCTTTGTAAGAGAAGAAAAAAGTTCCAGTCCAAATTAACTCTTATCAAAATTCTATAAAAATGAAGTAAAATTATTTATGTTCTTTGTGAACTCTTCTGGGTTTTGGTCTGACATTAAACTGCACTGTGCTTATATCTGAATGACCTTGTGGATAGAGGGCTTCAACTGCCCAAGAAATAAGAATTAGAATTTGCACAAAGTTGTATTGAATTCCTTCACATTTTGGAGTGCTCCAAAATAAACAACAACCTTTTGGGCTTTGCTCCACGTACTTTCTGCAAACAGAATTATGAAACCATTCACACACCTGTGAATGCAGCAGGCACTGGCTGGTTAGAGCAGGGTGCTGGCAGTGGGGGTTTGATCCCTGTATGGGACACTCCTGTTAAGATTCCCTGACAACTCAGAATGTTCTGTGATTCTGTGACTCTGACTTACTGAAGCACATGGAAGAGGTGTGAGATACCCAAATGGCTTATTCATGGATAACACAGCTGTACTCTCATTCTCTCCAGAATCATGGAATCAAACCCAGAGTAAGCTGCAAATTAACAAAAGATAAATGTAATTCTCAATCAATTGCACTGACACAGCACCATAGATGACAGGACAACAGGAAGGGAACGTGTTTGGCAAATACATGTTAGAGACAAGTTATGGAATATCCCACTGGTACTGGCAACATGACTACTGGTATGGAACTTGTTCTAGCAGTTTTTGAATGACTCCCTCATGGGTGGGCAACGTGCCAGCAATATGAAATTGTGGTGGCAAAGCAAATGGAGGCCCATCTAAAAAGTGAAAATCCCTGTCTGTTTCTGCCCCCAAATCTCATAACTAAGTGGGATGTGTGCTTGCCTTTTGTATGCAAAGGAAAACCTTCATCCTAGCCTGAATGCATAGAGAACTTTTCAAAGTACAGAATTTCAAACAGGATTAAACCCCAGCAAATCCTCTTTTGCTGTGCAGACTGTCCTTTCACTGAACACAGGTCTGAAATATGGGGAAGCTGATTTCCCAGAGTGCCATCCTTCATTGGCTCAAATTCTCACAGAGGTTTGTTTTCTCAGCCAGCCCTGCATATTCCTCCCTCTAATGAGTGCAACTGTACTACAAAACAGCCAAAAAACAACTGCCTTGTCACACGATCCAGGCTCCTACAAACAAGACCTAGAAAAGAGACAGATATTGTTCAACCCCATCTCCCAAAATGGTGCAAAATTCCTGTCAATAAATTGACCTAATGTTCCCAAGGATTTTGAAATTCTTGTTCTCCGTATTTTACAAAATGTTTTTTTCAAAAAGGTTTGACTAGAGCTTCAAAAAATTAAATTAACTGGTCTAGAAAGGTTAAGTGATCAGCTGTGAAGGCAAAAGAAAATAACCAGTTTTCATTACAGAATTTATATATCATAAGAAACAGTACCTAAATTTAACCTATATGGCACCCACTAATGAGTCTCACCTGAAGTAACAATATCTTGCTGAAAGAAAAAAAAGTACTGATGGTCTTTTTCTAAATTCTAGCAAGAGACAGAAATTATTTAGAAGAAAAACAGTGCAAGTATTGTAAATATTGCAAATATTTCTTTACTATGAAGCAGAAATGATTTTATAGCTTTCCTGTGAGAAAATCTGAAACCCATTCTCTTTTCCTGTAAAGGGAAGTAAAAATATTCTGGAAGTGTATAACTATTATGCTCTAAAATATGTATTAGGTACAGAGATAAACTCTTCTAAAGAAATAGTTAGAAAAAAATCTATTCATGAAATTGTACATCATTATCATTCTGGTTTCTTCTGGAATAAAAATTAGTATTACAGCAATTAAAAGGATGAAACCCAGCAATTAGTTAATTAATTTGTAAGGGCAAAGGAATAAAAACCTAGATGTATTCCCATGGGATTTGCTGAGCAATTTTGCACCTTCTAACTCATCTACCAGGAAAAGGTCACTTGAACTAATCCATGTTTACACCTTGGCATCTCCACTGAAACATGTCATCTCTCCACTGCAGAGGCATTACTCCCTGCCTATGACACTAAGTCTCAGAAAAAAGCCAGACCTGATCTAAAAGGAGGTGTGACTGATGTGCATTTCACAAGCCAACAAAATCTGTACACTGGGTGTCTCAGGAGACCAACAGTCCAACTTCCTTTGGAGTATTTTCCTCTTCTGTCTGCCTTTCACAGCATTCCTCCTCCTGACACAGTAACTGCAGTGTGAAAAAGGAATCACCAATACAAATTCAACATCAAACAATTAACTTTGTGGACAAAACTCAAAGGAAAGTTAAATGTATTTCCTTATGTTCATTTTCCTGAAAATCAGGGCTTAAACATTCACTACTAGTTGAGAATTCATCCTCTCTAACTGTGAAATCACAGAGCCATCTCTTCATAAACTGGGAATCCTGAAATCTCACAGTGAATGCCTGGCAGCAAACAAATAAATGAAAAAACAGATCACAGAATAAAAGCAGCCATAAAAAAACCCCTCATGTATAAAAATTAGTTGTCAGGTAGCTGACAACTCCATTCTGTCTTCCTGTAACTTTTAACATGCAGGAAACAATCCCTTCACATTTATCACTATTTACCAATACTACTCTCTCAGGTCTCAAAGCTTGGACCAGCTACAATTGCCACCCACTCCATATTCACGGAATCCATCACCTTCTCCTGCCATCTGTTCTCTGTCCTGGATTAATCATGATATACAGGGCAATATGGTTGCTACCTGCTCTGAGCACTGCTCCCACCATCTCAGCACAGGTTTCAGCAGAATCCCTACTGTGAGGCTTTGAGTATCATCTGCAAATGCTTGGTGTGAAATCACTGGAGCACAGAGGCAGGTTTTAGGACCAGTACTACTTCTGATGCTGTTATCACTCCTTGTTCAATGGTGGAAGATAGCTTCTCTCATATTTCTTATCATTACCATGCTCCAAAGCTACATTTGTTGTATAGTTGGTATATCTAGTTGGTAAGTGACCTCTGATGGATAACACATGATCATGTTTTAAATTTGGACTTCAAAAGGATTCTAAGATTTACCTCTGAAAATTAGGCTTTGATTGGTCTATTTGGGAGTATTATCAGTGGTAATATATGCATTTTAGACTCTTGAAGAAACCTGACAGGTGCTAGACATAGAAATTGTAATTTTCCTCTGTGGGTCCATTACACACATGTTCAGATCCCATTTTTTAAGCAAAAGCCCTGTTTAAAAAATAATTTTACAGGTTTTAAGATGCCTGTAGTCATTTATTCAGACTTTTTCCTTTTTATTTCAGTCAGATATTAATAGAACTGCAAAGAAAAATCTTTCTGTGGTTCGAAGAACTCATTTTTCTCTATATCTGTCTTTGCTTACATGTGAGGGGGGAAAAGCTCTGATAATCTACAGCACAAGCAAGAAACGTGGCAAAGAAAAACTTATCTTTTAAAATGCTCTCCCATTTTTACTTCAGGTGAAACAGACATTTAATATGCTAGAAGCTGCTTTCTATGTAGCCTAGAACAGCAAATGCTAAATCTCACATATAGAGGCTGAATCACAACACAGCAGCTTATTTACTACTGGACCACCTGTGACAACTTGAGACAGATGGACAGGAATAGAAGTTTAACTATGTTTGAAGTTAAAAATTAAACAGTGAGACTATTTCTTATGATTCCCAATATTAACAATGCTAAATAATTTCATGGAATCACAGAATTTGAAAAACTAGAGTGAGGGTAACATGTGCAGCAAACCACACAAGACTTTACCCTTGCAAACAAAGTTGGTGAGCATTTCTGCTCACAGAAAAAGCATCTTAGTTTGAATTTATATGATAAGTAAATATTCCCACTTCTCTGCTGGTTTGGAAGAGAGGTTAATAGAGGTGAAACATTCAACCAGCATCTCTAACATACACATTTTTCTGTGCAGGAAATCATTATTATTCCTGCTTCATGATTTTATCAGCCTGGATGTAAGATCTGCAAAACAGAGAAAAGTTTACAAATGTAAAAATTCCTTTTAGAGCAAAATAGAATTGCATATTTATGTTTCTGATCAGAAAGTAAGCTAGGGCAGTAATTTCATTGAATAAATAGAAACCAGGTCATCACCTCTCTCTCTGCTGAGATCAAAGCTGGAATTTGCAGATCTCCTCCACTGAGGCTTGGATCTTCAGACCTACCAAGGCTGGTAAGATTCAATCCAAGCAGTTATAACATTTCAGTGGATTCTATTTTTGTTCAGTTTGAATTAACTGTCTGAAAGATTCATTACTTATATCGTTCAAGGCCCTGAACAAATCTGAATTAACTTTAGTGGTTCATTTTCATAGGACAGAGCTAGTTTGTACACAAGTACAAGCTGAATTTTAACAGTGAGCTAGGTGGATTTGACATGCATAAGGCAAAGAAAACTCGAGGTACTTGAGCATGTTAGAATCTGATTTTCTTAATTCACATTAATACCAAGTGTATGGAGTATTGTCGTTTAAAAAATCTTTGATGTTAATAGCATGTGTGATAAAATATGGGTCTAATCAAAATGACTCAGTATTGCACATTAAACCCTGCAGTACCCAATTACTCATTGCTGTTTCTGGTGAGAAATGTGATATTCAAGGGTATAACCTAACCTGCAGTCATAAATAACACATATATTAAAAAGAACAGGTTGATGGCAGGGCTACTAAATGCTGTTCTTTAACTTTGTGATCCTAGCTGTGAATCCAGTGGTAGCAGTAGCAGCACAGTAGTTACATGGTATGATCAGGTCCACGGACTGAACAAAATCACAAAGTGCTTGTGCTTGTCAGAATGCAACATTAATAAGCTTGAGCTTGTTATGGATATGATATTTCTTTAAAAAAGGACTCACATGTTTTGAACTTGTCACTTTGATTTATCTAAGTCTCTTCTTGATTTGCCTTGAAAAACCTTACAAGGGACAGCAAGAGAATTTTTTGGGACATCTTGTCACAGGAAAAGGCTTAATCTTACTGTCCACCTACTTTGCTAAATAAGCAACCTGTCATGCTTGTATTAATTCAATGAGGCAAAAGCTGAAATTCATTTTGAAGCTCGTATTTCAGTATTTTTGTCTTGAACCAATTGAGCTGTGTACAAACACAAAGCTGTCTGTCATAGACAGGGAAAACAATTTTTTAATAAAGAAGAAAAAAAAAACCGCTGTCAAATACCTTGGGTTAGGATTTTTTTTCCCTTTCAGTTCAAACAAGTGCCTGTTTTGTGCTGCAGAGATTGGTACAACACTTCATCCATTTCAAACAAGAGACTGTGTTATGAACTCATGGAAAATGGTTATTTTACACAGCAACTTGCAGATCTGATCCTCTGACAAGCAGCGCTCATTAAAAGAGCATCAGCTGGCTCAAGCAGTAGTCTTGGTCATTACTGAAGTAAGTCAGAGCCTTGGGGATTTTAACACCATTTGTTCAACAAACAGTCTCATTCTGCCCAGCTGAAAAAAAATCCAATTTAAAAATAAATCTTTTGTAATGGGCTCAAGGATATGTATGGTATGGGAGGATTGAGAAGTTATCTATTATACAGGCATTCTGTTCACATCCAGGATGATTCTTGATAAACGAACAGTGACACTATTGGCAAACCTGGGATTTGAAGTAATGGTTCATTAATGCAACTGCACACTAAGTAATGTACTTGGGTGTCAGCATTCTGCTGGGTTTTCTTCCTCATTGTAATACTCTTTTTCCTTCTGGATATGCTTAAAAAATATCCTGGCACTCTGTCAATATATTAGTTTGAAAAATGTCACCATGGGCCTGTAACTGTGGTGTGTATTTGCAACTGTGCATTGACACACGCATTGGGCTTGATGCATTCTGGTGATGCGAGTTCAGACTCCTGTAGAGATCCAAATTATGATACGATTGCACTGAGCTTACAGACTTCTCTCATGCTGGGATGGAGATGGTGTGAGGAGCTAAATTCACAAAACAGAGCAACATGCTAATGCTCCATGGTTTAAATAGCTCTTTCAGCTGCACACAGTGAACATCCTGCTTTTCCTTAAAGGAGTTCACAGATTAGATATGGCTGAGCTGGTGATGTGGGGTATTCACTTCCTCCCCCTCACTAATACAATCCTTCTCCTTCTGCTGGAGCTTCCTTCCTTCCTTCCTTCCTTCCTTCCTTCCTTCCTTCCTTCCTTCCTTCCTTCCTTCCTTCCTTCCTTCCTTCCTTCCTTCCTTCCTTCCTTCCTTCCTTCCTTCCTTCCTTCCCTCCTTCCTTCCCTCCTTCCTTCCCTCCTTCCTTCCCTCCTTCCTTCCCTCCTTCCCTCCTTCTTTCCCTCCTTCCTTCCCTTCCTTCCTTCCTTCCTTCCCTTCCTCCCTTCCTTCCCTTCCCTTCCTTCCCTTCCTTCCCCTCCTTTCCTTACCCTCTTTTCCTTCCCCTCCTTTCCTTCCTTCCTTCCCCTCCTTTCCTTCCTTCCTTCCCCTCCTTTCCTTCCTTCCTTCCCCTCCTTTCCTTCCTTCCTTCCCCTCCTTTCCTTCCCCTCCTTCCCTCCCTCCCTCCCTCCCTCTTGGTTTTTCAAATTGTATTCAACAGCTCCCACACCCTACCTGTCAGGGACCAAATGTTTAATGCAATGGTTTGCACAGTCCATGGCTCTGCTCTAAAAGGGTGAGTGCTCAAAGGCCCTGGCAGGAATATTTTGATGTATCATTTAGAATTTAGGATCTATTTGATGAAAATGCAATTGGAATTGATACTGTTGGTATGGAAAGGTGTTAGAGTGCAAATAGAGTAAGGCAGGTTTCAGCATCAAGGGGAACGACATCCAAAAGGGACAGATAATAATTCCTTCCATTTACCACCTAGAGATGACAGAAGGTTGGTCAAGCCATCTTTGATCAGAGAGGAAAAACACATTTTCAGCACAATTATGTAATACCAATTTTCTACTATTATCGTATTTGTCAGCAAGAATTGCTTGCTAGTCATTGGATGGCTTACACAAATTTATTGTGTGAAGAACTCAGAAAAGGTGTGTGTAATTGTTTTAAAGATGTTTCATTAGTTTTTAATTTGTAGACTGATATGACTGGTGTGGAATAAAGCAGCCTCATGCTTCCTGCTCCAGGAAATTCTTGGAAATTAGATATTTCAGCTCAGTGGGGCTCACATTGCAATGTATTTTAAATTACAAGAACTGAGTCTTTTGCTTGCTTCTGCCCATCTGTGTTATAGTCTTGGATTTACTCCTATGCACAGAATGTATAGATTGCTGCTTATCTACATAGCTTAGTGCAGCTTACATAGAAAAATCAGGAAGGAAATCTCAAAGGCAATTATGTTAGAATTAAACAGCTGCAAGGAATCGTCAAATGCATTCTGGCCAGACCCAGCAGGAGTGTTTGAAATAGTTTATGTGAAAACTTACCTCACATGGACTTTCTGAAGGAAGACATAAGTCTCTGGTCAGGACTCTGTGAAATTTTACAGAATTGCTTAGTTTCCCCCAGTCCTATAAAGACATTACTGACAGTCAGCAGAGCTCTCCTTTGCTAGTGGCTACTGATTGTAATCCCTTTTCCTCCTGCCCCCACAGGTAGGGAATGTGAACAAATATCCACTGCAGTTAATGGGATCATCCTAAATCCTTCAGAGGAAGCTATCCTACTCCATTAACCCACTGGGGACTGCTGTAACAGAGGCCAGAATGTGGTTTAGTTCCAAGCCTCCCTCAATTGCCACGCAGTTCCTCGGGACGCCCGTACCAGCGCACACAGACAGAGCTGACGGCACCGAGCCAGCAGCACTGACCCGCTGTTCAGGCTGGAAAGCACATCAAGGAGCAGGCCTGGCTAATCCCACCACCAGGCTAAGATCATGCTCAATATTTGACATATCATTGCAGCTTGCCCAGGGGAAACTCCGTTCTTACAATTTTGGGTTTTGATGTGCAGCACCTAAGGAACAAAAATACTTAGCAAGGTGCAAAAACTAAGGGTGCGCTCGAAAACTTCTTGTTCCAAGCCCACATATCTGATATTGAAGGTGCCTGCTGGCACATTCCAAGCAAGAGCAATTTTAAAAACTGAGCTAAACATACTGTTATTGATCTGATTTTGTCTGCTGTGCAAGGTGCAGCCCTTCCCCCTGAGGTACCTATGCAGTTCCACAGCTGACGGCCACTCAGAGAACAAGTTGATCGATTTCCTATTTGTAACCAACAGCACTTTAGTAGCATTATATATTATTTAATGGCACTGATTAAATTTTAATGAAATTATAAAAAAACCCACAACCAAAAATAACAACAACCACGTCTCCCTTAACTGCAGCACTGTTCCAGCTCTCAAACAAGCACACTGTCTGGTTGCATTGGAGGGTCACATCTTGATTAAACAGAGTGTCAAGAGTATTGATAGCATCTTTTCAGTATTCTGGGGAGCAGCCATCAACAAAACCCTAACAGAGTACAATGGCTTCTATGCTCTCTTTATTAATCATGAAAATATATTTACCATTGGAGCAGAAGTGCATTGTATGGACGTATCAGTCCTCTTTACCCACATCCACACTGCAATACCCTTTCATTGTATAGGAACTCATGTTTAAAATGGAAGTCAGCTCACATGAATCTTCCTGTTGCAAACAATTATTGTTACTAGAAATCTCCAAGAAAAATCAAAACAAAGCTCAAAGGCAAATAAAAATGACAAGTTCAAAACAAAAGCACATTAAAGCTTACAGAAAGAAAAAATCTTTTTCCCTTACCAACTCCAACCTAATAAAAAAGAAGATTCTGACAATCACCATTCTGTTACATACAGAGATGCCAGCATCCACATTCCTGATTGTTTTATATGAGTGGTGTCAGGCAACTGCCCTTTCAGTAGTACTAAATGGACACATATCAAATGTATTTATTTTAAAAATCAAATTCAGGTGAGCAGGACACTAATTTAATTTCTCCTTTTATGGTAAAATTTCTCTCTCCTTTCTGGGCTGCAGCTGTCTGTTTGCAGATTGTTTGACTTGTCCAGAGAATGCAGAACGTGGACAGAATCTGAAACTGGCAGGGCAGAGCAGAGGGGAGAAATTTTCTCCTATAGGTCAGCAGTATGTGGTGTGGGTCACATAGGCAAGTGTTTGCCTGTTCACAAAAACCATGAAAATAAAAATATTTCCCATTGTAATATGGAGAAAATACTTCTGGAAGGAATTCACTGCAGCCACTCACTGCCTGATCTCTGAGTTACTTGTTTTACCAACACCACAAGGTGCAAATTGTGTCCTGGGCTATGTCAACCTGCCCATGTCCTGCTAGGGCATGCACCTCCTACTGGGAGATAGCATCTCACGTGATTTGGCCCTTTTACACACAGAGACAAAAGAAGAAAAAGGAGAAAACTAAAATACCTGCATGGCTCATGTCCATGAAACTGAGAAGGCTCCTGAACACACACATCAGAGGGGAGCAGTGAGCTGGGGCTCCTGCCCAGACAGGGAAAATGTTCTATTTCCTGTGTCAATCCTATGGCAAATATTTGCAAGAACTAAGCAAGCACACTTAATTGGCTACTCTTCTTGCAAGCAGAAGCCACAGAAGATGTTTATCTTCAAATCTGATTTCATACCTTAGCTGTCACTGTGGAAATTAAACATTCTGCAAGTCACTTTTGCTGTCAGATATGGAGACAGTTGGCAAATGAGGCCATAAAGCTAGAGATTAATTACTGGTTGCATGAATTGTTGCTGTTTTCCTCTGTCAATTACGTCACCGTTAATCATGGAGTGAACTCCTGAGAGTTTTGTATCACTCCTCCCTGCATTTTTCACAAATAAAATGTAAACAAATGTAACCGGAGGTCAGGCTAAACTGTCTGTATTCACTGGCAGGAAAAAGTTCTGGGAATTGCAGCATCTTTCTCCCTCAAGATTAATTTAAAAGTTTTAATTTCACAAAATAATTTAAAACTGGCAGATCAAGACATCATGATTTATTTTATGAATTTAACCAATATTTAGGCACATATTTACTCCTAGTAAAAGATTTTCTGGTTACTATATTTAGTAATTTCTGTCTCTGTTTGGCTCAGAGTTGCTTACATTAGGCTATATAAGATTTGTCAGAAATGTTCAGGAGCAAAGAGTGAATGGAAGGAATGTACATAGGGCAGATCAGTCTCCTTAGTCATGATTACTGAGCTAAATATTTCTCCCTAAGAGGCCACTCTGGACTGGGTTTTCACCAGAAGGAGTGAAATAGATAGAACAGATAAAAGCTAAACTTCATAGAAAGGTAGAAATATGATTTATTATTAAAGAAGGCAATATACCTGCCTATGTTGGGCAGCCAGCAGCCTATCAGTACTCCTCTAGTACTTTAGAAAAGACAAGTATCCCAGCTGCCTCCTCAGGTTGTTTTTTAGAAAATGTGTTATTACAGTTAAATTCATTAAATAAGCCTGGATATCAGCATTAGGCCATATTCACACAGAATTCCCCACAGGAGACAAGTTGAAAAGAAGATTGTAAAGATGTCATTAAGCTATGTGGATTGGAGAGGCAATGAAATCTCCCCAAATACTAATGCAGTACACACTAGAAGCACCGTTTGTGTTGTTTTTCCTTGGATTGCAGGGACAGTCACATCCACTTCCCACATGAGTTAGGGAGTCTTCTCCCATCAGCTTTGACACTAAAACCACCATAAGCAGATACAGGACATTATCTACACTTGCATCAGTTCATTCCTCCCTACAGATAGTTATGGCCACACTGTAATTAGCACAATGTCTATGAATACTCATTAAAGGACTCTGCAAGAACAAGAATTATTCTCACTTCCACCTTACAGGACCATAAATACCTTTACCAATTTTCTTCCTTTCATTAGACACAAAGGAATAAGAAGTTTAAAACCCTGCTCTGGATCAAATGACAATTCCTGCTGACAGAAACAAAAAAAGAGCTCAATAGATTTTATTTTAAATACAGGAAAGAAGCCCCACAGACTACATTTCACAAAAATTATTAAGACTGAGCATTAACTAAGGAAAAAACATATGAAGAATTGCATCTAATTACTTCACAAAAACTATGTTTGATTGTAGAAGTTGGTTGTAATTTGCACTTGGCACTGCTCAGTGATACAGCACGGGTAAAAGTGATGTTTTTACTCAGTTCTGTGTCAGAACAAGCCATTTGTATAATTTGAATTATTTGAATTGACTAAGATAACAGCATCTCAGTCTTACACTGGAAGATTGGCAACGTGTGAGATAAACAAGACATGCTGCTCAGATAAAGGAATAAAAATTAGCAATTATTGAGGGGTTACCACTTGAGTTTGCTAGACATAAAACTGATTAAGGGCATCACCATCTACTTTTCTGCATCAAAGAGGCTAACTGGTATGAGATGTTTGTTGTTTCTTGCCTGCTGATCCAGGAATATTGTATTTCCAAACAGTTGTGGGAATAGAGGGCAGCAAATGCATTTGCCTTCATCGGGAAGGTGAATGTACTTGAATATGTAAAATATGTCAGGATATTACAGTGATTACACCAGTTCTGCCAGGCAAAGAAAGAGGTTAAAGAGGAGACTTTCTTTCTGCAAAGATATAGAAAAAAGAGGCTCAAAAAGTAAAATAAAATCAGTGACATTTAGACAGATTCACCATAGCACACAAACCCCATGTGCTTTGCTGCCTAAGTTTCATTTCAGTTCCTCAGCCCAAGCTCCACTGCCCTGTGTGGGACTGGCACCTGCTTTCATTGAAGGGAATTGTGGCCTGACATGAACCTCCCTTTCATACCTACTTTCTTTATGTGATTACAAATAGATCTAAACATTCCTACAGCTGTTGCAGAAAGTCAAACCCTAGAAATTCAAAATTTTATACACAATCTTTTGCTAAGTCTTGCCTCCACAGAGATGGATAACATCTATTTATAGATACATACATCTTAAAGAATGTAATTAATTTAATTCTTCATTAGCGTTACTAATAACTAAACAAATAATGGATAATAATGTGTTTGTCAGAATAAAGAGGCTGTGAGGGAGATCATGACATCCAGTCACTCCCCTCAACTGCACTCTCCAATCTGGTGTGCCAGAAACTACATGTCATTCAGGCTGCAGCCAAATGAAGATTGGAGTATTCCCGTGCATGCTGTTATGGCTGTAAAAATAATTAGTTGCTTATTAACCTACAAAGGATTATCTTGAACCAATAAGATTCTGCTGGTTGGACTGGAGCCATTTGATTACCTACTACTTCTGTTTACAGGGAATTGGGGACTACTGCTATTCACTCTATCCATTGTTATGAGAAAATTACTTTTTCCAATCAAGCTATTATGGTTACATGGTTCTACCATTTCTATTTACTGACAGTATGAATTACTACAATGTTGACTCTTTTTTTTGGTATTATTTTAACAATTGGTCAGCTTTCAGGTTTGGCCATAGGGCTGTTAAAATTAACTGCAACATGACAGTAGATGTCAAGAAACATCCTGACAAAACCAAAAGAAAAATACCATAATATCAGGTAAGAAGATTGAATTATTGCAGGGTAAATTAATATGATATACAATCTGAAAGCAATACTACGCTGGTTACATTCCTGACAGGCTTATGCTTGACAAATCTTCAGTCCATGGTGGGGAGCAATACACTGATTATTTCAATTCATGTCGAATTCTGGACTAGATCCATGCAAATATTTGAAAACTGTGTCTGCAATAAGATGATTGGTTCAGCATCTAAATTTCTATAACAAATAAACAAACAAACAAACCCCCCCAAAACCAAAAAAAACCCAACAACAACAAAACACAAGCACACCAAAAAACAAAACAAAACCTCAGTGAAAAAAAGAAATAGCCAAACAACATAGAAGTGAGAATTTTATGGGACTGCAAGCTTACTCAGCCATCACAGGATGCCTGAGAGGCCAAGCACTTAGCTTTCCTTGGTAGAGATTAATTAGCTAGCTGTGACTCCCAGATCTCTATTTTTAAATAACAACTTGCATAAATCTCTGAAGACAAGAATTTAACACTGCTACATTACACACAACCATGGCTGCAAGATATTACTATCACTGGAAATTCAAGTTTGCAGGAAACTGATGTAATGTTTTTCCCATGAAGAGTAAGAAAATTAACCTTGACACCTATATAATTCCACTTGGGCTCACCTCAATTTCTGATAAAACACTACAACGAATTGCATCCTCATACTTCTTATACAACCACAGAGTTGGTAATGTTAAAAAATCTGGCAAGATGCCTGTGTTTTAGCTAGAATTAAAACTTGTGAAAAGGGAAACGTTTGGGAAATGTTGCAGTAAGCAAGGCCTGGTGCATTTGTTCCAAGTCTACACTACAAACATTCATACATGGATACATATACCTTCAATGAAGGTAACCAGAACTATTTTGCCATTTTTCGGTTTGTTTTGGTATGTTTGTGCTTATTACCTTTGGGCTCACAACTCTCTCTCATTCTGAGCAGCTGCACTGAAGTAGGTTTAACCACCTGCAGGTTTCAGATAACAGTTGTTCCTTTTTTCCAACTCATGTTTTGAATTCCCTCATGTAAAATTTCATGTAAAATTTCTGTCTGCAGTCATGGTAAAGACAAAGAGCAGGATGAAAGGAATAGCTTCCTGCAGAGTGATCCTCAATAACTGCATACCCCAGGATGCTGTCATCAGCTGGCAGGATTCAGGTGCCACTCATAAATGTGATTTTTAACAGAATGATATGATAGTCAATGGAATTGCCATAGCGTTACAGTGAGAAGAGAGAGGAGACATGAAACACTCCAAAGTTGATCTATGCTGCAATATTTAGTGAATTACCAACATTTTGCAGCAGGTTTATCTCAAGGAATATAAAAATAACTCAGCTTTGAAACATCCCAGTAGTTATTTAATAGGCGCAAAAGATCAACAGATAATTACAGTGTATTTTGTTAATTACAGTGGATATGATTTACGGTATATTTTAATTACCGCAGAGAACCTAGCATGAGGGATGAACACTTAAAAGTCAAGATAAATATATTAATACATCGCCTATAAAAATAAACCTATTAGATAACATGTACTTCACTGATCTTTGCAAAAGACTGCCAAGCTACGTAAGAACAGCCCTTTTCTGTTTGTTATGTAAAGACACTGAGTTACAGAACCACCTCTCACTATTTGCCAGAGTCAGTAGGACGAGTTTTATTCCTCATCATAAGCATATACCTTTAAGAAGTCCAAAGGAAAGAAAACAGTGTTTCAGTTTAAATAGGTGACATCAAATGCTATTTTCTTTGCATTATTTCAGCCCTATGCTAATGAATTCCAGCACTGCTGTAGGTGAGTCTCTCCTCAATTATGCAAACTTTGGTCCTCCGTATAGAGGTCATTATGTGACACACAAAATTTGTATAGTAATGAGGTTATTCACATTCTGTTACAGTGCATAAGAATTGAAAACCAAAAGTGAAATTAGCTTTCTTCCTCGTCTTTTTTGTCTTCATAGATTTAGGCTAATAACTCTGTGGTATAGTATGGCTGGGATACGATATTTTAGAACACAGCATTAAAGCAATATCACAAAGCAAACACCATAGTGGGGAGCATTGCATCAATACCCCTCTCCTGAGCTCTGGGAAATGAATTTCACATGTAATACACTGTGATGTTTACCAATTCATTACAATGACCCGGCTTGCTGCTTCCCCCGAAAACTGCAAAAATGGAAATGTCACAGTATTTGCATTCAGGAGGTTACTGTGTATCACTGCACACTCCTCATGCTGTCTAAACACAAGTCTGCTTTTTGCTGTCAGCCCAATGGCTCGGCTGTGACCCATGGAGCTGCCTTTGGGGACACCAGGGCACCCCGGGCACTGGCAGCTTGTGGCATCAAAGAGATGAGGCACTTTGTTTCCTAAAGAGAGAAACTGCACTCAGAACAACCCATGTCCCACAGGATCTTCTGGAAATGTTAGGAATAGACTGGAAGTTTGACTACAAGCAATGGGATGTGGCAGAGGATGGCTGGTGTGAGAAGCTGGAACTAGCTTGTGCATTGGGAAAGGATTTGGATTTATGAGAAGGGGATTTCAGACTGGGAAGCCGCCTTAGCTCAAGGTGGTGCAGAGTACATCTTCAAGTATTAGGTACATACATGGACAAGGACATCCACATGCAGCTATCCCAGCTTAAGCTTCCTCTGTTTCAGCTCTTTATGTTGTTGGATCTTTTAATACTAAAAATAACTTTATAAAATCTGTGTATAGTATATGGGCCCAGTGTCTTTAAAACACATCTTATGCTAGCCACAGGAGTGTCTCAATTAAGACAGAAAAAAGGCTTTGGAATTTTTTCCCCACTTAAATGTTCATTAGGAAGCTGATGAAATCTAGAAAACCAAGCACAGCAAATTACTGCAGTGACATTCCAGTCTTGACAAGGCTGCCCAGCAGCCTAACCCTATTGAAATATAAAGAGTGATGTAGTGAATGAACGTTTCGTTCCCAGCAGAAAGAGAAGAGCTATAGTCAGGCCAGCTCATATCCCACAAAGTGTCTTTCTGGTAGTGATTAGGATGTGCTGCAACAAAAAAAGAGGGCCAGAATGTGGTTTCCATTTTATGGCAATTATTGATGGTCCAAAATACAATCTCACTGCAAACTAAAAAATATAATTTCCAAAGCAGAACTCTACAATCTGTGTGATTGGCCACTTTTTTAATCCTTCAGTTTAAAAATGAGGTTTAAATTTTGATTTATTATTTTTTCAGTAAAACAACATTAATCTCTGTTATGCACTGTTTTGAGTTTAATGCAAATATGACCTATAAGAATCATGCTACATTCAGAAAACTGACATAGCTGATTAATACTCAGTGTTCTGCTTTTCTGAGCTAAGGATACACCTGTGTAGAATAAAGCAGTGCAATACAAAATGTATTTAACTTTAGCTAGAGGAATGAAGTGCAAACAAGTTCCACATCTCCTGTCTACACAGTAATAAAACAATTCAAGAAATGTCTATCCAAATGGCCTGACCTTCCAAAGTAATAACTACCCAGCAGCTACCAGTGAAGTTGCTGTACCTCAGAATTAATTTAAACTAAAGCTATTTATCAAGTGGAAGATTTTCACAAGGAAAACATGCTGTCATGGGAACAAAAATGACAGGTACACCTCGGGAAATCTTATCACTGTCAAACTCTGGAGTGAACATCTAAGTTTTGGTACCAAAGTGTGCAAATCTTAGTTTTATTTTCACTGTGTTTTACACACAATGGCTGACAAATAAAAAGTAATTATGAATTTGTGGTGGCCCTTACTAACTCTTCTGGGCTACGCTAAAATCAGGACTTCTAACCCAGAATTTATTTTCTTCCCAGTTCTCCCTCTTTTCCTCTTGCAGCAGATCTGTGGCCTTGCCAGTACGTGCAAAAACCAGCATGACATAATCCTATTATGGAAAGTGTTCTTTAAAAATTAGTTCTTCCAAAACAGTATCTTTTGTGACTTTCTGGGAGGCACAAGTGGAAGGATCCCATCATGTCTTAATGCACCTTCCAGAATTTCTCAGCTTTTGGGAGATAATAGCTGTTCTCTGATTCCTTTGTGTGAAACGCCAACATATTTATATTGAGATCCAGTGTCTGAGGTTGAAGCATTATTACAAAAGCAGAAAAGTAGGCAACAAGTTCTAAATGCAATTTTCTGTGAGACAGAAGTACATTCTGTTTCACGTTTATATTCAATGATCTTTACATGCTGAATGCAATACCATTAGCACATCTATTTGAAATCTTTTTCTGCTACGGCACAAAAGAAATCATTCTTAATCACACAGTCTGGCAAGTCATTAGGAGACCAAAGTTCTCCTATGAGCTGAAAGGGCTCATAGGAGAGGGGGGAGGTGAAAGACAGCTATTGCTCAGCTCAGGACAAATCCTGTGCTCTACACCCTGCACATGGGCAGCACCCAGCACTGGGCTGCTCTGCTCACCGGGTCAGCTCAATACAGCTTCAGCCTGGAAGAATTACTCTGGAGCCAGAAAAAGGAACTTTTTGTTAAGACTGTGGCAATTGTTTAGCATCTTGCTAGTGGTGGTGAATGTGCCACTTTTGAGCAATACTTGAGGTGTGCACCAACAGCATGTGGATGAGGTTACAGAATTAAGTTGTTTCACCTACAGGTATTGTTTACCCTTACTTGGGCCAGGCAGGTAATCAGAGGACTCTACCTGTTGTATGTCCACAAAAGCCTCAGTTTCCAGTAAGATATAATGTCTGAGATTGGCAAGCTTGTTTACCCAATGCAGATGCAGCTGAAATTTGGAAATGAGAGAATTGTTGCAATTGCATTCAACACTGAGGGTGGGTAGTCCAGAGAAGCCTCTGCCTGTGCTCCTTCCTCCAGGGAAGCATCAGTGAGGTTCTCATTGCTCTGATCCCTGAGGGTTTTTGTGCAGGACTGAGAAGGGAGAAGGCCTCTGTTCAGCACAGGGAAGGAAACATAGCTTCACTGGGACAGATCCTGGTGTAATCATGCTGTGCTGTGAAAAGTAACTTGGATCAATGTGTCTTTCTGTACTGTCAGATATCAGATACTGCAATGCACCATTTTCTCTGGGTGACCCAGCACATGGCAGAGGCTGTTTCAGCAGTACCAGTGGTAGAACTAAAGCTGATGGGCCACACTGATATTGTGGAGGGAAGTGAAATGGTTGGGAGAGGGAGGTCCCAGTGACTTCAGAGCTTCTGGATGTACATGATCCTTTCCCTGAATCCAACAGACTAGAAGGTGCAAAATTCATCTATTCAGAAATTAGGCACCTTTCTCATCACTGAGTTATGTATTACCTGTTCAGTGACCTCTTGGCTGCCCTCCATCTAAGACACTTCCTATTCCCTTCCTGTACCTAAAGTTTCAGCCTTAGGTTTTCCTTAATATCTTTAATTACAGGTTTTGGGTTTTGTAGCTCCTGAACCTAAAAAAATTCTTAGTTCAAGCCATGTTCCAAATTTTCCTGACCATTCACTTTGTCATTCAAGTACACATAAATATAGATACATGTATGTAATCTGAAGCACTTCTGTAAATTGCTGTGATGACACTTCCAGTATCCTGCATGACAATTAAAGAACCTTTAAGTCATTCCATCACATGAGAAGTGAAAGACTCTGGACATGAGACTCACACATGAACCCTCTTTTTTCAAGATCGTGTTTGTGGGGCAGTTTCACTCTGTGATTATAAGACTGCAACCCTGAAAACTCTGAGGTGAACTCTTTCCCATCAGTTCTGAATTCTACCCCATCAGTGGCATTAACATGCAAAATATCCTCTGGAACATGCAATTTTTATCACAACTATTAATGAAATGCAACATCATAAACAATAAAGCTTAATTAGTAACTAAAGTGTCTTTGGCAATTAAATAAGAAGGAAGCGTTCTGGAACACAGCAGGATACTTGGAGTCATTTACATTGCAAATGGATTTCAAAGTTGCTATTGATGGAAGTTTGGGGGAAGTTAAGATTTTTAGAAAATGAGACATTGAGTCTATGACACTCAAATATGTACCCTGGCTTAACATGAACTTGGTAACTGGAACTGCAGGTGGAATTAACAGGAGCAGCCAATCATATGAAGTGCAACAAAGAAGCATTAAAAAAAAGGTTAAGAAAATCTTGTGCAATCTAATGCAATGACATGACTCATTAGTGTCAGGCCAAAATAGAACTTAAAATGAAAGAATACAAGTTCAGTTATACAGTAATGTATTTCATGCCTGATTATTTAAAACTGAACACAGCTGCTTACTATACCACACAGTCATAACTCGACCTGGAACACTGCAACCATTTAAGATACAGAGCAAAGGTCCCATTTCAGGACAGTCTGCGAATAACTGAAGTCGACAAGTGGTGGAACACTGTCCACTTGTTTCAACTCACAGCTCATTCCACCTGAATTATTCAACCTACAAGAGCAAAGCTGGATAGTTGTAGGGAGAAGGCTGGGTAAGAAGAAAAATAAAGAGGAAAAGAGGCAGGCAGCTGAGATTTGAGGCCAAGATTTCTCCTCTGCAACAGAAAGGTAAAGCATGAGTGTTCTCTCTCAGAAAAAGTCAGTGAAAGGTACACAGGGAAAGAATTATCACTGGCTGATTCACTAGGCACGTGAGGCTTCAGTTCTGCACAGACAGCTCTGAAAGCAAGCAAATCCTCCTGGGTTTGCAAAGGACAGGTCACCTCCAAACCAGACTTGTCCTCAAGCACCTCACTGCTGTCTGCACCACGACTCGCTGTGTTCCTCCTGGGAATGTGCACTCAAGCATGCTGAAGCATTGCTGGTCTTGGTACAGCAGCTGTGACTGTGCAAACGGCACCTGAGAGCCTCACAAAGGCCATCCAGCTTTTGAGCTGTCCATGAGGATATATTTAGGAAGAGGCAATTCGGGGTTCTTTATCTGCAGGGTACAGGAATTAGAATTGTTCCCACTGACAGTAGCTATAATGTGCCCAGTCGAAGATTCATTTTTATGATAGAAAGAATGGAAAAATAATGGCTTTAGATTCCTTCATTTCACAGGTTTCCATGAACCTGAAGAGCTTTAATTTTCAGACCTATCTAAATCTGAAAACACTGTCTGCCATCTCTAATTTGCCTTCAGGACCCGTTCAAGGTTTTCTTCTCTCTCATGTTTTTTCTTGTCTCCTCCACTATCCCATGCCCAGCATATCAATCTTAGTGAAATTTAAAAAACCAGACATAGCACCAAACTATAATAGAATTTCTGCTGGTTTCATAAAAATCCTTGGCATTATCTGCTTTCCCCTTAAGGGAAGAGGTGAGTAAATAGAGCAAAAGTTATTTGTCAATACCTTCATAAATAAAATCCCTTGACATTCCTGGTCCTCTTTCATCCCTCTTTGTTTGCATATTTACAAACATCCCCGCATCAAAAGAAAGGATTTTCAAAAGCATTCAGAAGGCTGTTTACTTTGCTGTTAGTGCAACAGGAGGTAAAAGCCTCCCTTACCTAATGGAGCCCTGTCAGCCTCTGCTGACAGTAAAACCCATCCCCAAGGTTTCTCCTCCCAGAATGTGTGTGCAATAAGCACCATAAGAAGCTGATCTCTCAGCCACGGGGATGTCTGCTCTACAGGACAGCTTCTCCCTGGAATATCTGCTGCTCTCCAGTGAACCACAGAGAGGGTCATTACCACTACACAGCCTTGACAGGTAACAAACTTCTCTTTCTTTAGCTGTTCTGTATTAGAAAGAGACACTGCCAGCACCTTTCTTCTGTTCTGAGGTACAGTGGGCACAGTGAATAGCCACACGTACTTCTGAGAACGCTTTGCACTCCAACGCTCACATTTGTGTTACATGAAAGCAATGCAAAGGCATAAAAACAGTGAAAGAAAAAAAAAGTGTTATTCAAGGGTTTGAAGTTTTTGCTTTATGCTCTTCTAATAGCTCTGCAATGAAATGCCACTGGATCTTTTTAAATGAGTGCAGAAAATCTGACCTTGCAAGTGCTGGCTGCTCCTCGCCTGGTGCTGAGCGCTTCCCCTATTGCTTTAGAACTCTGGTGCTCAATGCATGTTCTTTATACCTGTGGGACCAATCTCATCATTTATGTTTTTACTACTGCAAGGTGAAAGAAAAAGTGCAATTGTCAGAGTTTGTATTGTTGAAGTGTGGAGTAGCCTTGGAGCTGACTTTTGGAGCAAAACTTAGAAACTGGAGGGCACATGCAAATGTCTGAATACTAAGTGGCCGAGAGATTGTTTTTCTTGAGCTCAAACTTTAGTCAAATGACATGACATATGGAAATAGCTCATTCAGGACCGGCTCATTAGTGCTCTTAAGACCTCTGATTCACCTTAGGTTTTAAATGCAGAAACTTCCACAAGTTTTGTAAATAATAAACAAAATAATGGTATGCACAGAAATGTATGGGTAGGTTTTCAGACAGCTTGGGGAAAAAAAGTGTGTTTGTGTGTTTGCTACCACAAAACCCCCATCTTTTTTACCTCTGTAAATGTAAACTTTCAAGGGTGGTGGTGAACTCTGTCACTCAGGGCCAGTAAGCCCTGCATAGAGGAGGAAAGACAGCAGCTTATGAGACCTGAACCAGGAAACATTCACTTTTTGAATCTTAAAAATGAGCCAAATCTAAATCCTAACTGGAAAATATTTATCTTTGAGCTATTTGTTAGGGGATAAGCTTAAGTCATGGATCTAGTTTGAATTTTGTTTGCTTCTTGATACCTGTGTTTCTTACCTTTCCTATCAGCACAACAAACAGGGAATAAATGGTGCCTTATAATTATAGCCAAGGCACAGGATGGGGAGAGGATATTCACACAATTAACTGAGACACTTTTCCCCAGGTTTCCTACAGCCACTGAAGAGAATCAGCTTCACAAGGCAACTCAGAACCCCTAAGTAAGCCTCAATGTCCGATCACCTCTCTCGGATATGACTCTGAAAAGAGCTCGAACAGTGGTGAAAAGAGGCTTTCACTTCAATGAATACAAAGAAAGCAAGAAAGTCAAGGTGTCCTAATGGAAGTTCCTAAGTAGTGCTTTGAATCTCCTCAGTTCTGTTTATGGTCATTCCACCAGAGCGTGGCTGACACAAAAAGCAGGTGCCCCAGCTGGCTCCCCTTTCCCCGGCTGCAGGGCTGGAGGTTGGTGCTGAAGCCTGTAAAGCACCACAGCTGTGCCATGAGAGCACGAGAGGCAGAACAGGCAGGATGGGATGCTTCACACCACAGCACACCAGATTCTGCCTCTAACAACAGATCTGCACAGAAAACATAACCAGAAGAAAGGCAGCACTACCAGTCTGTAACTGCTATGTATGGAAATTGGAATATGGAGAAGGGTGCTGAAATAAATGCTGTGCACTGTACTGAGAGGCAGTTTGCCCAACAGAAGTGCTATCCTGTACCTATTTTAAAGTGTTTTATGATTTTAAAGCATCATAAAGGTCAAAGTTTAATAACTGTGGTGTATAATTCCCCCTACCTTTAGCTCTGCTTCTCGTGTTATTAACTTATCCACAGTCTACACATAATATGCAGTGCAGCAGTTCGAGCGATGCTCTGCCAAGCTGACAGGATCAGCTTCTCAAGGGATGTAAGGGTAATTCACCCTCCAACTTCACTGAATCCTCTTTGGACCAAAATCTGCTAGTTGAACAAAAGTTGCCACAATGTGTCATCTGCTACAGCATACAAGAGATGTGAGATGTGGCGAACATTTGTAATTGAAAACACACAGCTGAGTGCAAGAGGAAGCTGTATTTCAGAAAAGGAATGGGATGGTTCCACATGTATAAATAGCAATTTTAGCTAGTGTTATGCAGCTCCTAAGAATAAAACACTTGCTTTTGCTTCCACAGGAAGCAGATTCAGGCTCTAAACTGATTAGGGTGGCCACATCACTTGTGTTCCTCTAAGAGCAAAACACAGCCCAAGTCAACATTTCACTGTGGAGGAATCCACATTCTCACAGCCTCAATACAATCAGTCCCCCAAACTCAATTAAAATAACAATTTATACAATTAATTTAGTCTTTTTTTTTCCTAGCTCTGGTTCTTCTCAACTGCATCCATGAGGAGACTGACCCAAAACACACTCAAGCCAGTGAATGACTATTAGTGACTTCAATGGTTTTAGATCAGCTGTTGTTTAAATGAACTTGGACAGACTGTTGCTCTAAGAACTGATCATAAATATTTAGTAATAAAAAGCTCAACATTTTAAAGTCATTATGCAATGAAAAATCAAAAGCGATTTTTCACAAAGGACAGAGAAACTTTTGTCTTGCCCACACTTTTGTCTGGGTGAGTAGTAACACATTTTTGCACATTCAAAATCAAAACTCTTCTTCTAGAAAAACTCTTATATGAAATAGCAAAATTTACTTTCTGCAAATGTTTATACCAGATGTAATTGCTTGACTGTTTGCAGAGTTAATGTGAGAGTGTGAAGTAAATTAATTTAAAAATTAAAATGAATATTCATAGAATTTTTTAGTTCACATTATTCATCCAGCTTTGTTTAACACAGAAGCCAAGGAACAAATGTGCAGAACAAAGCGAGACATGAACATAAAATCCTTTCTTTTGCCCCAATCTTTCTACTTTTTGGGCTTAGGCTGTTACTCCCGAGTTCTCGCAGTTAGAACATCTCTGTTGAAAAAGAAAGAAAACATCCTCATTTTGCTCATCCCAGAACACAAATGTGGAAAAGAATTGTGGCATTTCTTAGCTGTAGGAAACTGCACCAGGGATAAGCTCCCTTCCTGTGCTTGAGTCAATCCTCAGAATTAGTATTAATGCCGTGACACCACACAACAGACATATGGAAGTGTTATTTGTTTCTCATTTACCAAACAGATAAGAATATGGAAATAGTTTCAGTCCATTTGTTTGATGAGCTTCCTAAGCCAGTAATAAACAAATCAATACAATTAGTTTTGGCTCATCATCATTAGAAACCTTCACTACTGGGATACAATTTAATTATACCTCTTGTTCCACAGCAAAGAAAAGCCTTTGAAAATGGACTACTTTGCCAACGATCGAACCAGGAGGGAGGAGCAGGAGGATACATCAGTGTTGGAGGAGTTATTATCTAAGCAGGGTGTACAACATATAAAGCATATTGTGCAATACAATTTCCCTGATTGCGAGTCTAAAATATTCCTGCCATTAAGTGCTTATGAGCAACCCAATGTGAAATCCAGCTGTAAAATGACTGTGCATATGACATGCTTCATGTGAATGTTGCAATTAATATGGCATGCATCAATCACTCTTGGACTTGATTACAAATGCACTAATCCTAATTGATTAATTAAGCTGCAAAGTTACATACAGTAAAGTAGGTTAAAAAATCCTCACCATATGTGTGCTAATGGCCCAAAATACATTTTCATTGTGGAGATTAATGCTGATACTTCGCTCTCAGCTGTGCATCAAGGGTCTAACAAGTAGGGCTGCACTAAACACAGACATTCCCCAAACTGGAGACTCTTCAGTACATGAATGCAGTGAGCTATAACAGCAGAAAGGGAAATAAACATTCACAGCCAAATTCATTCAGTCTGGAATACTTTTGGAAGGAAAGAAGGAATGGGCTGTAATCTAAACCTGACTTTCCTGAAGAACTCAAGAATCACAATTCCACTGGTGACACCAGCTGCAGAACAGTCCTCACCTGGGAAGGGGTAACAGGAAATCTCAAGTGTTTGGTGCACTAAATGCACGGAGTGGCAGCTCTCCAGCAGCCCCAATCAAAGCCTCGAGGCTTTAATTAGTATTTGCACACCATCTCTTTGTGCCACAGTTGCAGTCACCCTTTTCTAAACCAGGTCTGACAGGCTTGAAAGTGAAGATTGCCCCAGAGAGGAGACAGCTGGTGTAGGGCTGTGCCAGTCTGTGTGGGGAGAGGGGCCCAGATAGCTGTAGCTGGAGATGAAAGAACTGCACAGGAAAAAAACCTCCAGTGACCTCCCCACTGTGTCACCTTAGCAAAGGCCAGGTTTAATGGCTTTTATTTGCCATGGTTTCAGTCCTCCAGGGAAAATACCTTTGCAAAATCTAAGGTGACTTGATGCATAAATAATGTAATTGGGATCACTCAAACCCCATTACATTCATTGCACATCCAGTGCAAAGCTCACTATTGTATTTACAACAATACATCTTTGGATGACACATTTTAGATTGACTTGTAGGAACTTTTTACACAATCAATAAATGCTATCTCCAAATTAATTGCTTGGATATTTAAAAGTGTATTTCTGCTAGTACCCAGCATCAGGCACTGGCAATCAATGCACTCTGCTGTACAATTATTATCCTAATTTTCATCTTATTTTTGAGTGACACTAAAAGGAAAAAACCCCATGCTTTTAAAATACAGGAACTGCTGCATGTGTACTTTGAAAAACTGGGGTAAATTTTACATTTCTATAAGAAGACATAAGATGCTAACTTGAGACAGCCTTTTTGAGGTATCTTGCTATAAACAGACACACAAAAATTACAATAGGTTGCCTTAGCTGAAATTCAAGTTAACTGTCACAATGACAATGGGACATGTTGAGATGCAGTCTTTTAAAGTATATGAGGTTGGCTTTCAGTTTCAGCTGGTCTCCAATGTTATCAGAAAGGACCAAATCATCCTGGAAGGCAAATAGGAAAGGAAAATCACCCCAAGGTTTCCTAGTAATGCCAGAGTAACACCACCAATGCAGTATCTCAGCAGTACAGAACCAGAGTGAGCATTTGAAGATTTCCAGAAAATAGTAGGATTTTTTAAAGCCTCTTATACAGGCTTCTATGTTTTCCTTTGAAAAGTCTGTGAAAAATAATATGGTCTATTTCATGTTTCTTTATGGTTATTTTTGTCTTCAGGATGCAATGCAGTAATGTATTTTTCACAGCACACACGTATGCATTTGCCCCTCCTTAGGTTTAACACTTTAGCTCCTCTTTCCTCAAATCTCTGGACCATAATCCAAAAGTAATGGTGCAATATCACTTAAATTGTCACCTGAGTACACAGCTATTAAACAAGCTGAGCTGATAAATGAAAATGGTGAAATGTGTGGATAGCTGAGCGCTGGAACAAATTTATCAGCCTCTTCTATAATGCATTATCACCAGTAACTGGTGTGGCAGAGTGGAGAGGGCACCATGTTGAGGAGCTACTTGAAGCCCATTTTTCTCTGAGGAAGTTTGCGCAGTTGGGATTGAAGTGTTCCCCTTTGCTGAATTGTCTTTGTAACACCTTCCTCAGCCTTACAGGACACGGCACTGGCTGCAAGCCAACCAAGCAAATCCTGCAAGAGGCTGCAGTTCAAACGAAAGGGACGAAAGGGACGTGAGCTTGGGGGAAGAAATGCACATTTATTTGCATAGTCATGCCTCAGGAGCACGGGGAGCTGAACCTTTGGCACAGTTCAAGGATCTCTCAACAGGACTGTGTCTGCCTCACTCATTGCCTCTGCTGAGAGTCCAGGGGAAAAGCCAGCAGTAACCTTAATTCAAATGACTCCACAGGGAAAAAAAGGAAAGTTAATCAAATCTGGGCTGTTGTGTTAAAAATGTAGCAAAATCATTTCCCAGGATGTCTTATTCTTTACAGTACTTGACATAAATGCAGGAAAATTTCATCCAAACACATCTTTTGTTTTAATGGCAAGAGCCTGGGGCTGTGAGATTTCACAATTTCATTGTAAATTTTACATTATCTACCATTCTTTGAGCCCCACTTTTTGGAATCCATTGACTCAATGGCATGAACCACTTTTGCTGCAACCAAAGAAATTTCCTAGCCATCATGATTTCAAAGAGCAGTTGGAAAGCAAACTCAAGAGGCCCAGGAAAAAGAACAAAAATGAATAGAGTTCCAGTTTTCTCTTTCTTAAATCCCATCCCCTCAGCTCCAGCCCAACACCAGTGAATGATGGCATTAAGACCCTTGGTGACACCTCTAACAAGCTTCTGTTCCTGGCCTAGAATCTACGCAGGGACTCAGAGGAGAAGCTCCCAGCACGTGTCAGTGCAGATGTGATGAGAAGCACAGGCAGCATCTGCAAAGTGATACTTTCTTACAGCACCCGGTGGTTTTTTCCCAACAGTACTGACTGCACCAAAGAGACAAAGTTCAAAAGGCAAAAAAAATGACACACTTTGGGACTTGAAGGCAAGGCAGCTGACTGAACCTGTGACCTCACATGCCAGTGAAAAAATGCCAGGCTTGTTACTACATGTCTAGAAACCCCTTCTGAAAAGAAAACATGAGTGCATTTATTTCAGAGGGCATCCATTCAAAGGACTGCACTCATTTTGTGCTTTTAACTCAACGTCTGATTATAAACATGCAAAAAAAATTTGATTCTGTCATCATATGAGCAATTTTGTTGGTTTATTGTTTCCTTTGAAACAGATGATAGCTGCAAACAGAGCAAAACCAGCCTAAAAGCCCTAAATGCACAAAAGTTCACTTGTTTTTTCTATGGTGCATCACTATCTGACAGCTCTCCATTGCTGAGTCATTCCAATCCATGGTTACAAAGTCCATTAGGATCTTGCAGTGAATTCTATTATCTGATTGTTCTAACATTTCTAAGAGGATAAAGTGGCCTGGCCACATTCTCTATTTCTAGAGTGCAGTTATAATAATGGGCCCAGCAAGCACTTTGCAATATTCAAGTGCTGTACAACACCGTGAAATCTCACAGTCATAACTTTGAGACCACTCAAAATTGTTCTGCTTTCCAAGGTTTAGGTAACCTGATCTGGGAAATTTATGCCAGTAAAAATCATACACATTCACCTGCAGATTCTTGTTCGAAGGACAAGTCTTGTAATTTCAGAATATATTCTTCCATTTTAATTGAACCCAGGATGTTGAAAGCACACTGTAAAACTCAGTGCTTTTCCACTATCATTATTTCCTTCGAAACCGAGTGGTTTGAGTGGTTGATTGTTATGGAAATGAATGAAAAATGTCAAGAGATTCTGAATTTCGAGTGTTCCGTTCCTGACATCAGATCAGACTGTATTGAAGCATATAATTAATGGTGTATCTGCCCAATCTACTCAATTACACTGTTTTTAGGAACTAGAATAAATATTTCTCATATGTATACTCCCAGATGGTTAACTGGCATTAGCTGTATGACCTATAACTTTGAATATCTTTGTACGCAGCTAGATACTGAAGCATACTGTTCCCTCACCACAGTTTCTTGAATTTAATATGATATTAATTCAGCAAGTCACTAAAAAAGCATTTGAGATGAGATAAAACAAACAGTAAGAATTTCACCTAATCTAAAAAGTCCAGTAACAAGGGAAATATGTGGTTTTATAATCTTGCCTCAGAAGAGGTTTTCACATAATCACTCAAAAATTTAATTTCTCTGCACGGAATGAAATTCCAAATGGTTTTTGACAGTCATAACTCTTATGCAAACCCATTTCATTTTAGTAGCTGAACATCAAATCATACCATAATGAAAAGCAAATCTTCAAAGTGGTCTCTCTCTCCTCCCCAGCATTTAATACAAATCAATGACACAATGTGACCACTATCACAGCATCTCTCCGTGCAGATTATTTTCTTAGTTAGCTTCACACATTTAATCAACAATACTAAGATACTAAAATCACTTTGCTGCCCTTTTTCAATTTATCAAGACTGAGTCTCTCTCTGACCTTCAGTCAGCATGTAAGTTAGATATTACTGGTTGAATGAGAATTGATTTGAGGGCAATAGTTGTAAAATAGCATATATTGCATTTAAGTTTAGTGATCTAAGATGAGCAGTAGAATTTTTGAGTACATGTACCACAGATGGTGTGGTATATTTCAATAGATCTCCTGTTAAAAACAGTAAATTTTCACTCGAGCTCAGTAAAACATTTTGCATATATAAAGTGACCCTTAATTGTGTGCTGACACTTGTAACAGTGCAGCAATCCCATGGATCTTTATATTTTGTTTGCCAAAGTGCTCTTTACCATATCATTCACTCTCTTTCTCTCTTGAGGTATATAAAGGTTTAACTGGAGCTCCAGGATACACTGCACTCGGTCAGGAATTCATCAACAGCCAGGGAGCCTCTTTGTTACTCCTTCATTCTCTGGGCTTATGAACAGAGCTGTTAATTCAGTGAGCAGCACTCTCACCTCTGGCCCAGTGCTGCTGGAGTCATCATCCTGACTTCTCCCAAACTTGCACTGTTCTAAGTCTGCAACAGCTCCAGTGACATCATCACTAAAACTGGTCTTAGTGAAAGGAAAATGAAGCCCTTTATCTTTCTAAGAATGAGTGTTCTTTTTTACTGTAAAGTAAGTGCTTTTTCTGTATTGAAGCTATTAAAAGTGTCAGAGTGCATTTTGAAAGGCCAGAAACATTTTACTTTTATGACCCAGTTCCAGTTTGAATAATTACAAGAAACAGTTAAAAATATGTCTTCAACAAAAAGGGGCAGCATTTTCATGCAAATGTTTTCCTTCCATGCTACATTTTCCCCACTGTGTCAAACACACATTTGCTCTTTTCTTTCTCTCTTAAATGTCTATATGCTCTTTAGCAAACATTGCATTTCATCCTGGAGGTGACTACATTACACAGTGGATAAAAGAGACTCTTATAAATAGTAAAGTTAATTATTTCTTATTTCTTCATTTCCACCAAGATTAGCTGTTATAAATAAATACATTTACAGTCATCAAATACTACTGTCTAATTTCCCACTAGATTCATTCTCTACGTTTCTCTTCCATAAAATCAGACTCAGCTTTTTATAAAAAGAGGTCACATGATTTTTAATTCCACTAGGATTATATCTTTGGGTCAAAGCATAATTGCCTACAATAAATAGAAGCATAAAAGAGTGACTTGGAAATGGAGAGACAATATGCTGGACCCGTTTAAAAGACATCTGGTGCCCCAATTCACTGATAGCAATGCTGGAGGGTATTTGTTTTCCCCTGCTATGTGAAAATTCAATTTCCTTTGGACTAGAGTGAAATCGTATTTTTATCGATTAAAGGGAACAAAAAAAAGCAGACAGGTACCAAATTTTGTGGGTATCACACAGCGCATCCCTGGCCTTGCATATGGCATATTACTGCTTTAACTAAAATACTGTTGGTCTTAATTTCTTTAGACAGCAGCCAGATCTAGGGATCCACCTGTTTATCTATGGGAAGACCAGTGGAGAAACAATTCCAAACCTTTACATTTAGTTAGCCTCAGGCTCTATTATTCAGTAGAGTAGCTTGGCAGGAAAGGTATATAATGTTTTGCAAGGTAAGAAAGGGTCTCCATTTCCCACCCTAGCACCAGATGGAACTAATGAACGACAATTAATGTAACATTTGCTTCATTCACAGATGAACTAACAGACTGAAAACTACAGGGGATGTATATTCGGTATTGCTCTGAAAAGGAGGTGCAAAGAGAGCTTTTAAATACCAATATTTGTGTGCTATGTAACCTCTGCACCACTCTCACCAGCAATAAATTCTCCTGAGTTGCTGTAGCCACCTGCCAGTCCCTAAACCACCACCGAAAAACTCTTCTAAATGTCAGTCGCCTTTGCAGTGGCTCCCAGACACACATCTGGCACTGACTGTAGGTGCTTTGCACAATTGACTTTCTGATCCCTCAAGGTTATTCACACGAGGGGAGTAAATGCCTTTTCAATCAGCCACAGAGCAGCTGTGAACAGCTGGAACAATGAAGAACAGCCTGCCAGAGCTGGATCCTCTCCATTCGAGCATCCTACCACTGTGGCAGCACCTGACGCTCTGCAAAGCCTGTGGAGGTGATGGAGATTCAGGTTTCCCCCGGCAGTGTGGGGCAGCTGCCCTCCCCTGGCTCTGCCTGGGGAGGGGATGGGGGATGTGGGGCCCAAGGCAGACAAGTCTCAAGGATTTACTGCCTCTCCTGAGGCCCCAGCCTGGCCACTGGGAACCCTCTTGTTAACACAGCAGGAAACATTTGGAATAGCAACACCCAGAACTAAAACCTGCTCACGACTGATGGGAAAGGCAATTTACACAAAAGGTTAGCCACAGAGACACAGAGACCTATGGACAGGCACTGCACATACAATCCAGCATCAGTTTAAGGTGTCTTATTCCTTTGCAAAAAGAGTTTCTCTCCTATTATTTTCTGCAGTAGGTTCACTGCTCTGCCCTTTATCCCTGATCTCATGGGGGAACAGGTAACAGCATTAAGTGTTCAGCAGAGTCACACAGCAGCCCATGGGCAAGTCTGACCCGGCTGCAGCTCTGCACGTCCCCGAGGGTAAGATCACAATGCCAGGAGAGAGCGCCACAGAAACTCAGCTCTGTCCTCAGCATTACTGCCAAATTATCAATCTATTGGCGTGTTAAAGGCTTCCAATGTGTGTTCCTAAACAAACAGCTCTCAGTGCAGACACCTGTAACAAAGAAAAGGCATTCCCACAATCAATTAGCTTTTCCCCCTTCTCTTAAAAAAGGAAGTGAAAAATATTCAGTGTCCAAAGAATGTTCTAAGAACTTAGACGACCAAGTGTTAATGTGCCAATGGGAGGGATGAAATTCATAAGAAAACTCAGTCAACTAAAACTGCCAACCACACTCACACATTTAAGTCCACAGTTCTGTTGTCTTGACTGTTCCATCTGAGTTTAGTCATACAGAACTAGAACAAAGCAATTTCAGCCTTTTCTAAACTCAATTTTTGCACTGGAAGGATTCCAGATAACTTTGGACAGTAATCTCACTGCAGTGAGAAATGTCAAGACTTTTCTGTATCCAAGTGAACTCTAATACACCTTGGATGGTTGTAGGACTTCTGTATAACAATTGAAAGCTTCCCAATATTGTTCACTATGACTGGATCTATGGAAAAATACTTCACAGCTATTCCAACACTTGCTATCTGTCTAAACTTCTTTTTTGGTACCTCTTTCACTCATTTTCCCTATCACCTTTCACCTCTGACAAGGGGTTTAATTAAATTTCAGACCTAGTTTTATGTTGCTAGAAACAAGAAACTCTTACGAACCAGGATGGCAACCAGACTGAAAAGAGTACGACAAAGCATTTGAATTTTCTGCTGTGATAAGAACAAACCTTTTTTTGCCTTTACCAAAACTAAGTACAACAGCAAATACCTGTTAGATAATACAACATATAACAAGACATAAGATATTAAAGATATAATAAGATATATCTTATATAATAAGATGTAACAAGACATTTCACCACTATTTACCTCACCTTCCTTTGCTAACCAAGAGCTAAATGTCTAGGTGACACATCTAGACCATCTTCAGTCAACTGAGAAGGGATGGAAAATTTGCTTCACCCATCTTAGATGACTCTTTCAGAAAATACTTTCCAGAGATGCTTACTGAAAACTGCCTGAAGGGAGGTGAGTAAACTCTCTAAACCAAACGTGTATCCGCCACACTTCCAAAATGGCCCACTCAAAGTCCACTTGCATTAGAGATTTTTCATCTGAGACTTCTGTCACTTCAATAAACTTCTCCAGATTTTATATTTAATGTGTTAAGAATTCAAATTCATTTAGTTAGTTATGTTTCATGCAAGCCTTTGGTTTTCATCAGCTCTTACCTGCAGTAGCTATTGCCTTTTACATTACCACTCTGTGTCAAGAAGCTGCACCCGAGGACATTAAGGGTCTAAAAGTTTTATGACTATATTCTGTAGCATTAAAATCAAAGAACCCAAATCAATGCTGCAGATCACAGAATGCTTCATTGGGAGTTTCTCACTGTTAAAAAAACATGTCCTATGATCTGTGTTGTAAATACACACTCAATCAATTTTTAAAACATATATTACTCCGAGTGTGCAGTGATGGTAATGAGAATGGCAAGGATGTCATGAGATATTCCTGCCCAAATGCCTCCCCTGAGTGGAAGATGTTTTATTGAACTGATATGTGAAACTATCAAGACAGTCATTACAAATACAGACACACACAGTTTGTTAGTTACAGCCAGACTTTTGTAGAACTGATGACTAAATTTTATCACCACTAAAAATGTTAAAAACCGATTCTGTAGAGCCAGTACTTCTATAATCCATAATGTTTCAGATCACACGATAAGATACAACTTATCTTCATAAAATCTTCCACACAGTAGCTTATAAATACATTTTCCTTTGATAGATAAGGTAATGGTTCAGCAGAATTCTAACTTTCTCCTGAAAATTTATTCAAACAATAATGAAGACCAGGCTGTTCTATTAGCCTTGATATTACATGTGGTTACAGGTGATTTTTTTAGAATCAGAAGAGATAGCAGAAAAGAAAACCCAGCCCATAAGCCAGTCTGAATGAAAGCACACCATACCATTTTGAGTTTTCCCCTTCTGTTGCCAGGAACAGACATGTAAGAAATGAAAGCATGTGTGAAATACAGGTGGGAACGGCTGCTGATCCAACTGTTTAGCATTCAAAGGGCACGAAACAAAGAAGTGAAAAGGGTCTAAAGTGTCTGCTTGCACCTGCAGCCCCCTTGGTACTGTGCAGTGCTAGGTTGATACAGCTTCTTAAACTGTAACATTTTAAGGTAATGTGGAGTTCAATTGGACTTTAAGTGGAGAGGGCTCCTCTAGGAATTAGAAGAATCAATTACTGCAGATTAGGCACAGCAGATACAACTTTTGTGAGAACCTTTAATTTGAAACCAATAGGTTCAGTCCTCAGTAGAAAACCATGCACTTTGTAACTCTAAATGCTATTTTGTCAGAAAATTTTTCACTGAGATTCTTTATCACATTGCCTTCCTGCCCACTCTTCTCTTTGAGTTACTACTACTACTACTACCATGTCTTAGTAGTACTAAGACACCTGCAACATCAGCAATCATGCAGGACTTCATAATCATGTTTAGGAAAAACAGCACAAGAAATTTAGACAAATGTTACCAGAAAATCCCTGCTTCTCCAACTAAAGTAAACATCCTACAGTAATGTTTCCAGTTCTGCTTTCAGAAGAAAATGGAGATTTCAGATATTGCAGTTGGAAAAAAAACAATCAAGACGCCTAAATTACTCAGGGAACTGTTTCATTTTCAGATGTAATACAGCCTACATGGCCAGGGAGGTGCTTTGGAAAATGTTTTTCCCTGTATTTGTGCCATGTCCATCGATAATAAATAGTAGCTATGGATGACCAAGAAATGTAAACAGGAATAAAACACCAGCAAAATTTAGCTGCCAGCCCTCAAATTCTCTAGAATGAATTGAAACATCTTTCCTGTTTAGAAGAGAACTCCTGATGCAGCATCCCATGTATCAATCCTGTCTGTGAGCAAAAGTGCAACACAGCATCTGACCTCCTGACTTTGGTGGGGGATGTGCATGCTGAAAAACAGATTAGAGATCTGCTGTTCAGGCCAGGCTTGGATTTACAGGGATTTGGTGGCAGTGAGAAGAGGGGAAGAAGGTGGTAATGGCTGGCTGAGAAAGCTGTAACACTGCTCAATTCACAGCGCAGGTGAAGAGAAACCTGCAGCACACAGCAAGTAGGGCTTTTCTGCCTTTTTTAAAACAAAAAGTTTGCATCAGGTTCTGTTCATGCCATCTGGACACCACCATAAAGACTTCCGAGCTTACAGTTCACCAGGCTGAGTAAGAACAGCAGCGTGTTGTGGATTATTTACATGGGGATTTATACAACTAATTTCTTTCCTCTCATGCCATAAGATCACTCATAGCAGCTCAGAAATGTCTAATGAAAAGAGAAGTAGTGCATCTGATTCCAGTCATGCTGTTCTAAGAGAATTAACCGGAGCTGTCATTACCTTAAACACTTCCATTCAGAGTGGGTTTTAAGATGAGCTCAAGAAAAGTAAATGCCGTTTCAAATAGGTACCTCTATATATTAAATCAAATAAATGAATGATAAAGTGCTGGCACTTTTTGGATGTAATCCTGTTATTGCTTAGAGCCATTTCTAATGTAAGCTAAGAATGATGTAGCAGAGCTATTTAGCAATTTTCTTTGATGGGCAATGTTAACTGCTGGGAAGTGGCAGGAAAGCAACTGCTTGAATATGGAGTGCTCCAACATGTCTTGGAATATTCCTTCCCAAATCTAATGATCACTCCTCCCTCCTGAAAAGTGTTATCTTTAAACAAGGCTCTGCTGAACAATACAAGCCTATCTTTGCACAGAGGCCAAGACACAAGAGCTGGGTCTAGCCATACAAAATTTTAGGAAACAGAATTTCTTGTGAATTTTTAAAAGAAATCCCAGTTCTTCTTTCTGCCTATAAAAATGCACTTGGTCATCACTTGGTCACCCAGGACTCCCTCCCAGTTAAGCATGAACTTGCACAGGTAAGAATAAACACTCATGCCTTGAATGTCAGGGTAGTGCATCAGAGAAAATTTGGAACCCTGCCTGAAGGGTACTTTCATAGCTCTACCACAGGCTTGCAGGATGATACCTCTGTGCAACTTGACAAATGACTCCCTGCATGAGTTTTACAATCAGGAAAATGGGAAAATTAAAGCTGATTTAACGTCCTGCAGTGCTTTAAGGTTTGTGGATGATATGCACTATGAAATGCTAAATAATATTAATGAAACCTAACACTGACTTCAATCTTGGGAAGAAAGATGGGCTTGGGAACTGTCCCTCTATTTAATAAAATATTACACAGGGCCAGTAGGAGGTTGTCATCAAGTAAGAGCATACATACCAAATGTGGTGGGTTATATGTCTACTGTAAATTCAAGCATAGAAAACTTCTTCAGAGACTGCAAACTGTCTGGACAATGTGAAATGGTGCATAAACATCAGCTTTAAAATGGAATTGCATGTTCTCTCTTCAGGATATATATGGGGAAACAGTAAGCCACAAGTAACCTCAATTTCTTGGGCTTCTTTGATGTTTATGTCATAAATGTGAGATGTGGCACTGACTGGAGGACCGAAGCTACCAGGACGCACCACTGCTGGCTGCAGTCTAAATTCCAGGTGTTCAGACCCAGTAACACCTCAGGAGTGAAGTGCCACAGAGAGATGCCAAGAAAGAAAGACCAGACCCCCCCATCTGCATAGGCACCCCCACATGCTGAACAGCCACCCTGTCTGTGCTGTCACACTGCAGGGGTGTCCCTTGGAGAGAGTGTCCCTGGGGGCACCAGAGACACCCAAATGTACCTGCCCCAGCCCCCAGCACACACTGCTACATATCTGGGGGGAAAGTATCTATACTGCAGTGTCCCAGGGAAATATGAGACATTCTGAAGTGAATGAAAACATCAATAAAACCATTTCCACCATGATAACAGGTCTGGAAAACTGGGCAGACCTTGCTGAAGAAAATAGCTAAGAAAAAACAACAACTCAGGAAGATATTTTCCGGTCTGGCTGACCAGGCTTGAAGGATGCTAACCAGCATTTTTGCAGCACTACATTTTTGCTCAGACTTTTCCATCTGAAGAATGACTTCAGAAATGGAGAAGCAGAGCTTGCTGAGATCCATATGTTGCAGGGAGAAGAGCTGTAACTCTGAGCATTTTCCACAAGACTGGGCAGGGCAATCTGTCCTCAAAGGGCATATTTACAGGAAATCATCAAAGATAAATTTGTGGTTTCCATGTTCCTGATTGGAGCAGATGATTGCTATTGCAGGTCCTAAGGTTTCCTGCTGTTTTCAATACTTTGCACTTTAAACTGTCTTACAACTGACTTTGGTCTTTTTTTTTTATTTATTAAAAAACACTTCCATCCATTTAACTAGGTGATGCTTTCACAGCCCTTTGAAGTAAAGCACTGCACATTTAGAAACTGTTCTTAATAATCACTTGGACAAATGGATCCAGAAAATTGCATATTGATGGAAGGAGTTTATGTTCTTTGCAGTCAAATATTTCCTCACTCGTCTCATGCAAAATTGCTTGGCCAAACAGATTTTCCCAAGGCTCTCTCAATAATGAATGTAACTTTCTTTTGTTTCTGGCTCTTCTCCGAACCCATCAGGAAAGGGTAAAGCATAATGACACAGGTCTGTTGCCTCCTGTAACCCTCTGGGACTGTTTTCTCTAATGTGATTGTTTGAAAATCAGCAGCTTTCTGCCAGGAAATAAAATAAGCCACTTTCCTTCCAAGTAACACTGAAAAAATCTGAATGCCACAGAGCCTGCTCACTCATGCAACATTAATTTTTAAAAGAATCAATTTTGTAATCTTTCAATTATGGTTTATTATAATGATAATAATCACTGTGAAATCAAGTTTTTTTTCCACTGCTAGGGCTGGTGGCTGTCATCAAACCACTTTCAGCAGTGCTGTAAACACCTGGACTAATAAACCAGGCATAATTTATTTATATTTTAGTTTTACTTATTTAGAAATGTATTAAGCATCAATTCCCTTAGCAGTTGGTTATGTTACAAAAACTAAAAGCAAATAAATTATAACTGTAGACCTGAAAGTCACTGCCAGGCTGGCTATCTTGTACTGTAATAATAGAAGAGTGCTCACAGAAAGCAAAGCACATGCACTCTGCTCACTGCCAGCACATGAACTGAGTCTCTGTGTGAACACTCCTGTGCTGGGAGCCCCCAGAAAGGCTGCCCAGCCCCAGATCCCTTTGCTTTTCACTTGGAGATCACACTGTGCTGGGGGGTTGGCATACTTGAGAGCTGACGTGAACCAGTTGTGAAAGCTCCTATATTCACATATATAAAAATTGCCTTATAACAGCTTCAAGCCTTAATCAATGCTCACATATACAGAGCTACATACCTGTGAGACAGGAAACACACACTGTTCATACAGCAAGTCAGGCCAGGGCTTAGCTTTTAACAGCAGGAGCACAATGGGTTTATATTATGTTCACATTTTACAATAAAAGTGTACAGAAAAATCACTTGGTTTCTGATCAAAATCTGAGCTCCCTGCTGTTTTAATTCCTGTAACCAACAATCATCAATAAATAATCACGCACAGCTTCTACACCCCACTGTGATATTTTGTTTTTGTTTTAAGAACTGGATGTACTGAGTTGAGATCTGCAGTTCCGGACCCAGAGACTTTCAGGTGTTCTGCACCAGGATTCAAGTGAATGAGGAAGCACAAGGGCAAGGGCAAGGGCACAGAGGGAGAAGCTGCTCTTCATCAGATACCTTGCAGGTCTGTGAGCTGTTTTGAAAGAGACTGTGCTGAAAACAGGAGGTGTGTTCGAGGCAATATGTTTCACAATAAAAGGACAAAAGCCTGAAAGAAGAAAGCTATATAGATGGCATAGTTACAAACAATGAGGCAGGAAATAAAAGAGGAAAAAATATCAAAATATATAAAAATAATGTCAGAGATGGAAAACATATTTCAAGAAAAGCAAGGAACATGTAATATAGAAACAAGTACCTCATAGGGAAGAGTGGGTCCAGGAGGTTGAGGGAAGTGATCCTTCCCCTCTTCTTTGCCCTGGTGAGGCCACATTTGGATACTGTGTCCAGTTCTGGGTTCCTCAGGATAAGAAAGACAAGGAGCTACTGGAGAAGGTCCAGCAGTGGCCACAAAGATGATGAGGGGTCTGGAGCATCTCGCTTGAGAGAAGAGACTGTGGGAGCTGGGCCCGTTTAGCCTGGACAAGAGCACACTGAGAGGGGATCTCACTAATAATATAATTATCTCAAAGATGGGTGCCAAGAGGACAATGCCGGACTCTTTTCAGTGGAGCCCAGCAACAGAACAGAGGAAGAAGCCATGGCCATAAACCAAGACAAAAGAAGTTTCATGTTAACATGAGGAAGGACTTCTTTTCACTGAGGGTGGCAGAGCACTGAACAGCTGCCCAGGGAAGTCGTGGAATCTCCATCCCTGGAGACATTCCGAACGCATCCGGGCGCGTTGCTGTATAACCTGCTCTGGTGACGCTGCCCTGGGAAGGGGCTTGCACTGGATGATCTCCAGAGGTCCTTTCCAACATTAACAATCCTGTGATTCTGTGGTCAGAAAGTGTAGGAGAAGCATGGAGAAGAAAGAGCTTGTGACCAAAACACAGTGACAACATTACAGCTTGTGATTTGAGTTAGCTAATCTAAATGGAAGAGTCTGGGTCAGGTGTAAGAGAAGGCTTGAAAGTTGAAATGCTTCAGGAATTTCTTGGGACCAGGCCTCAAGACTCATAGACAATGTGTGCTTTAGTATGTACTGAGCTGTCCTAGCATCCAAACAGAGCCTCAGCCAGTAATGGGGCTCTGAACACCCTAAAACCAAGAATGTTCACAAACTCAACCCACCGTTTACCTCACTGGAACAGAAATTAATTAAATATCACGCAATTAGACCAAAGACATTTCCTAATGATGTAATTTCATATAATACCTATTAAAATCAATACAATTATACTTTTAAGGCCTAGTTCATTCGTAACTGCTTAATTCATATCTCTTAATTCTGTTTTGGAGTGAAACAGATTAGATTATGTAACTCCCACCTCCATGACTTTGTCATTTAAAGGTAACATTTAAAATAAATTATTATGTTTAAAAAATATGCAAATGCTGAAAAGTGGAGAACAATCTTGCTGCATCTTTAAAAATCAGTGTAGTATGATCCATATATAAAAACATCAAAATATTTTAATTCTAATTAGTCTTCTTGCCATTAAGGTAATTTGAGAGCTCTATCTATGCATTCCTGAATGAAAAACTCTTCACTTAAGGCTTAGTATCCCAACATACAAAATGAGAGATTTCTCTATCCATGCCAAAGCACTGTTTTGCTATTTGTTCTTACATGTTCCACCCCTGGATACAATAGAAAAGGAACTTGCTCACCTCCTGACAATGCCTTGTAGCCAATACTGAATCAAAACTGCCACGGATCACAGACAATGTACCCATTTGACATTTCTCATTCACCCAAAGAGAGACAGTATTCTACTGACTAACTCAGTGTCAAGCTGCCTTCATTTTTCTACACTTCACACTTGAAGAAACTAAATTTATTTTTAAATTTATGCTCAGCGCAGTCATGTTGCAAATTTGACTCCCTCTGGTAACTCAGTTTCAGAATTGTTCTTTGTGAAGACTATGCATACTATTTGATAAAAAAGAACATGCAACCATTGGTCTTAAAACAGTTGTACTTTGAAGCACATTACTGGGGCATGCCACTCCACAATTCTGTGCAAAATGTTCTCTTTAGGGGAAGAGCAGAAGTATTGTAAAATGTAATTAGATATAATCTTTCCTGTTTTCATTAGCTATTAACTTTATGCAAAGATAAACTAAAGCATAATGAGTCCTTTCATTATCACCTAATTGTTATTTTAATGGTTGCATTACAAGCAATAGAATACTATACATCCACCTCTCATATTAGTGGGCAATTATTTTGAAGCTTCATATTATAATCTACCCTTAAAGACCAATGCATTAATGCCACCATTTTAGCATCATGATGACCGTGGTTTTGAAATCTGTATAATAGCCTCAAGGTAAAATGTAAAGGAATAATGAAGAAAATGTTTATATCACATGCCAGTCTCAGGCCTGGAATGAAGACTGAAGAAATTTAAGAAAAACACGTGGAGCTTCTCTTGCTAATGTTACCGTGAAATTGGTCAAATTTATATGACACCAGTGGTTATTATTTCAAAAACAAAGAAAAACTACCAGGTGATCCAAAATTAGGAGCTTGGAAGGGAAACTGGAATAAAGCATCATTTCCAATTACCATCCTAAACCATATCCAGAAGTAGTGCCTGAAATCCCACATTTCCCTCTGATAAATACTGAACTGGCTCTAGCCACTCCTCCATTCATCGCCTTCCTTCTAACCAAGCAAAGCAGTGTAGCTTGGCAGGACCTAAGCAGTGCATAAAGCTTGAGGACACCCTGGGGATGTCCTCTGTAAAGTTAAATGAAGTTTCATATCCAAGAGGCACTCCACGAGCAAGACTCAAAACCTCTCGAGGAGTGTGAAGGCTCTGGGATGTCACTGCAGCTGAGAGTCCCTGGCACATTCTGTATAGTGAAGCTGAAATCCAACTCTCCTGAACACTGTGCATTCTTGGAAGGGGAGGTAAAGGCAATTTAGGACCATGAAATTAGCCCCAAGGCGTTAAGGACCACTGCTTGCCTCTACTCCAAACACGAAACAGATTTCAACAGTGTCATCACTTACATAAAATCAGAGCAGCACTAACAGAGCGAGCAAAAATCCACAACCACTGAGCTCCGGCAAAGACACAATTCTCCCTTGATAAAAGAAAAAGCTACACATGACAAACAGTAGTCACATTTCCTAAAGGACTAGAAAGGTGTGTAAAGAGTGCTGGAATGCGCTGACAGAGAATATTGATAATACTTTAAATAATACTTGAAAAAAATGAAATTAAAAATATTTTAGAGGAATACTGCTTTGCACATACTCTTCAGATTATTTTCTTCTCCTAATATTTTGATTGATTGTAAAATGTCAAGAGACTACTACTAATTTCATATAGAAGGAAATGCTGTAACATTACTATGTTTGGCTGGAAACAGGTTATCCAGCAGCAGAAATTTGTTCCATACTGCACTTCCAGACCATTCTAACCCCTAATCAGGACTGTATGAGATTGCAATGCCTTCACGGTAAGCATACAATATGAAAAAAGCCCTATGGACATGGATTTCTGCACAGCAATAGCTTCTGCTTTCCCCTAGCGTCCTTTTCTCCCAGAGAAGTCAAGTTGTAAAAAGGGGACAAATATCCTTTGCCTCACAAATGCATTTTGATACTTAAGTGATACCTGCAACGTTTTTCAGAAATGCTCTCATGGAAAATGTTTAGGACACTTTCTGGAGACAGGAGTACCAGAAAATCTAATGAATTTATTCAAGAAAAATTCTAAAACATACGGAGAGCAAACTGAACACAGAGCACATATTTCTGACATTTATCTTTGTTTTTATTGTTAAGATAAAAGCATGCTGTTTGTTTTTCAGAATTTCATCTGCTAACTCTCTTTCTCTGACTTTTTCTACTCTAGTGACATCATCTGCAGCAATTTTTAAAGCTTTGCAGAAAATCTGCTTTGAAAGTTTTAATGAATCATGTAGAGAATGTTATTAGACAGGGAGTTTATGCCTCCTTTCTGTAGCCTGTAGGACTAGAGCAGAGAGGATATGCATGCTGGGACAACTTGATTTTAAAAATAAAAATGAAGAAAAAGAAGTCTCCAAACATAAGGATGGAATACCAATAAGGAACTTGTAAAGAACAAATATGAGCAGTTAAAAACCTTTTCTCTACTGCAATTGCATGTTTACTGAATTCTAATGCACCGGATAGGATTCTGAGATGAGTGATGCCTCTGGTAAGTGGTCCCAACTCCACTGAAAGCTCCCACATTCAGGAATTGCTTACAAAGTCTTGAAAATAGAACAGCTGAATCTTTGAACGTCTGTATAAAAAAATTATTTCCCTTCACACACAATCTAAGCCCCATGCTGGTCAATATCTGAGACTTCACACAAACTGTTTGAAGACATGAGATTGAAGATTCATAATAAATCCCCACTGTTACAGATATGTTTTTCCAGACTGTTGAAAGCTCCAAAACCTGCTGAAGATGTGAATCTCTGAGAAAAATGGTACATGATGCTCTTGTGCATGTTACTCTTTAAATGCAGAGTTACCTCACAGTAAAAAGCTCAGAGAAGTTGAGTATCACAGGAACTGTGTGGGAGTGATTGTTTTCTAAACACAGGTTGTAGCATATCCCAACAGCACATCAGGTTCCCTGAGAAGCATTGCTATGAATCCTGAGTCACCTTCAAAGGCAGGTGCTATAGATCCATACATTTGAACACTTTCACTGTTCTGAAATTGGAGCCTAAATTCTTTATGTGGGATCATGGACACAGAAATAAAAAAAGGTAGAACATCTGCTTTGTTTTCATCTGGGTAAAAACACATATTGAAGATGTACACAAGCAAGCACCTAGTTCTCAATTAATGCTAAATTAACATGGTGAGTCACAAAATTTCCCATTTCCCCGTAGTTTTCCTCCTACCTATGTCTGTAGGCTTGATTTCTTACTAATTTAGTTTTCCATGCA
The DNA here is from genome assembly GCF_021018805.1 of Prinia subflava. Taxonomy (NCBI): domain Eukaryota; kingdom Metazoa; phylum Chordata; class Aves; order Passeriformes; family Cisticolidae; genus Prinia; species Prinia subflava. Next base: position 11,275,632 of record NC_086256.1, on the reverse strand, counting down.
GAATTTGTTTACTTATCCTTGTACATTGAAAGATAAAATATTTGAACATAAGTTCAGGCTAAACTTTTTCTACTTTCGAACAGATTTTCTTTTGCTGTTTACTTGTATAAACCTTTGAGATGACAATCTTTTCTATTTACCATTCAGTAAAAATGTATGAGAGTTCTCATACACCTTTTCTTATAAAAGTAGTTTCTAATAAATTTGACTATCTAGTGGATGGACAGATGTACAAAAACTCTTCTCTCCCTAAAGCAAAAAATCATTGTAGAGTCTTATTCCCTCTCTCCTAAAGTTGCTATCCTCACCTGGGCAGCAGCTCTGTACACAAACCTCCCAGTCCATCTCATGCAAGTTGAGTGCAGTATTTTCTTTTATACTTAGTACTGTAAATTCCGCTCAGAGCTCTTTAGGGAGCTTCCATTAGGAACCCCACAGTTACCAGTAACCAACAGTTATCAGACTTAAACAGTAGCAACATTACATTTACCTTCTAATCTGTTAAATATCTCTGAACAAAGAATTGCTATATGACAACTGGTAATAAGTAGAGACTTCAGTGGTAATCGCTCTGTGTTTCTCAGGACAATTACTTCACCTAGCAGCAAGGCCGAATTTTTAAAAATAGATTAATTTATCTTTTTTAAAATCTTTAAATTTTTGAAACATTATTTCTATTCCTTTAAAATTTTAAGCACCTTCAGGAACATCATGGTCTATTTTGCACACTGTGATCAGAAAAGTGAAAAACCCTGAACTATGGAAGATGAACACCAAAGGCTTCATTCAAAATCTACGCTTCTGCTAATTTTTCTCTCTGATACTTTTTTCCTTTGCAACCATAAAATATCCTCACCACTCAGCAGCAAAACTGGAAGCCCTGCAATCCAGGATGCTGCCAGGATTGCCAGCATGAGTCACTGCCTTACATCATCCTTTCCAAAGGTGGATGCTCATGGGATGTGAGAATCACAGAATCACAGGATATGCTGAGTTGGAAGAGACCCTGAAGGATCAATTCCAGAATCCCATCCATATGCACAGTTCCTTCTGAGAGGTACCAGCAATTCTCTCATAACAATAAAAGCTGCAGAGTATTCAAAGCACAGGATGAAAAAGGAGTGCGTGTAATTAGGGCTATACCAAACACTGCATGAAGATTTAACATACAGTTCATCAGGAGCAGAAAACAGATCCAGTGGCACTTAAAGATGTGATAAATTAAAAGAAATAGATAGATAAATTCAAAGAACATGTGAAAATGCACAATAATGGAGTAGATTCTGATTATATATTCCTTGTCTTTAATCATTAATTAAAAAGAAAAACTCCATGGCTATAGTCAGCAACCACTGCAGAATCAATAGGTCTCTAAGCTCACACCAATCTATATGCAGCCACAGCTTTATCACAAAATAATAGCTAATATTGATATTTTTTAATAAAGTTTCACTTTACTGTGTAATTAGTGTAATGTAGTAGGAGCTGAGTTTCTTAACAGAAGTGCTGGTGCTTTCAGCAGCATTTACTGGCATGTTAATAAAGAATGGACTTCTTCTATTGAGTTCCATCTGCCCAATAGAGAAAAGTGTTCATCTTAATTAGGAAAATCTTCATAAAGAATATAAATGCAGTTACTAATGGGCTGCAGGGAATAAATGTAGAACACTCAGGAACAACTGGTGTTTTACCAGGAAATGGAAGAGTGCATATAAACCCCCAAACAGTTGTTAACCATCTGGTGATTGACCACAAATAGTAATAGATGCTGAGGTTTTAAGTGTTTTATAATGAAAAATCTATTTATTTCATTAAGGTTTCATGCTTTAGACCCTTGTTTTTTTCAGTTAATAAAGCAGTCTTGACTGACAATGAAACTATTTAAACCCTTTATGAATTAAGATGGACAACTCCATTAGCATTTTTTTGAAGGAATTACTTTATAAAAAGAAAGAATGGAAGTGCCAAGCGATAGTTCAAGAAACATCCACTGTCAAGGACTTGAAAAATGGTCACTATATCAAACGTATTTTTGGGGTTGCTGAGATGCTCACAGGCAGTTGAGAACATTTTGCTGACTTTATTGGTGCAGCAGCAGATATTACATCATCATGATAAAGACTGTAGCAAAATGTAAACTACAATTAATCTTTGTCCTTTAAAATGTTCCAACAGGCATAATACATTTCCTCTGTCAGTCTGGATCAGTTTTTTCATCCTTTTCTTCCTAAAGTTCTGTAATTTAAAGACACTGATATTCCCTAACTCTGCTCATTTCCTATTCAAAATGAAATGAACTTTTACTCATCTTCCAGATTTTTTTTTTTTTAGAAAAATCACATTAATGCAAAGCACTGATGGGACGTGCTTCCCAAATGCCAAAATTTAATTCTCTGAGCCAGACTCAGTATCAATGTTCACAGCTTCCCAATGAAAAACTGCTTTCTGCAAATTTTAAGCAACACTAGCAAATCTTTTATATTTCCTCTGAATAACTTTGATAGGGAAACCAATACATTCATGGAAGCAAGTTCAAAAATGAAAATATCATTACTACAGTATTTTATTCAAGCCAACAACCAGAAACATGGCATAAAACTCTGATATTCTGGACACTGACAGCTTTACTACCTCAATTCACAGAGAATATCACCAAACAATAGAACTTGCAGCTACTTGAACCTCAGAGAATGTAATTTCATTTATTCATTTCAATGACATTTTTACTAGACTATAGCTTTGTGTAGATTAGTCAGACACATGAAAAACCACATGTTAGCTAAGGTGAAGCTGTGCTGACTGCAGTTGTCTTAACAGTGTCAATCCAAACTTTAGATGAATGTAATTTGCTAGCTCTAAATGACAGAGATGTGA